>NC_090446.1:1191667695-1191981607 GCF_031143425.1 Pleurodeles waltl
GATGCGCAGCGTGTGGAGCGAGCTCTTGACCTTAAAGCAGGTCAGGGGTCACTTTTAGCACCACGCATCGGCCGCCATTAGGAAGGGGAGGTGGGAGAGAGGAGCAGCTGGAAGGCGGAGCGGTGAACGAATGGGGGCGCAAGGGGGGTGGGGCCGCAGGGGGGGGTGGGGCCGCAGGGGTGCAGCGGCAGGAAAAATGGCTTTGGAAGGGCCGAAAATGGGTGGAAGGGGCGCAAGGGCACAGAACAGGAAAAAGGCTAAAACAGGCACAGAAAATTGCACAAAGCAGGGGGAAAAAGAGGAAAAATACTAAACAAGCACAGAAAATGACACAAAAACAGAGACAGATAGAAAGCAACACAAAATACTTACGGAAACCCACTAGACACCAGGGATGAGGCGCAGGCGGGTGCCTGGGGGTGGTGGAGGGCTTCAAACTCACAGCAGCAGCAAGGGTGGGGTAGAGGGCACGGGCACAGTCTGGTGGAGCTGCGCAGCGTGTGGAGTGAGCTCTTGATCTTAAAGCAGGTCAGGGGTCACTGTTAGCACCGCGCAGCAGCCACCATTAAGAAGGGGAGGTGGGAGAGAGGAGCAGCTGGGAGGCGGGAGCGGTGAACCAATGGGGGCGCGAGGGGAGCGAGGGCTTTAGATGAGCCGAAAATAGGCGGAAGGGGTGCAAAGGCATAGAAAAGGAAAAAGGCTAAAACAGGCACAGAAAATGGCACAAAGCAAGGGAAAAAGAGGAAAACAACTAAACAAGCACAGAAAATGGCACAAAAACAGAGACAGATACAAAGCAACACAAAATACTTACGGAAACCCACTAGACACCAGGGATGAGGCACAGGCGGCTGACTGCGGGTGGTGGAGGGCCTCAAACTCGCGGCAGCAGCGAGGGCGGGTTAGACGGCACGGGCACAGTCTGGTTGAGCTGTGCGGCATGTGGAGCGAGCTATTGACCTTAAAGCATGTCAGGGGTCATTCTTAGCAACGCGTAGCGGCCGCCATTAAGAAGGGGAGGTGGGAGAGAGGAGCAGCTGGGAGGTGGGAGCGGTGAACAAATAGGGCCACAAGGTGGGCGGGCTACAGGGACGCAGCGGCGGGAAAGAACGGCTTTAGAAGAGCTGAAAACGGGCGGAAGGGGCGCAAAGGCACAGAAAAGGAAAAAGGCTAAAACAGGCACAGAAAATGGCACAAAACAGGGGAAAAAAGAGGAAAAATACTAAACAAGCACAGAAAATAGCATAAAACCAGAGACAGATACAAAGCAACACAAAATACTTACGGAAACCCACTAGACACCGGGGATGAGGCGCAGGCAGGTGCCTGCTGGTGGTGGAGGGCCTCGAACTCCCGGCAGCAGCGAGGGCGGGGTAGAGGGCATAATCACAGTCTGGTGGAGCTGCGCGGCCGCCATTAAGAAGGGAAGGTGGAAGGAAGGAGCAGCTGGGAGGTGGGAGCGGTGAACAAATGGGGGTGCAAGGGGGCCACAGGGACGCAGCGACGGGAAAGAATGGCTTTAGAAGAGCCGAAAACGGGCGGAAGGGGCACTAGTAACTGTCAATGCCATTAATGCCCTATAAATCCAGTCAATGATGGCATACAACCATGTGTGTCACTGCTACAATACCATCATCTGACACAATACCTCTCACTGCACAGGTCTCCCAAGTACTGCCACACAGCAGAGGAGCCCAGTGACAGAAAGCCCAGGTCTGGTAGCAGGTCCAAATAGGGGGGACTCCCCTGGAAGTCTGGATATGGATGACGAACCTGGCCTATCAGGCATGAGTGGTCAGTCCACCACCACCAGCCTCACTCTGCCCACAACTGAAACAACCTCCCCTATGCCAGCCAATGCACAGCAGAGCCCACCTTCCCATATCAGTGTCCCAAGGTCACACCAAACATCAATGTGCCCCACAGGACAGGGGCAGGAGTTAACAGTGCAAACCGAAGACAATGACGGTCCTGGTGTCAGTGGGAGGAGGCACACTGCACCAGGGGCACAGGCACAGGGGGCAAGGGCAGTGGGAGAGCAATTGTGGGCCAAGGGATGAGGCAGGTGCAGGACACGACTGGCCAGGAGGTTGTCTCCAGAGTCCTGGGAGCCTGCCAGCAAACCTAGGACAAGATAGGCCAGATACTCACCACCTTGCAGGACTCCCAAAGGCTGCAGGGAGAAAAATACCACCTGGAGGCCATGCAGCAGTGGCAGAAACTCAATGCCACCATGGTCTCCATCTTAGCAGAGCTCAAGGAATTGAACAATATCCTGCGGACATCCTTCACCCAACAGCAGGCCCCATCCAGTAGTCAGGCAACACCACTGCCATCAGCATTAGCACCTGCTACTGGAATGGAGGCCCAGCAGGAGGACCCAGAGGCCAACAGCACCTCTACCCCTGCAGCTGAGGGACCCCCCGTAAAAGAGGGCAACTATCCAGACATCCTGCAGGACCTGAGGCCAAGACTAATCCTCCCACCAGGCAGTGATCCCTCTTCTGAACTGTCATCCGGGTGTGCCATTGTTACACCCTGTTGGCTGTCCAAAACCAAGTTCACATCATACCGGGCAAATGGATACAGGACCTGTGAGACAAACAGCTGTACTAGCCACTCTGATCAGCACCCAGACCATTACCCCACTCCTCTGTACTGTGATGTCATACACTTAATAAACACAAATTAACACAAGTCATGGTGCACGTCTCTTCATTGTATGTAGTGGCAATCCTGTTTCCAAGCAGCTAATATACACACATGTCAACACCACAACAATGTTGAAGTGACAGATGTAGTGGGACACCCCAGCAGGTGTGTAAGTACATCCAAATTGTAAAGATATCCAGTGTCAACGATGGCAACAGACAATACAGTAATCAGCTTGGAGACAGAGATGTGACCTGAAGAGGGAAAATAAAATGGAATCAGGCACAATGTTGTAAGGCATGTGAACCAAGTCATACATCCACAGCATTTGAACACATACACAGGATGACTGGCCCAGCAGCTATGATACCACATATGTAAGGGCCTGCATAGGCACTGACACACGTGTGGGACAGGAAAGATGTAACATAGGTAACATCCTCTATTGTTCACCTCCCTGAGTAGTCACGAACAGGTACTTGCCACACAGCAGCTGACAATGCAGCATGACATGCCTACGCAGCAGGACAAGACTGATAAGTCCCCCTAACATTTCCCCAAACAGGCAGACTGAGGACTCTAAACCTTTGGTAGAACTATAAGGATGTACCGCAATGGCACCAGCATTCCACACATGTCCTTAGCAGCAGTACATTTCCACTACCCCTCATGGTAAGTCACCTACCTTTCAGGGTCGGAAACCAAGATGGAATGCTGTAGTCCCCATACACACTTTGTTGCATGCAAATACTGGCTACAGACTGGCTTTAACAATACATCTTTTATGTGCAGATGACATACAAATCACACATACCTGTACATCATTGAAAGTAGTGACGAATCATATCAGTCCTGTTGTCGTGTGCCTCATCCTTGATTGCCTCCCCCTCAGCATCAGAGTCACCAGCCCCAAACACTGCTCCAGCATCAATGTCCCCCTCCTCCAACAGTGGGATGTGCCTTCTGAGGGCCAGATTATGGAGCATGCAGCATGCAATAATGATCTTGCAGACTTTCCCTGGTCGGTACTGTAGGGCACTTCCAGACACATGCAGGCAACAAAATCTAGCTTTCAAGAGACCGAAAGTCCACTCAATCACTTGCCTCATCTGGCCATGTGCCTCATTGTATCTGTTCTCCCATACTGTAGTTGGATGTCTCACATGTGTCAGGAGCGAGGGCAGGTTGGGGCATCTGGAGTCACCTGTGTGGAAAAGGGAACATGACTATAGGTAACAATGCTAGGCAGAGTGCTGACTGTGTTTGGAGGGGTACAAACGTCTGACATGGAGAGCAGTACACCTACCTATGAGCCAGGCCCTTTCTCCCTGTAGCTGTGGCATCATTGCAGGGACACTGCTGTTCCTGAGGATGTAGGAATCATGTACTGATCCTGGGAATTTTGC
Source organism: Pleurodeles waltl (assembly GCF_031143425.1). NCBI lineage: Eukaryota > Metazoa > Chordata > Amphibia > Caudata > Salamandridae > Pleurodeles > Pleurodeles waltl. The sequence continues at coordinate 1,191,671,754 of NC_090446.1, forward strand.
GTTTACATGTGTTATGTATTCGTCTGCAAGACACACCACTTGTTCATTGAGAAAATATGTACTCTTCCGGTTTCTGTAGACCTGTTCATTGGTCCTCAGAGGTACCAAGGTGATGTGAGTTCCATCAATGGCCCCAATTACATGTGGGACATTTGATATGTTATAGAAGGCTGCTTTTACAGTGGGCAATTCAGTACGTTGTGGGAACCGAATGTACTTTTGCACATGCTTGAGTAGGACATCCAGAACATCCTGCAACACCTTACTAAACTGGGGCTGTGAAAACCCTGCAGCTAGTCCCACTGTAACCTGAAAAGAGCCCCTCACCAGAAAATGCAGGACTGACAACACTTGGACTGTTGGAGGAATGGCATGCAGATTTCTCAAACCCAGCAGGAGGTCTGGCTTCAACTGGATGACCTGTTCCCTGATGCACAAACGATTCAATCGATAGGTCAGAATGTTGTGGCGCTCTTCCATGGTATCAAGATCTACGAGTGGCCGGTAAACTGGTGCATTCCTCATCACTCTATTGTGGCGATATCTGTGCGGGGACACGAACAACAATCTGGGAACCTCTCACAATGTAGGACACCAAGTATGACATACGACATTCATGAAGTTCTGTTCATGCAAGTTGGCTGTCATGTTGTGGGAAGACACATTACTCCACACTCCTAACCAGACAATGGCACATAATCCCTGTGACAATGGATGTATACAGGACATGTACATGTACACCTTCCATGTGTTCCACTATGCGGATGATATATACTGACAACTATGGTGACAAGTGTGGTGATGTCACCAGACACTCACTACATATGTCATTATCAGCAATGTGTGACCTAATGTATCTATTTGTGATGACATACAGGTAATTATGCAGTGTGAACCCAGGACAGTCATGTTACAGACTAATATGTCATCCGCCTGTCCAGCATGCATTGGACAGCTGGAGGTGACCTCGTTCCGCCAGTGGAAGTCGTCATGGCGGAAAGTGGTCTCAACCGCTGTGCAACTCCTCATTGGTTAACATTGACGTCTATGGGAGACTGGGACTAATGATGATCTCCGCCGGCGGTGACGGTCATGACCGCTGCGGTCGAAACCACCATTTTGTATGGGCCAGCTTACTTGACTCCTGGCATTTGGACAAGACAGACCTCTACTTCGTGTGCTGCTGTGTCCTGTATCTTGGAGCAATGATGGCACGCACTGCAGGGCATAGCGCGCCAGCCTTCACTACAGAGGAACTGGAGAAAGTGGTGGAAGGGGTCCTACCCCTGTATGAGCAGTTGTACGGTGCTCCAGGGCAGCAGGTCAGTACAATGTCCTTTGTCCCACATGTCGGGTGATGTTTGACGATATATATGCGTGCACATGGACATGTCATGACTGATCAGGTGTTTTGCATGCACATGATATGTGTGGAAATTGGCAGTGTGCATGGTCTGTGTTTGTTGTGTGTCGCCAAAGGTTACAGCTGTATTGGTAATATTTACATCATGTCCCCCACTTTCTGAATGTTTTCCATGCAGGTCAGTGCCTACCAGAAAAAAGGGTTATAGAGAGCCATTGCAAAGGAAGTGCGGACCCTGGGGGTCCATAGCTGGCGGAGCACGCACTGCAGGAAGCTGTGGGAGGACCTGAGACCCTGGGCCCGGAAGACCACAGAGGCCCAGCTAGGGACGGCCTCCCAACATTGGAGGGGTGCCCGTCAGACCCTGACCCCCCAGAGTTGGATAAGCACTTGAAGGCAGCACAGCAGCCACAAGGGGGGTAAGTGTTGACTGTTAGGTGACTTCTGCATGGTTGTGTACTGTGACCCTCACTGGACTTGGAATTTACTTGGTCAGATGAGAGTTAAGGAATGTACAGTCCTGGTTGTCACACCAATCATGTAGGAGTGTGACACATTAGCTATGTTGAGCCATGCAGGAAAAGAAGTGCTGGTACTGTGACACACATTCACCTGTACGTATGGGTTGCTCAAGTATGCTATCATGTCACTGGCTGCATCCTCTATCTCTGCGTGTACTGTAGTAGTACAAGGTGTTCATATTGGCACTGTATATGGGTAATGACAAACACGTTACATGAACATTGCAATTGTTTCACTTGCTACATCAAGCACTTTCTCATTCTTTTCCTGTCTTTCTCAATGGCCACTCTTTCCCATTTGTTCCATGTCTCAAATTGTGTGGGTCTAGGTTGTGGCTTCCTCTTGCACATCACCTGTCTGATAATCAAACTTTCTGACATTAAAGGTATCTTCTAAACGAAATTGCAAGCTCTTGTCACCAGTTGTGATCTCATGCCAGTCTTTTAACCACATACATGTATGAAAACCCACGTCTTCCATCATTTTGAATGCTGTGGAAATTCGCAAGAGTAATATTTTCACCACCTATAACAGACGTTTAGGCTTTTTTATTCCAGCACTCACTTCTCCCGATCAAAATATACTTGATTTAGACAAACATAAATAATAAGCAAACACTCATCCAAATTGAGCACAGCTATGGCAAAAGTCAACCAATCACAGCATCACTTACAACGGCAACAGACCAATGACAGTATAACTCAGTGTGACGTCTCATAAATCCCTGCGCAATTCTTCAATGACAGTTATCCAAATACATTGTGACTTCTTTGGGAACTAAATCAACACAATGCTTTCGACCACAACAAACCACACATTCAAACAAATAATTATTGATACTTAACCTAAATAAGTAGAAAGCAGAGAAATATCAATTTCACAAAATAGAAGAGATAAGTACCCTTTTGGCACTGTCAATCGTATAAAGGCAGATTCTTGTCCAGCAGTAATCCACCTAATTAGAATGGAGTGTTTACTCCTGTGAACTAAGAATTAACACATTAGAATACATTCAACTCAATGATTCTTATTAATTCAGAAGTCCCTATCTTAGAGTATGTGCATGTGACGCCCCCCCCAAAAAACACAACAGATCAGTTTCACATTATATTGTGATATCTTGGGATATGATTAATCTGATTTCCTTACCCAACAAATAAACTCATAATCCAATGTTTTCTTTGACAAAAACATAAAATCAGGCTTGTCTGAAGCAATTGAATGCAATGAAAAAACTTGATTCTCTAGCTCAAAAATATGACAAGATCATCAAAATCACAGTAATCAATCCACCTAATAAATCAATCAGTCAATCAATCCAAGTTTGTAAGGCACAACTACTCACCTGCAAGGGTATCAAGGCGCTGAGGGGGTTTGTCCTCTGAGCTTCAGTCGAAGAGCCAGGTTTTAAGGTCCTTCCTGAATTGAGGTAGCAATGGTGACTGCCAGAGGTGCAGGGGCAGGGTGTTCCAGCTTTTAGCTGCGAGGTAGGCGAAGGATCTCCCACCAGCTGAGGCCTTCCATATGCGGGTACGGTGGCTAGTGCGTGTTGAGCAGAGTGGAGAGGTCTGGTGGGAGAGTAGAAAGTGATGCAGTGGTTGATGTAGGTGGGTCCTAGGTTGTGGAGGGCCTTGTAAGCGTGGACAAGGAGTTTGAAGTTGATTTTCTTCTCGATAGGGAGCCAATGGAGGTCTGTTAGGTGATTGGAGATATGTTTGTGATGGGTAATGTCCAGGATGAGTCTGGCGTAGGAGTTTTGGATGTGCTGTAATTTCTAAAGGTTCTTGTGGCTGGTACCGGCATAGAGGGCCTTACCATAGTCAAGTCTGCTGGTAACCAGGGCATGGGTTACAGATTTGTGGCAGTCCTTTGGGATCCATTTGTAGATCTTCTGGAGAAGTCGGAGTGTGTGAAAGCAGGAGGATGAGACTGAGTTGACTTGGCGGGTCATGATGAGCGATGAGTCTAGGATGACGGCGAGGTTGCGTGCCTGGTTTGTTGGGGAAGCGGGGATGCCGAGGGTCGATGGCTACCAGGAGTTGTCCCAGGCTGATGTGGAGGGTCCCAGGATGAGGGCCTCGGTCTTGTTGGAGTTGAGCTTAAGGCAGCTGTCCTTCATCCAGGTGACGACAGCTTCCATCCCATTGTGGAAGTTCTTCTTGGCAGTAGTGGGGTTGTCAGTCAGTGAGATGATTAGCTTGGCATCGTTGGTGTAGGAGACGATGTTATGTCCGTTGTCGCTGCCGATGGTTGTGAACAGGCCATGTAGATGTTGAAGAGTGTGGGGCTCAGGGAGGAGCCCTGTGGAACTCCGCAGCTGATCTCCATAGGTTCTGACAGGTAAGGTGGAAGTCTGACTCTCTGTGTTCAGCCAGACAGGAAGGAGCGTATCTATTGTAGGGCCTTTCCACGGATGCTGGCTGTGTGGAGCCTGGAGCACAGGGTGGGGTGTGAGACTGTGTTGATGGCTGCCGATAGGTCCAGTAGGATGAGAGCTGCTGTATGGCCGTGGTCGAGGAGCAAACAGATGTCATCTACATAAATAAACAGCAAATCAACAGCACATAATGTAATCTTTAACAGGCAGTGTGCTTTATGGCTTCACACAAATTTGCATTTTCACGCTCTCAATTTCACAATGCATTCCCCCTACTAATACTCACACTCTTTTGCTCGGAAACAGCTCTGGAATGCTGGAACACCTGTGAAAATAACATCCATAGAAGAATGTGTCAATGAGATTTTATTAAGTCCAAGTTTGACATCTCATCCACAACGATAGATCCAACAGCTCTAATCACACCCTCTTCCTTCCTCCTCTCCACCAGGTTATCGCTCCCTCCAGAATCCCCTGACCCCAACATTCTTTAAACTCAATAACATTCCACAGCTAGGAGTGAAGAGATATACACTGTACATGTAGATACCACACATCTTCCCCCCCCCAAATAAACAGAATATGCAGAAACAAATCAAACAATTGAAACTATATACAATATCATAATGAAAGAATACAAAACACATTTAGAAAAGTGAAAAAGAAAACAAGAGCGAGAGTCCCAAATGGAACATTTAAACACATTTTTTTTTTAGAAATAACAATGCGATTAAAATTCCAAATTCTGCCATCCAAGCCTTCACACCCTAAACAATGCATGAGGAGTGAGACTTTTCTTTCATTAGATAAAGAAGAACCACACACTCTCATATAATGAAGAAATTATTTCTTCCATTTCGACCATATCATAGGTGCGTCTCCAGGTACAGTCAAGAAAAAAGGAGGAGGTGGTATGTTCTGCATATTTGACTACTAAAAATTGTATAATGTTTATTTTGAATTAGACTGTACCCTGACAGACTGTGTAAATCCTTAAAGCAAGGAGAAACTTGTAAAATGTTTATTTTAAATTGAACTGGGCTCTCCTCTTCATGTAACTAGACATACCACTATTTTACCTGAAACAATACCAGGTATTTTGTACACCTGGACCTTCTTTGGGAGACTCAAAACAAAAAGGCTATTTTCTATGGTGAGTTCGCCCTGTTCCGTGGAAACGTACTGATTTACTTGTAGAGACGAGGGTATTAAAAAAAAATCCCGGAATCCTGCACTCGTCAGCACACTGGAAACTCCGTGTAAACAAGGTCAGTTTTAGAATAAAAGCACCGGTTGCTCATGAAGCGAGCGCAAAGAAAATGCGGCGGGCGCTCGAAATTAAATGCCCAGAGCAAGCATAAACAAACACGATTGAGCGCGTTTGTTTATATAAGGAGTTCAAAGGAAAATGCGGCGAGCGCTCAAGGTTAAATCCTCAGCGTCAAAGTAAACACACTCGAGAGCTCGCGTGTGAACACTTTAGTTTGAAGTTGAAGCGCTGGGCCCACGCGGTGATGAACACTCCAACTGAAGATTTGAACACAAACAATCGTCGAAAGCCTCCCAGCACTATATTAAAAACAAAAACAATAGACTTTGGGTCCTTCCAAATGCACACGATCCACGATAGAAGTGTGACAAGCAGTCTATTAAGTCACACACTCAGTATAAATATAATTCTGATATATTATTCTTATTATTTTTTTATTACTTTTTTTAAACGGAGACAGGGCTTACAGTAGTTAATCCAATTGAGAATAAAGAAGATCGTTTGTATAGATGAAGTATCTTCTAATTTTGCCACGTACCTTGTAATTTTGATTGTTGGATCAAAAGAAAACAGAAAGTTAAAGACCAACCGACATAGGAGCTCCAATGTTGCTGATTGTTGCGTTGAGATATCCTAATAAATGGATCCCATCCTCGTCGCCAGTGTGAAAATAACATCCATAGAAGAATGTGTCAATGAGATTTTATTAAGTCCAAGTTTGACATCTCATCCACAACGATAGATCCAACAGCTCTATTCACACCCTCTTCCTTTCTCCTCTCCACCAGGTTATCTCTCCCTCCAGAATCCGCTGACCCCAACATTCTTTATACTCAATAACATTCCACAGCTAGGAGTGAAGAGATATACTCTGTACATTTAGATACCACACAACCTCCAAAAAATATAACTGTGTTCTGGTCATGGAACTCAGTAATGCAGACAGATTGCAAAATGGAGACAAAATTATCTCATTGTAGATCTATTATCTTATCTTTAATAATTTCCTGTACGGGCCACTAAAAACTGTGGGTGCTCTCTCTTACATAATCTGCCTGATAATCATAGTACCTCAGGGACAGTGCTGTCTCAAGAATAGCTGAGGCAATGTGTCCGTGATGATAACTTTCAAAACAGCATTTGAAAATACAGTCAATGATAAAGCTGGACTCTAAAAGAGAGTTCAAGAAGATCACATTTAGAAAAACCATGACGGTTCATTAAAATATTAAAGTAAAAATGTAAAATATAGCAGTCTCAATAAAACAAGGAACATAGAAATCAATTGCTATGAAGGCCCTTCAGAATTTACGATAGGTGCAACATTGAGCAAAATCTGAAAAATTGTATGGGCCAGCTTACTTGACTCCTGGCATTTGGACAAGACAGACCTCTACTTCGTGTGCTGCTGTGTCCTGTATCTTGGAGCAATGATGGCACACACTGCAGGGCATAGCGCGCCAGCCTTCACTACAGAGGAACTGGAGAAAGTGGTGGAAGGGGTCCTACCCCTGTATGAGCAGTTGTACGGTGCTCCAGGGCAGCAGGTCAGTACAATATCCTTTGTCCCACATGTCGTGTGATGTTTGACGATATATATGCGTGCACATGGACATGTCATGACTGATCAGGTGTTTTGCATGCACATGATATGTGTGGAAATTGGCAGTGTGCATGGTCTGTGTTTGTTGTGTGTCGCCAATGGTTACAGCTGTATTGGTAATATTTACATCATGTCCCCCACTTTCTGAATGTTTTCCATGCAGGTCAGTGCCTACCAGAAAAAAGGGTTATAGAGAGCCATTGCAAAGGAAGTGCGGACCCTGGGGGTCCATAGCTGGCGGAGCACGCACTGCAGGAAGCTGTAGGAGGACCTGAGACCCTGGGCCCGGAAGACCACAGAGGCCCAGCTAGGGACGGCCTCCCAACATTGGAGGGGTGCCCGTCAGACCCTGACCCCCCAGAGTTGGATAAGCACTTGAAGGCAGCACAGCAGCCACAAGGGGGGTAAGTGTTGACTGTTAGGTGACTTCTGCATGGTTGTGTACTGTGACCCTCACTGGACTTGGAATTTACGTGGTCAGATGAGAGTTAAGGAATGTACAGTCCTGGTTGTCACACCAATCATGTAGGAGTGTGACACATTAGCTATGTTGAGCCATGCAGGAAAAGAAGTGCTGGTACTGTGACACACATTCACCTGTACGTATGGGTTGCTCAAGTATGCTATCATATCACTGGCTGCATCCTCTATCTCTGCGTGTACTGTAGTAGTAAAAGGTGTTCATATTGGCACTGTATATGGGTAATGACAAACACGTTACATGAACATTGCAATTGTTTCACTTGCTACATCAAGCACTTTCTCATTCTTTTCCTGTCTTTCTCAATGGCCACTCTTTCCCATTTGTTCCATGTCTCAAATTGTGTGGGTCTAGGTTGTGGCTTCCTCTTGCACATCACCTGTCTGATAATCAAACTTTCTGACATTAAAGGTATCTTCTAAACGAAATTGCAAGCTCTTGTCACCAGTTGTGATCTCATGCCAGTCTTTTAACCACATACATGTATGAAAACCCACGTCTTCCATCATTTTGAATGCTGTGGAAATTCGCAAGAGTAATATTTTCACCACCTATAACAGACGTTTAGGCTTTTTTATTCCAGCACTCACTTCTCCCGATCAAAATATACTTGATTTAGACAAACATAAATAATAAGCAAACACTCATCCAAATTGAGCACCGCTATGGCAAAAGTCAACCAATCACAGCATCACTTACAACGGCAACAGACCAATGACAGTATAACTCAGTGTGACGTCTCATAAATCCCTGCGCAATTCTTCAATGACAGTTATCCAAATACATTGTGACTTCTTTGGGAACTAAATCAACACAATGCTTTCGACCACAACAAACCACACATTCAAACAAATAATTATTGATACTTAACCTAAATAAGTAGAAAGCAGAGAAATATCAATTTCACAAAATAGAAGAGATAAGTACCCTTTTGGCACTGTCAATCGTATAAAGGCAGATTCTTGTCCAGCAGTAATCCACCTAATTAGAATGGAGTGTTTACTCCTGTGAACTAAGAATTAACACATTAGAATATATTCAACTCAATGATTCTTATTAATTCAGAAGTCCCTATCTTAGAGTATGTGCATGTGACGCCCCCCCCCAAAAAACACAACAGATCAGTTTCACATTATATTGTGATATCTTGGGATATGATTAATCTGATTTCCTTACCCAACAAATAAACTCATAATCAAATGTTTTCTTTGACAAAAACATAAAATCAGGCTTGTCTGAAGCAATTGAATGCAATGAAAAAACTTGATTCTCTAGCTCAAAAATATGACAAGATCATCAAAATCACAGTAATCAATCCACCTAATAAATCAATCAGTCAATCAATCCAAGTTTGTAAGGCACAACTACTCACCTGCAAGGGTATCAAGGCGCTGAGGGGGTTTGTCCTCTGAGCTTCAGTCGAAGAGCCAGGTTTTAAGGTCCTTCCTGAATTGAGGTAGCAATGGTGACTGCCAGATGTGCAGGGGCAGGGTGTTCCAGCTTTTAGCTGCGAGGTAGGCGAAGGATCTCCCACCAGCTGAGGCCTTCCATATGCGGGTACGGTGGCTAGTGCGTGTTGAGCAGAGTGGAGAGGTCTGGTGGGAGAGTAGAAAGTGATGCAGTGGTTGATGTAGGTGGGTCCTAGGTTGTGGAGGGCCTTGTAAGCGTGGACAAGGAGTTTGAAGTTGATTTTCTTCTCGATAGGGAGCCAATGGAGGTCTGTTAGGTGATTGGAGATATGTTTGTGATGGGTAATGTCCAGGATGAGTCTGGCGTAGGAGTTTTGGATGTGCTGTAATTTCTAAAGGTTCTTGTGGCTGGTACCGGCATAGAGGGCCTTACCATAGTCAAGTCTGCTGGTAACCAGGGCATGGGTTACAGATTTGTGGCAGTCCTTTGGGATCCATTTGTAGATCTTCTGGAGAAGTCGGAGTGTGTGAAAGCAGGAGGATGAGACTGAGTTGACTTGGCGGGTCATGATGAGCGATGAGTCTAGGATGACGGCGAGGTTGCGTGCCTGGTTTGTTGGGGAAGCGGGGATGCCGAGGGTCGATGGCTACCAGGAGTTGTCCCAGGCTGATGTGGAGGGTCCCAGGATGAGGGCCTCGGTCTTGTTGGAGTTGAGCTTAAGGCAGCTGTCCTTCATCCAGGTGACGACATCTTCCATCCCATTGTGGAAGTTCTTCTTGGCAGTAGTGGGGTTGTCAGTCAGTGAGATGATTAGCTTGGCATTGTTGGTGTAGGAGACGATGTTATGTCCGTTGTCGCTGCCGATGGTTGTGAACAGGCCATGTAGATGTTGAAGAGTGTGGGGCTCAGGGAGGAGCCCTGTGGAACTCCGCAGCTGATCTCCATAGGTTCTGACAGGTAAGGTGGAAGTCTGACTCTCTGTGTTCAGCCAGACAGGAAGGAGCGTATCTATTGTAGGGCCTTTCCACGGATGCTGGCTGTGTGGAGCCTGGAGCACAGGGTGGGGTGTGAGACTGTGTTGATGGCTGCCGATAGGTCCAGTAGGATGAGAGCTGCTGTATGGCCGTGGTCGAGGAGCAAACAGATGTCATCTACATAAATAAACAGCAAATCAACAGCACATAATGTAATCTTTAACAGGCAGTGTGCTTTATGGCTTCACACAAATTTGCATTTTCACGCTCTCAATTTCACAATGCATTCCCCCTACTAATACTCACACTCTTTTGCTCGGAAACAGCTCTGGAATGCTGGAACACCTGTGAAAATAACATCCATAGAAGAATGTGTCAATGAGATTTTATTAAGTCCAAGTTTGACATCTCATCCACAACGATAGATCCAACAGCTCTAATCACACCCTCTTCCTTCCTCCTCTCCACCAGGTTATCTCTCCCTCCAGAATCCCCTGACCCCAACATTCTTTATACTCAATAACATTCCACAGCTAGGAGTGAAGAGATATACACTGTACATGTAGATACCACACATCTTCCCCCCCCAAATAAACAGAATATGCAGAAACAAATCAAACAATTGAAACTATATACAATATCATAATGAAAGAATACAAAACACATTTAGAAAAGTGAAAAAGAAAACAAGAGCGAGAGTCCCAAATGGAACATTTAAACACATTTTTTTTTTAGAAATAACAATGCGATTAAAATTCCAAATTCTGCCATCCAAGCCTTCACACCCTAAACAATGCATGAGGAGTGAGACTTTTCTTTCATTAGATAAAGAAGAACCACACACTCTCATATAATGAAGAAATTATTTCTTCCATTTCGACCATATCATAGGTGCGTCTCCAGGTACACTCAAGAAAAAAGGAGGAGGTGGTATGTTCTGCATATTTGACTACTAAAAATTGTATAATGTTTATTTTGAATTAGACTGTACCCTGACAGACTGTGTAAATCCTTAAAGCAAGGAGAAACTTGTAAAATGTTTATTTTAAATTGAACTGGGCTCTCCTCTTCATGTAACTAGACATACCACTATTTTGCCTGAAACAATACCAGGTATTTTGTACACCTGGACCTTCTTTGGGAGACTCAAAACAAGAAGGCTATTTTCTATGGTGAGTTCGCCCTGTTCCGTGGAAACGTACTGATTTACTTGTAGAGACGAGGGTATTAAAAAAAAATCCCGGAATCCTGCACTCGTCAGCACACTGGAAACTCCGTGTAAACAAGGTCAGTTTTAGAATAAAAGCACCGGTTGTTCATGAAGCGAGCGCAAAGAAAATGCGGCGGGCGCTCGAAATTAAATGCCCAGAGCAAGCATAAACAAACACGATTGAGCGCGTTTGTTTATATAAGGAGTTCAAAGGAAAATGCGACGAGCGCTCGAGGTTAAATCCTCAGCGTCAAAGTAAACACACTCGAGAGCTCGCGTGTGAACACTTTAGTTTGAAGTTGGAGCGCGCTGGGCCCACGCGGTGATGAACACTCCAACTGAAGATTTGAACACAAACAATCGTCGAAAGCCTCCCAGCACTATATTAAAAACAAAAACAATAGACTTTGGGTCCTTCCAAATGCACACGATCCACGATAGAAGTGTGACAAGCAGTCTATTAAGTCACACACTCAGTATAAATATAATTCTGATATATTATTCTTATTATTTTTTTATTACTTTTTTTAAACGGAGACAGGGCTTACAGTAGTTAATCCAATTGAGAATAAAGAAGATCGTTTGTATAGATGAAGTATCTTCTAATTTTGCCACGTACCTTGTAATTTTGATTGTTGGATCAAAAGAAAACAGAAAGTTAAAGACCAACCGACATAGGAGCTCCAATGTTGCTGATTGTTGCGTTGAGATATCCTAATAAATGGATCCCATCCTCGTCGCCAGTGTGAAAATAACATCCATAGAAGAATGTGTCAATGAGATTTTATTAAGTCCAAGTTTGACATCTCATCCACAACGATAGATCCAACAGCTCTAATCACACCCTCTTCCTTTCTCCTCTCCACCAGGTTATCTCTCCCTCCAGAATCCGCTGACCCCAACATTCTTTATACTCAATAACATTCCACAGCTAGGAGTGAAGAGATATACTCTGTACATTTAGATACCACACAACCTCCAAAAAATATAACTGTGTTCTGGTCATGGAACTCAGTAATGCAGACAGATTGCAAAATGGAGACAAAATTATCTCATTGTAGATCTATTATCTTATCTTTAATAATTTCCTGTACGGGCCACTAAAAACTGTGGGTGCTCTCTCTTACATAATCTGCCTGATAATCATAGTACCTCAGGGACAGTGCTGTCTCAAGAATAGCTGAGGCAATGTGTCCGTGATGATAACTTTCAAAACAGCATTTGAAAATACAGTCAATGATAAAGCTGGACTCTAAAAGAGAGTTCAAGAAGATCACATTTAGAAAAACCATGACGGTTCATTAAAATATTAAAGTAAAAATTTAAAATATAGCAGTCTCAATAAAACAAGGAACATAGAAATCAATTGCTATGAAGGCCCTTCAGAATTTACGATAGGTGCAACATTGAGCAAAATCTGAAAAATAAACTAAGTCCAAAATGTGCAGCAAATTGGACAGCATCTTTAGTAGAGACCCAAAAGTATCTGGCTCACCACCAAAATCAAGTGTTTTATAGCACATTTTACCATATAAGGCAACATAGACTGCATAGTCAGCATGAGATGAGCAAATGTGTAGACATAAGAGCAGATAATTACACAAGAGAGTGTTAGCCTGTCTAGTAATTAACTCTTAAGGTCTAAGAGGTCAACTACCTGGTCTTAATATATCCTGAGATGGTCGGGGACCTGCACCCAGGTAAATTGGTGCATCCCTGGCATCTCAAAGATATATTAGTCTGCACTTCGTGTGAGTGGTTGGGCTCAACGTGTAAGTTAAAATCGCCTAAATCATGTTTACTAGCAAGGTCTTTTGGCGAGAATGAAAACTGTGGGATATTTTCTGGGTATAATGACCTCTAACATTAATGGGTTGACATGTTTCAGCCTGTATCTTGTGCCAACAAAGGTCAATAGGCTTTCTTCAGGACTGGAAATGTACGTTGAATCCCTACCATATATATTTGGTAACTTCCTACTCTGAGTAATAGTTTATACAAACATCATGAAGCATGCAAACATACAGACCAAATTGGACCTTTCCTGTAATGGCCTCTGAAACAAAAGAGCACAATTGTATTTCAGTTTGGGGGGAATTTTGACCCCTGGATATTGTATTGTCTCAGGAACACCTTGGTTGAAGTGTGCAACAGGGCATACAGACATTTGAGTTTTTCTCCACAACATCAGACATGACATATGTATACATATAAAAGCACACCCAGAAAGGTAAATAAAAGCAGATCTTATTTGTAAGTAATGTTCAGGATGCACACACAGATGTATGTCAGGAATAAAGAATCCCTTAAACCTTCATATCCTCTATTAAGTAGGACTTTATGAAGTAGTGGAGGTGGGCGATCCCTGTAGTCATACTCTGGGGGAATAAAAGTGATAGTAAACCTTTTTTCAAATGATATAGCCAGGGCACAAGGTCCCTAGTTGCCTTTTAGAAAGGAGAGTATTCCCTCACTTACTTCATAAAAGGACATCATCCTCCCTTCCACATGCACTGGCTCCCGCACTCCTCTAATGTTCACCGTGTCTGGGTCAGGCCATATTGATGCAAGACTCTGGAGGTAAATGCCAGGTGGCATGTAACCATGTGATCAGGGGTTCAATCCCATTGGTTTTGATGCCTAATTAAGCTGAGAGGCTGGGAAAAGTAGTCTTGCCTCCCATTCGTGCTTTTAGAGGTGAGGAATAAGGTGGCCACTCGGATTTTCTATTGGTGAGTCACGAGGGCTGGAGAGGTAGGAAATTATTCATCAGATGTGCAGTATTCTGGAGACGATTTTAACTTGCACTTGTTAACCCACAGACAAAGAATTCTGCTTATAAACTGCGTTGAGCTCACCTACTCACACTAGCTGCAATGGGTTAGAATCTGATGCTGAAGCATGCCACTGGTGGCACCTGTGAGTCAGGATCCTGCCAATATATCTATGAGATGCCAGGGAAGCACCAATTTACCTGGGTGCAGATCCCCCTCCATCTGAAGCTATATCAAGACCAGATAACTGACCTCTTAGACCTCAAGAGTCATTTCTAGAAAGGCTGACCCTCTTTTGTGTAATTATTGGTTCTATCCAGGGAGTCTGAGGTTTTACACCTTTCCAGCTTCTCACTCCATCGTGGTTATTTATGACATAGGAGCAGATCATAATTCAATATTATAAAATGTCACTATCACCATCCTAGCGCTAGCCCCCAAAATGAATAATAATGAACCGCTCCTAACCTAATGCCATCAGGTATGTCAGAACAAATATGGTTACATATACTATGGAGAGACTCACAAGTAGATACAAGTAAATATAGTACAGTGTGCCAGCATGAAGAGCCAGAGTTCTTCGAGAACCATATGAGAATTCTAAATAATCAGTGGACATTTTAGTGTGTGCTGTGTCACTGAGAAATATAAACACAGAATGAATATTATGAAACAACATACGAGGACTAGTTTAACATAAGTCAAGAAATAATAGTTCCATATATCCCAGCCTTTTCATTTTAATTGCAAATGACTCATATTAATAAGCACATATGATTCTAATCAGGAAATAACTTCAGCACTATCAAGCCAGGAGTCACAGGGGCCCATTCCCCTTGTGTGTGTTAAAGCTAACTGCACCTTTTCTGCACCACTATTGAGAGTTACCGAAGAGTGAATAATAAAACTTTTCAGTGGAAGGAGAATAAAAATGTCGCTGAAATGCATTTTATGCAATAACTTCAGGAACCACTTTTCAAGAACTTTTCAGAAGTTAGAGATGTTGAGAGTCGAGGAGCAATAGACTTGCATGAGGAAACGCAAGCTAGTTGAAAACAAAGGAGAGATTAAATTAAAATGTACAGACCTGCTGTGGTTTGGTACTGTGAGCGGTTTGGACTTTTGCTATAATTACTTACCAATTTCATCCTCCAACAACTGTAGTTGCACAGCACCCAATGCAGTGGTGTCTGATCACCTTTGGTTAAACTTCCAGTGAGCAAGCCTGACTTATCAGTGGGTTTGGGGAAGAGTGGCTCATTCAGTTCTGTTCTGACTCACTCACTCTCACTCTGTCTAATTCTCACTCAGTCTCACACAATCTCATTCATCCCCACTCATTCTCACTGAATCAGTCTCACTCTGGCTCCTCTAGTCTCACTCAGTCTTACTCGATCCCACTTAGTCTCACTCATTACAACTCACTCCATCTTACTCATCCTCTGACTTACCCTGACTCACTCATTCAGTGACTCACTCACACTCTGAATCCCTCAGAATGTGACTTACTTAGTCTCATTCATTCTCAGTCAGTCTCACTTAGTCCTACTCATTTTCACTCATTCTCAGGTTTGTCAATAGATCTTACTCTGTTTTATTCAACCTCACTGACTCGCCTAGTCTCAATCCCTGTCACTCATGCCTAGCCAGTCCCACTCATTCAGACTCACTCTGACAAATAAATTGCACTGATGATTCTTTTAATCTTAGAGTAACAATCACTGCAATTCTCTTTCACTCACTATTATTCATTCACACTCACACTCAGTCTTCCTGTCACTCATTGGCATTCACTGACACAATATAACTCTGATTTGGGAGTGCACCCACTTGTCTTTCCTGGAACGGAGATAGTTGTGATTGGTGTGTGGTGGAATGAACTATGTAGTTATGAAAAACACTGCAATAATTTATATTAGGGACAGGCATACTAGACAATTCATATACTTATATACATCTTATTTTCTGAAAATATACAATCACTATAAACAATAGCTAATTGTTTTTTAGGGATTTCACTGCTGCCTTTGATAAAATATGCCGAATTAAGCTATGTTATCCGAAAAGGAGGCTGGAAAGCAACACGTTCCTAAAAGGGTGCATTACAGTTGATAACTACTTTAGATTTGTCCACGAGGGTGAGTGTTCTGTCATTTATTTTCTACAGGAGTCAAGCAGGGCCTCTCAGATCCCAGTTCTTTTTTAGGTCGAGTGCACAAGCGCTCTAGCCTGTTGTAATATAGCTGTGGATTTTTAATCATGCCCACCGCACACCCATCACTATCACTCGTTCATGGACTTGCCTTTCAAAAAGCCTTTGTTGTCATTGGTAAATGCTTTACGTTTGTCCCTCCTTGGGGCAGTTTTGCTACCGCCTTAGCAATCGACCCTGTTACATGGATAACTGCACGTTTGCCGATACGTTTGAGTGCAAGCGCACTTCTATTTCTTTTGGTGTCTCTCCTTCGCGCTCATGCTCATGGCAGCCATGGCACTTTGAATTGGCTCGCTTATGTATACTGTTTTGCTTTTACATTTCAATTTATGTGGCAAGAAAAGTCCAGTTAGGAATTTACAATGCTAATATCTCTAACTCAAGCAAATGCGAGACCCATTGTATTGCAAATGCTTGTTAATATGTATATTGCCCTTCTGGAGGGTGTTTGATGACCACTAAGTGATAGACACCTACGAATGTTTGCTGCATACCAATTATTATGTACTGAATTTTGGCACAGCAATTATCTCTGTACAGCAGTGTATCAATTATTTTGATTTGTCAAAAAACTTGGAGAATTGCAATATTAGTTCTACTAAACCTAATAACCTTACAACTACATCTATTTGGATTATCACCATGGTTTTAAAGAGCCCTGTCTTTCTTGTATTAATAGAATTTGAGTGTAAATCTGGTTGGTTTCACCTTCAGTGAAATAGGCAGCCCCCACATGGCACATGTCAAAAATGTATCTATCAAAGTCAGCGTGGTGGGCAACTTTTTATGAATAAATATTATTTTGGTTAATTGAATTAAGCCTGGATGGACTGATATACCAAACCTTCTATAGCAAATGTGTTTCTGGAGAATATTAGTCCCTTAAAATGCTATTTGTTCTAATTATTTTTTATTCATAGTTTTTTGTAATGTAATATCTTTGTGAAGCCTTGTTATAGTTATTCTAGTTGCAATTAGATAGAAGGTGCTTAAATCCAACTGATCCAATGAAGTTTTTCTCAAAGTAGGTCTTTGAAGAATCTTGGGAATGCCCCCAATTCCCAAAAAGCTGCACAGGAGGGTTGGGGCAGGGATGGTGTGATGGTGTGTCACCCAAGTTTGGCCAGAGGTGCCTAGTTTCTGGAACATTCCACCTACACTTAAAGACCCATGTGTAACTAGAGAATTGTGAAATCAGTATGGATTTCAGGGAAACAGCATCAGATGAATGCCCAGCTAGAAGAGAGAAGATCCCTAACTGACACAGAGATGAACTTCAGACCTTTAACTTCAGCTGCTACCCAGGGACTAGAATTTGTTTCTTCTTGGCCATCATTTGTGGGTTGGTCCTGCAGGAGTTTAACCTCCAAAATTACTCGCTGACACAGGTGCCTGCAAGTGGTCAAAGGATGCTGTGGGAGCTCAAGGGTGCAGGTAGAGAGGACATTCTGCCTTGGGGTCCTGAGGTGCTGCTGAGGGAGGCCTGGGCTCAGGAGAAATGGTAGGCACCCAGAGAGGAGACAATTCCTGAGTGAGGAGTGAGAACAGTAAAAATCAGGCTCCCATAGAATTGCACAAGTTAGAGGCCATGCGGCATGAAGAAACCACTCCCTGTGGCTGGTGTGCTCCAACAAGAGAAAAAATTAACTTTCCCAGTGTAGCAAGTCTTTACAAGTATTAATGAATGTTAATGTGAGAGGGTACTATCTTTAATGGGTTTAATGGTTTTGCATTGGTGGATCTTGATGTATGTTTGCTTTCTTTTTGTGGTGTCACCATGGCAAAGCCAGTAAGCCTAACTTATGATAACTATAACCCTTGTATTGTGTGTACAGGATATGTGGGAGTAATGAGGTTATAGTATTCAGGGCTCACTAAGGGTGTCTTCACAGGTATTTTCACCTGCTACCAAGTATATATTTGTAAATGCATGAGTAGTATTGGGAATTGTGTGCATTGATTTAACTCTCTGTATTCGTAGAATATTCTCAGATTTTGACCTACAAATTCAGCTTAAATTAGCAACATTAAAACAATGTTATTCTTGGCATTCAAAAGACTCCTTTTGCAATGTTAATCAGAAGACAACAAGTGCATCACATACAAACTCCTGATCCACACCTTCAAGGCACTGCACAACATAGGACCGGCAAACCTCAACCACCGCCTCACCTTCTACGTACCCAACAGACATCTCCATTCCTCCCAGCTCGCCCTTGCAGCCGTCCCCAAGACCTGTCATGGAACACACTTCCCCTCAGGCTCAGGCAGACCGCATCACTGAAGCAGTTCAGGAAGGCCCTCAAAACCTGGCTCTTCGACTGAGCAGCACACCCACAAACAGTGCCTTGAGACCCCATGGGTGATTAGCCGCGCTTTACAAATAAGTGATTGATTTATTGAAGACATTACGCTCATACCTTCTCTTTTAAACTCTTACGAAACCTGTGTGTAAAATGGATTAGAACCAACAAGCATTCATATTGCTGTTACAACCACACTACACTAGGAAGAGTTTGCACCATTATTTTGTACCTGTAACGACATTCTATACATTCTGTTTCCTTCTTGATTTCATCATAAGAACCAGCCTTCTCACATATGGATAGACGTTTTGTTATACATTTTGCAAACTAAAGCACAGTGCCTTAGTGATTCTTCTTAATCAGTTTTGAGAGTGGGGCATTCTTTAGCACTGGTACAGTGACCTGTTGCACCAAAAGATGTAACTGGGATGCCGGATTTAGTTGTCCTCCTCTCCCTTTATATTGTCAATTGTTGCCACAGTTTATTTATTTATTTTTGTTCGTTTCTTGTTTCTTTACCTAACTACAGTGTTCTGCGTGTTGCATAGCACACATTCTTCTTATTAAGTTTGTACAAACATACTCTCTATTTAACTCAACACTCAAAGCTTTTGCTTTCTGTGAGACCAAGGTCTAGGCTAGATACAGCCGTTCTTGCACTTCTAGATTATTGGTTTCCAGGTCTTTTCTGCACGGCTACTACAGTAAAATGTGGTAGTCCAGGCCGAAGGGCTGCAGCATAATTCTCCACCGTTTCCTGATCCACGATCAAGCAAGAACATTTTTATTGCAGGGGTATTTTCTAGTTTTAGGACCAAAGTGTTTGTTCAGCACTTTCCTTTCCTGTTCCTGTTCTTCTCGTTGAGCACGTCGCACAACGCCTAAAAGTTTAAAACTCTGTAAATGTCCACATCCAGAGATACACAAGGCAGAGTTTGCAAGGCCTTCCTCACACGTCCTTCGGTTCACCAATCATAGTGCAGAGCACGCTCAAAAGCCTCACTCAGCGAGGAGTGCTGTGTAAGACATAAATCACTAAATACAATTGCTTGTCAGTCAAAACACTTACTTCCCATGCGAGCTCACGTATGAAAGAAAAGACACGTATGATCCAGAAACGAAGCAAACTGTAATAAATAGTCCTGATCTCCTTTGCATCAAAGTTAATTAAAGACAAGGTTAACGTCGAAGTCTACAGTGGACCATTAAAATATAGAGGGACAGCAAGCGCTTGGAGAAATAATGGGAAATCCAGGGGGTCGCAGTCCTCTACCTAGGTTGCACTGCTGATGAAGGTTTCTTGGAAAAGAAACAAAAACAATCCTACTCTTTTAAGGTACGCTAAATGTGCACCTACTGTAGATGATTGCTGCCGCGTAATTTCCAGCCTTTCGTGTGACTGACTCTTCACCTACGAGCCTTGCAGGGAAACCAAGCATGATGCAATTGACATCTATCGCAGCCTTTCAGTGGCAGCAAGGCAGGCGCGTGCTGATCTCAGCTCCAGGCATATCAGCCTCTAAGGTGCGATACTGAAAAGTGTCTGGCATGGCCCCAGTCCTAAAGGCCTTTGAAAGGTTAGGATGGAGTCTGACTAACTCATTGCCCTCCCTCACAGCTTTGCAGAGGCAGTGAGCCCAACCTGAGGTTGGCTCTGCCACCCTTCTGTTTGCACATGATAGGCATCAGATGACAATTGACTGGTTGTACCCCAGCCGTATAACGCTTCCGGAGCTGAAACTGACATGCCACTGAATCTACCATAAATCATCTTGGCTGTCAGGGCTGTAGCCTTGCAGGAACACCTGACACGGCTGACAATGCCACACCCTATACTGACTTTCCAGAGTAATTATAGTAGTAAATTACTTTTGTATATAGAACTTCATACTACACTTCTGCCGTTTCCAGGCACTGCCTAAATGTGCATAGTGCTTACTACCCCTGTAAAAAACATAGGTCACTATTACCCACCTCCTGAAGGATAGAAGGCTGAGTCGACTTTGCTTGGGTTTGGATGTGTCACCTGACACTAATTGCCTTGTTACAATAGTGAACGTTTACTCCATTGAGCTATTCCTGATAAGCTACTGACTCTTTTGTAAGTCACTCACCAATCCGACAAGAAGCTAGTATTGGCTGACTCTGCATTGCAAGCTTCTCAGAGGCGAACCCGGCGTGTGCTACTCTGCCCTACAATTAAAAGTTTTCGGAGTTGAGCCAGACATCTAACTAACTCTCAGCCAGTCCTGACAGCCGCGTAGAACCAATGACTGCTCCAACTCTACCTTCATTTCCAATTCAGCAATTGGCAATGTGACTGACACTGCCCCAGCCCTACTGGCATTTGAAACATGAACCTGAAAAGTGGCCTGCTCTTCCGCTGCATTATCAGATTTTAAATAAGCCGGGTTACTGCTCCTAGCCTATGATAGGGAGCAACTTTGCCATGTGAACAGCTTTTCACCAGCCCTACCTTCCTTAAAGGGGTAACATGAGGTGCCCAAGCCTCTGTTACCTTTCATAGCCCCCCATCCTGACGTGATTGAGTAAGAATGCTAAAGCATGTTCTGACTGTTCTGACTTTTCAAAGGCTCGCCTCATATGTGACTGACTTGTTCATATGCTGGTACATCTTTTCAGAGATAAATCTAGCATGTTACTAATGCAAACCCAGCATTACGGGCAGTGCTTAATTTGTAAATAAAAACGTGCCGGTGCCCGAAGCCCTCCTCTTATACGCGGCTGCTGCAATTAAATTTCAGAACACTGAATACTGAGGCGGCGGAATCCTGAAGCCATTTCGGGCCTCTTAAATCCATATAAAGCCACTCCCTGCCCCTTCAGCTCACTCTTGCAGCTTTCTACTTTCTCCCTTTGTAACTCTTTTTCGTTTTTCCCTTCCTCCGTCTTTCCCATATGTGCCTTTTGCTCGCAGCAAATGCTTGAGGCAGAAGAATAAGCCCCGGCCCTCAAAATAAGTGCTGGTGCTCAGCACCGGACACAACCAGCACAAATTAAGCACTGATTACTGGCCTTTATGGCTTCAGATTGCAAAGTAACTGTCCGTGGCCTGCGCTCTTTCGGAGAAGAGCCGGACATGTGACTGAATCTGCTACACCCCGACCGGCCTTCCAAAGAGAGGCTTGAGCCTGACCTGCCTCTAGAGGCAAACCTGACACTGACTGACTCTTCCCTAGCACTACCTACCTGCCAGTTGTGATCCTGACACGTGACTGACCCTGCCCCACCCATCCCAACCTTCTGGATGACAGCCTGGTGTGACTGACTGACGAGCTTCTCATCTTCTGTCAAAGGCACTAGCTTTTTAAGAAACCTCCTGTAGCTAGGAGCACTGGAATTACAAGATCACGTGGTACAGTAAATGACGCATGGATATGTCACATTCGCCACAGAATCCAACTCCTCCTGCATAACCAGTAGATTGCACCAAAAATAAAAATTTTGAAGGGTTATTTATCTGGTACTAAAAATGTTGCATGTACAGTACAGTGCCGCTCCTATCACTTTACAAAAAATACATGAATAAGTAAATTGGTAAACTTTCGCCTGCTCACATTAAAGTGGTGAGAAGTCAGTGATTGTCATAATGTGTATAATGTAACTGAATTACTGATTAATCAGATGAGCCCTCAGGATCGATACCTAAGTGTTTTAAAATATCGTAATAATATTCGCAGTTCATTGCACAATATGCTGCATAACTCGCCCTTTTCTTGCTGCATAATTCAGCCATCCGTGCACCTTATTCCAGCATTGTCTCAATGAAATGAGGCTCCAAGCAGTCCACCTGGGCAGCGGGTTGTAGATAGCGGGCACCACCGCTCGTTTTGGGGTCAGGCCATATATTTCATCAGACTTTATCCCAGAGCAAGAGAGGGGAAGGGAGAGTACGAAGAAGAAAGAACGGCGAAGGGTGAGAAAGATGGGGAAAATGTAACAAAGGGAGAAAGAGATGACGGTGAATGTGCTAGAGTGGAAGTGGTGGACGTTGAAAGAACTACTTTCCGTGGCCCGGAAAGGCCACCGTGGCTCTCAAGAAGTCCTGACTTCTTGCGGTTTCAGTATCTCATCCTTCTCTATGCGTTGGCCGCTCTGGCCAGCGTAAGACCCTCTTCCCAGAGGCGGCAGCCAGGGAGGCTCGAGCCATGACGTCTTCACAAGTGATTTACCACAAAACTTGCAGTTTCTGGAGACTGCTGTTATTCTCTGCTCTGATTTACTGCCTTATTTTTTGAGTCTCTCTTGCTTTGTTTAACACACTGGTTGTGGGCCAGCGCGGCCGCTGATTTCTATTCGCGCATTCTGTCCTGTGGACAGTGGAAAAAAACAAGCATTTGCGATGCAATGGCTCTCGCGTTTGCTCGAGTTAGAGCTATTGGCATTGTAAACTCCTAACGGGACTTTCCTTACCACATTCATTCCAAATCAAAAGTAAAACAGTTCACATAAATAGCCGATTCACAGCGCCATGGCCGCCATGAGTGCAAAGTAGAGACACTAAAAGAAAAATAAGTTCTCTGCCAGTTAAACATATTGTTAAATGTGCAATTATCCATGTAACTCCATGGCCAACGCAGCAACAAAAGTGCACCAAGGAGAGACAAAACCTACAGCCTTTAACGATTATAGCAAAGGATTTTTGAAAGGCAAGCTCACAAACAAACAATAGTGATAGGCGTGCGGTGGGCGTGGTTAAAACCCACAGATAGATTACAACAGATCCAAGCGCTTGCGCGCTCAACTTAAAAATTACCCTGGGTACCCATAAACTGGAAGTCAAGGTGTGGCAGAGGAAAGAGCGGTGTAGTCATGCGCAGCAGAGCTCAAAAAGCAGTCTGACAGTCAACATTTTTTATTTTTAAAAAAAGACACTGCATTTTAAAAATCTTACAGAATTAAGACACTTGTTGCAGAGAACTGTTTGTTTAGAAATATAGAATAGATTATATTAGCAGTGAGATACCTCTAGAGCAGAGGTCTTCAAACTTTTTGAGGCCGGGACCCCCTCTTAAAAATTTTTAGGTGGAAGGACCCCCTTCTGATAAAAATTTCTAGAAGCTGGTACACCTCATCATCAACAATAATAAACGTCCCCATTTCCCACAGCAAATCATTTTTACTGTGAGGAAATAATATTAAACAGTGTTTAGCAAACCAAAGGTCAGTGAGTGTGCGGGTGTGGTCAAGGGTGTGGCTAAAAACAAAGGTCCTCATTTATGAGGATTTGGCATAGGAGAGTGCCACAAGTCTTCTTGCTACACGGCCCCACGCCAATACAAAAGGGAAGGAATGCACCGTATTTATGAAATACAGTGGATTCCTGTCCTTTCCCCTGCGCTGCAGCAGAATTGTTGCCTAGCGCCAATATAGGCAGGATTGTATTTGTGCAGGAAGGGGCACCTTCCGGCGCAAAAACAATCCAGAGGCATTGTACCTCTTTCTATATGTGCGGCAGATAGCAACACACATGGAAAGAGGAAAAAACAATGAGAAATGAAAACATTTCTCCTCATTATGCCTCTCTGGGGAGGCGTAAGGTTTTGGCACTGCTCCAGTTTATGTAATTTTGTAAATCTGGGGCAGCGTCAAAATCCATGCGTGTTGCATGGGAACACCCACCACTACTCCCATGGAACGCCTCCTCGACGCAAAGTAAGGCAATGCAGCAGTTTGCGCTGCTTTGCCTTTCTCCATACCTACAACGCCATTCAAAGCCACTCAGGAAGGCTTTGCGTCACCTCATAGGTATGATTGAGAGGCCTGTGCCGCTGGAGCATCAAAAAAGGTGATGCTCCAGCAGCGCAAGCCTCTCATAAATAAACTCAAAATATTCTCTACGTTTTTTTTAGGTCTTTCACTGTCAGATAGCTACATATAAAATAAAAGCCAGCTTAAATGAAAAATAAATAAAATAAAGTTGTTACTTATTGGTAAATGCACTGTAGTGCATTATGAAACCTCTATTAGTTAAAGCACTGCAGAGGTCTGCGTGTAACCAGAGAGCGACAGAATGAAATCTTGGTTAGTGCAGTTGAGAATAGTGACTTGTGTATTTTTAGTGCCATGAGGTCACAGCCTGTGACAGAAAGCACTGTGAATATGTGAGGCATCATTTTATACTTGCATTACACACAGTATAAGATAGGCCACTACAAAAAGGTTTAAGACAAAACTGTGGTTCCAAAATGTAGATTTAAGTAATACCAGAGCATATGCAATACCTTTTTTTTTTTTTTTTTTAATAGCTGTCCCTTCAACACCTTCAGGTGAAGTAAACACTGTGGAAATACAATTACAATTAAAAGCAGGCACTTCACAGCCCAGTTGTTAACTCTTTGCACTACCCTCAAAAAGAATAAATATTTTTCGTCCCAAAGCTTTGAGTGATTCCATCATTTAAAGCTGCTCCCAAGCACCCTTTACATTTGCAGATGAGCTCATAGAGCACATTTGCATTTCATTCAGGAAGCAGACCCCTGGGAAGGCCTCAGCTGTCTGTGCGGCTTTCACAGCACAGTAGACTCAAAGTTGAGCTGAGGCATTTTGAGGATCAGCTGGGGGACTGCGGGACCCCCTTTCCAGGACTCCACGGCCCCCCTGGGGGTCCCGACCCCCAGATTGAAGACCTCCGCTCTGGAGGTTAACACAATTCTGGGAGAGTTCTGTGGTTGGTTCAAAGGTTTGACTCATATATTAGCATAGAGGACTCATGTGCCTGCTGCAAAGCACATAGTGGAACATGCAGATTGCAGCTTTGTATTTTATTTAGATGCATAAGTGGGCTACTGCTTTTGACACTGAGTTCATTTTCTTACTTCCAGTTTATAATTTGCAAGCCTTCTCAAATAGCACTGTGATCTCTTTACCATCATCAAGGAGCTGCATGCAAGTTGTAACTCATGGGTTTAGATCCTTATTGTTTCTCTCAGATTGCATTTCTAAGATTGCATAGAAGGATGCCTTTGGGGACCAATTACGTTTTGTTAGTACAGATGGTCACAATCACTGAGTTACATCTTCAGACCTGACAACTTCAACAAAAATCTCAGTGAGGAGAGGACGGGCCTTGGAGGGGGTATGGCCTATTGCTGAGAAGCACCTAGAGGCAATTTTGCCGCCACCCGGGCCCCAACCCCCCTCCTCTGAAAAAAAAACCCCAAAAGCTTGCTGAGACTGTTGCCGATGTCCTGGGGCGTTTTCACACCCATTAATGGACAACGGCAGTTAACCTCTTAGCTGCTGGGCCTTCCCCCCCCACCCCCAGTGCTGAGCCCTTTTTTGGCTATTTGGGGTAGTTCGCGCTTAGGCCTTCATAACTTTTTGTGCACATAAGCTATCCACGCCAAATTTGCGTCCTTTTTATCCAACATCCTAGGGATTCTAAAGGTACCCAGATTTTCTGGGTTCCCTTGGAGGAGACCAAGAAATTAGCCAAAATACACCT
Source organism: Pleurodeles waltl (assembly GCF_031143425.1). NCBI lineage: Eukaryota > Metazoa > Chordata > Amphibia > Caudata > Salamandridae > Pleurodeles > Pleurodeles waltl. The sequence continues at coordinate 1,191,697,727 of NC_090446.1, forward strand.
AAAATTTTGTTTTTAAAAAAAATGGGAAAAAGGGCTGCAGAAGAAGGCTTGATTTTTACCCTGAAAATGGCATGAACAAAGGGTTTGCGGTGCTAAAATCACCATCTTCCCAGCTTTCAGGAACAGGCAGAGTTGAATCAGAATACCACATTTTTCAACACAATTTTGGCATTTTACTGGGACATACTTAATTTTTACTATTTTTGGTGCTTTCATCCTCCTTCCAGTTAGTGACAGGATTGGGTGTGAAACCAGCACTGGATCCCGAAAAGCTAAGTGTTTCTGACAAGTAGACAAAATTCTGAATTCAGCAAGGGGTCATTTGTGTAGCTCCTATAAGGTTTTCCTACAGAAAATAACAGCTGAAAAAAACAATATTGAAATTGAGCTGAAAAAAACAGCCATTTTTCTCAGCGTTTTACTCTGTAACGTTTTCCTGCAATGTCAGATTTTTAAAAGCAATATACCGTTACGTGTGCTGGACTCTTCTGGTTGCAGGGATATATAGGGCTTGTAGGTTCATCAAGATCCCTAGTTACCCAGAGCCAATAAATGAGCTGCACCTTGCAATGGGTTTTCATTCTATACCGGGTATACAGCAATTCATTTGCTGAAATATAAAGAGTGAAAAATAGGTATCAAGAAAACCTTTGTATTTCCAAAATGGGCATAAGATAAGGTATTGGTCAGCAGTGGTTATTTGCCCATCTCTGAATTCCGGGGTGCCCATACTAGCATGTGAATTACAGGCCAATTCTCAAATAGACGTCTTTTTTACACACTGTCTTACATTTGGAAGGAAAAATGTAGAGAAAGACAAGGGGCAATAACACTTGTTGTGCTATTCTGTGTTCTCCCAAGTCTGCCGATAAAAATGGTACCTCACTTGCGTGGATAGGCCTAATGCTCGCAACAGGAAAGGCAATATGGAAATATCACATTTTTACATTGAAATCTGATGTGTTTTTTGCAAAGTGCCTAGCTGTAGATTTTGGTCTCTAGCTCAGCCGGCACCTAGGGAAACCTATCAAACCTGCACATTTTTGAAAACTAGACACCTAGGGGAATCTAGGATGGCTGACTTGTGGGGCTCTGATCAGGTTCTGTTACCCAGAATCCTTTGCAAACCTCAAAATGTGGCCAAAAAACACTTTTTCCTCACATTTCGGTGACAGAAAGTTCTGGAATCTGAGAGGAGCCACAAATTACCTTCCACCCAGCGTTCCCCCAAGCCTCCCGATAAAAATCATACCTCACTTGTGTGGATAGGCCTAGTGCCCGCGGCAGGAAATGTCCCAAAACACAACGTGGACATATCACATTTTCACAAAGAAAACAGAGCTGTTTTTTGCAAAGTGCCTAGCTGTGGATTTTGGCCTCTAGCTCAGCCGGCACCTAGGGAAACCTACCAAACCTGCACAGTTTTGAAAACTAGATACCTAGGGGAATCCAAGACGGGGTGACTTGTGGGGCTCTGATCAGGTTCTGTTACCCAGAATCCTTTGCAAACCTCAAAATGTGGCCAAAAAACACTTTTTCCTCACATTTCAGAGACAGAAAGTTCTGGAATCTGAGAGGAGCCACAAATTTCCTTCCACCCAGCGTTCCCCCAAGTCTCCAGATAAAAATGGTACCTCACTTGTGTGGGTAGGCCTAGTGCCCGCAACAGGAAATGCCCCAAAACACAAAGTGGGCACATCACATTTTCTCAAAGAAAACAGAGGTGTTTTTTGCAAAGTGCCTACCTGTGGATTTTGTCCTCTAGCTCAGCCGCCACCTAGTGAAACCTACCAAACCTGTGCATTTTTGAAAACTAGAGACCTAGGGGAATCCAAGATGGGGTGACTTGTAGGGCTCTCACCAGGTTCTGTTACCCAGAATCCTTTGCAAACCTCAAAATGTGGCCAAAAAAACCTCTTTTTCCCCACATTTCAGTGACAGAAAGTTCTGGAATCTGAGAGGAGCCACAGATTTCCTTCCACCCAGCGTTCCCCCAAGTGTCCCGATAAAAATCGTACCTCACTTGTGTGGGTAGGTCTAGTGCCCGCGACAGGAATAGATCACACAACAGTCAATGTTGGTCCTTACATGAGGCAACTGTTGACCCTGGGGTGATCCATTCCTTACGCAGGCACTAGGTATAGGCACTCAAGTGGAGTAGTGTTTTTATCAGGACAGGTGAGGAATCACTGGGTGGTAGGCATTTTGTGGATCGCAGCATATTCCTGTAGTATGTGTGAAAGAAATGCAAGAAAAATAGAGCTTTTATTCAACATTTCAGCTTTGCAGGATATTCTGGGTAAGAAAACTTTGGGGAATCCACACAAGTCACACCTCTGTGGACTCCCCCGGATGTCTAGTTTCTAGAAATGTTTGGGTTTAGTATGTTTCCCTATATAGCGGCCAAACCCAGGACCAAAAACACAGGTGCCTGCCTTACAAAACCAGTTTGTTTTGTGATAGATAATTTTGATGTCTCCACAATACAATTTGGGCAGTGGAATTCGGGGCTGAACTAAATTGAGGAGCTCCCAAGCGAGCACCCTCTCTGTGCTTGCCCCCGCATTCACCTGCTCTCTGGGTTGGGCTAACCCACTATTGCCCTGTTGCACAGACTGTGCTTGCGAAGGGACAACAGGACTGCCCTCATCACCTCCCTCACAATTTACTGGAAGGAGTTATCCAATGGGACTCCTCCAACTGAAAAATCACTCCCAGAGTGTGCACCATTGTCCTATCCCTCAGATGCTGTCTCAGTATCTGCTGTCTCAGTCTCTGATCCTATGTCAGAGCTGTCCTATAACCAGAGTGACGTCAGCAGTAGTCATCCATCAAGATGCCATCTCTGCTATTGGCTAAACTGTTGCTCTAAAACACTAGCCTACATAGACAGTCACAAAATTGCTGGTGTGTGTGTGTGTGTGATACATGCAACAGTAGAGGCCACCTTACCTGCGCTTCTTCCCTCAATCAGCACGTTCTTTCAAGACACTCAAACACCTTGTCACATACCATTCGTCACAGTCTTTAGCACCTCCTGCGCCCAGTCCAACAATCATTATTGGTGCTCCCACTCCCATGTCCTCCTCCTCGGATTCCCTCATTACCACCCAGCAAACGTGCTCTTCATCTCTCCATAACCATCCCCCACCCCGCACATACATTTCATTTGTATTATAGCGCAGGTTTTGGCTGACTTTACTAATGTACTCAGCTATTTACATAAAATACAGATTTGCTCTTTGCAGTAGTCCTATAAACCTTCTGCGCTTCTTTATGGCACTAAAACTGCCACTAGACAAAAGTCTGATCCTTTTGTAGCAGAAACATAATCACAAGACTTACTTGACTTCTTTATTGCTGCCTAAAAGCTACAGTTGAAATGCGTCAGTTGAAGTATGTGCACTGCTTTGAAGACGCAAGCTGCAACTGCAAGACAACTGGTGGCAAATATATATATGATATATATATATATATATATATATATATATATATATATATATATATATCCAAACGTACAAAACACTGTCCTGGTAAGTGACGAGGCGGATTCTTAAGCGGTCCGGTGCGGGTTCCAGAAGCCCAAAAATCTCACGTACAGCAATTTCATAATCCAGAAAAGGATAATCGGACACCATGGCCATGCAATTTTACATTTATTGACGCGTTTCGGCCGTAGCCTTGCTCACAGTATTGTATATCAAGTATTGTGAGCAAGGCTACGGCCGAAACGCGTCAATAAATGTAAAATTGCATGGCCATGGTGCCCGGTTATCCTTTTCTGGATTATGAAATTGCTGTACGTGATATATATATATATATATATATATATATATATATATATATATATGATATATATATACATATATATCATATATATATATATATATATATATATATATATATATATATATATATATATATATGAGATATATATATAGATCACTTTTATATGTGGGTCTGGTTTTCCTGGTGGCCGATTGCAGGCCCCAGGGAAACCACGCATGCACTGACAAAAGTGATATATATATAAATATCCATGTAGATAGACATATCTATCTACACGGTTATATATATATATATATATAGATCTGAATTTTTTTTGGTAGTTGTAGGGTTTCCTTGGGGGCCAAAATGGCACCCAGGGAAACCCTACAACTAGTAAAAAAAAAAATGCCCCCACAGGGAGTCGCCCTGCCTACAGGCGACCCCCTGTCAATGTCGTTTTTTTCGTTGTTTTTTTTTAATATTAGCCCCTGGGGGTGGCGCGATTGCGCCCCCCCAGGGGGCCCCAACATTGACATCTAAAAATATGGCCCCACAGGGGGTCGCCCTGCCTACGGACGACCCCCTGTCAATTTCGTTATTTAATTTTTTTTTAAATTAGCCCCTGGGGTAGCCTCCGGGTGGGGGGCGGCCCGTTTTCCTAGGGGGGCCGACCCCCCCATGTGAAATCCCTGGCGTCTCCCAGGGATAAAAAAAAATAAAAAATCCTCGGGTGAGATGCTCCCGAGGATTTTCAAAACCCCATCCCGGTGTCGGCCACTGGTCGTGACCCGCACCAGGGAGGTAGTTCGGGCCAGTGGCCGACACCCGCATTAAAAGTGTTAAAAGACTTTGAAAATGAGCTGAAAACCACTGCTGACAGTGGTTTTCAGCTCATTTTCCCTGCTACCGTATGATATTGTCTCCTCACCGGGTGACCGTTAGATGGGAGCCAATATTGTGTGTCACAAAGTGGTAGCGTGTGAGTTGGCAGGTCTGCATTTTATATCCTGCCTTTGTGTTTATCCCAACATTTCACTGTCAACATATAAGGCCGTATTTATACTTTTTTAGCGCCGCACTTGCGTCGGTTTTTGACGCAAAAACGGCGCAAACTTGCAAAATGCCATTGTATTTTGTAGGTTTGCGCCGTTTTGCGTCAAAAAGCGGCGCAAATGCGGCGCTAAAAAAAGTATAAATACGGGCCATAATGTTTACAAGTATAGATGATATGTGACTCCTACACTTTATAACCCTCATTGTCTTTTGTAGCATTTCCTGTGCATTGATTTACGCACTTGTACGACTTATTGTGCCTCTGTGATAGATACAAAGCACGTTGGCACCCTACACTAGGATAAGTAGCACTATAAAATGATTAAATAAAAAATATAAGTAGCTGCCACTTAAATCAATGTTTGTGTAATTACATATACAGACATCTTGTATTCTTACAGTGCGAGCACATCACTTACATAGGAGGTTGAGCAAAGTAAAAAACTTGCCTCCAAATCATTGTTTCTCTTAATTACTCATGAAGTGATGACAAGCTGTACACCCTTGTTTCCTTACATTGCATTGGTGTCCAGGTGTAAGCCTCCAGATGGCTCCCAGCCAGAATGATACTTGAACAAAAGCAGGATTGAAAGCCCATTAAAACAGCCCTCTGGTTTGGGCTCAGCTAGATGTTAAAATAAGAACGCTCACTCACCACCTGCACGTTCCTGATCCAAAGCAAAAGCAGACAACATGCAGATACTGCTGAATTATGTTCCAGAGTCAGCAAATGGCACCTCGACAATTTAAGCATGTTCTCTGGGTCGGCTGGATCCAAGATCAGGTCCAGAAATAGCAGCGGAAACCACTGGATCCCCCTACCTTCCAGCACTGCGTGTGGCACTACAGGGGATTGGATGCCGCCTGCAGGGTTTAGTGAGGGTCCCTGTATGGGCAGTAATTGGGGAATACTGAGGGCTGCGGCTCTAATTTCCAACCCAAAGGTGCCTTCCACAGCCACCAGCCTGGTGATGTTTAAAAACAGAAATGTACAAATGTAACATCTTGTGCATTCTCTTTGTTCTTGCAACCTTTCGTTGTTGCGCCTCCTACTCCATGCCAGGTTTGGATATGCAGAAATCCACTTAATTTGCACAGACTCCTTATCAAGCACTTTCTCCCAGATAGGCCAGGACTGGCTCCAGAGCAGCTCAGCTCCAGAATCTTATGCTGAAAAGCAGTCATTTTTAGTATATTTACAAATGAAGCACATATGCATGTCCTAATCACGGGCCAGATGTATCAAAGGGTTTTACCCATTCTGTGTCAATGGGAAAATGCTTTGGTACATATGGCCCCACCTTCCTTTGCCACCTCTTGTGTTAAAATGCATGGTGTCGGTGAAGAGTGAGTTTTTTTCCACCGGTGTCGGTTGTGGATGGAGATAAAACAATTGTGCTCACCTCCCCTGAGCAATTATGCGTCGACAATCGATTAACATTTGCTAAAACATTATATTGCTTATTTAGTTTTAAAATAAATATAAGACTGCCTGCCTGGTGTGAGTGTGGCAGCGGTGTCTCGGGATGCGGCGTGGTTTACCTTTGAGATGCAGCCATGTACCCGTCTCTGAGGCACCCGCCTCTGGTATCTCTTTGTCAGCCACGTGACGGATGTTTTAGCACCGCGAGAATGGCTCTGGTTGCCACATTGTTGTTCTGTTTTCGGGAGTGTGTGCCTGACTGTAGCATGGCGATGGTCCACTGTTACTTCCTGACACATTTTCCTTCTGTTCTTTGTGGCCACTCGCCTGACTAGCATGGCAGTTCTGCCATACCTTGTCGAGAGATAGCATGGACGCCATGGAATTTAGGAGATATTCCAATAAGAATGGGGATTTAAAGTCTGCTCCTTCGGATGAGGAAGTCCCTTATCATTCTAAGGAAGCTCACAAAAATATGCCTTCTGAGGAACCTTCGTAAACCACGATAAATAAAGCAGTGGGGACTGCTTTCCAGGACACAGAAGGCCCTTCTCCGCCTTGAAGAAGCAATCCGACTGTCCTCCTACCTTTGATGTTGATACCACAGAGGAAACAGGAGTTTGCTGAAGTAATTCAGCTTCAATGGATAAAGTCAGTTTCCCCTCGTCATTGGGGCAGGAGGAAAATGATGACTTTTCCCAGCAGTATGTGAGGAAACAAACATGAGTATTTATCTATGCATAAAGTAATTGCGGAAGGTACTTCCACGGAAAGGGCAGAAGATAAAAAGCCCAGCTTTCCCAAATGTGTGACCAGAATATATCTCTTAAATGTGTTTCAGGAAGAATTTCTAGTTACAGAGAAACTGGATTCTTTAATGGGTGACTTGGCTTTCCAGCGGACTATTGCATGGGAAGAAACAGCCCCATTTGAGGTAGTTGAAAGAAGGATTGAAGATGACACACATCCAATACTGCATTGAACTGTGCTTAAGGGGCAGACATTTGCACTGCTTCTATGGTGCAATCTTTACTCAGGGACTTTCAAGCGTCAGCTGAGGTGTTACAACCGCCAGTAGACTATACTTCTTTTTATGCCTAAATTGGAACAGCAGGTCTTTCTCCCAGCCGACTTTGCGCTCCTGCCTTGGCATCTGGATCAGCATTAGCAACAAGGAAGCATATCTGGGTTAGGGTCTGGAAGGTGGACAGTTCGGAAAACACATGATTAAACCATCTTCCATCCAGCCATTCAATGGGTTGAAGCTTTCTGAATGTGAAATAGAATACCTTATAAAGAAGTCAGTTGAAGATCAAACGTTGTTGGTACCAGTTCATCCTCCCTCTAAGGGCAGAGGATAGGGTTTCAACGTGTTTTTGGGCCTCGATAATCAATATCTAAGGTTCATGGCCTGGCTAGCCCTTTCAATGCAGGAGTTTTGGCTGGGAGGCCCTTTTTAGGTTTCTCCTGTGACAGTACATGCGCTGCATGCCCAATCGCTTGTGAGGGGTACTGCTTACAAAAAGGAGCTTGTAGCCCACCCATTGCTTACTATTCGTTGGCTTCATTGTCACTCTTATTTGCCACCTTGTAATTGTCCAGTGCATGCCGGCTTCACTTCCTCTTCTTTCAACTAGTGGAGGAAACACTGATTGTTACAGCTTGATTGCTGTCGTTCCTCTGATTGTGCTCTGATTGCGGTGCTATTCTTATGTTTTTGTCTACATTAGGCAAAGTGAAGTAAGATTTTAAAGTGGTCCAGCGCTGTCTTGATCTCACCAGCATTTAGGTTCAAAGTGACTTGATTCATATGTGTTTTGAGGAAATCATTTATTGTGCACAATTATTACATTTTGATACATTTTCCTTCCTAAAAGATTTTCAAACTGAAGTTTTTTTGTACTTTTGTATTTATAGAAGACTTTTCTGGCAACTCATTAGCACAAATCGCTGTAGCCTAATAATTTATAAATAACAATGTAATTGTCTCCGGAGTGAAGGTTGATGGAACACACTGGATTATGGGCAGTTTCGGTGGCTCTCTTGACCGATGATAAGTCTAGGATTGCCCTTTGGGTTACCGATATGCTTTTATTAATGGATACGAAGTACAGTCACAGGAGTACATTGAACTGTTGAAGGCCTTTTGAAGCATTATGGGCCCTTGTCACATAGGTGGTACTAATGATTATACCAACAGTGACTCTTGGAGCGTGATCTTCAAATGGTGATACTCAGCGACCCTGTCCAGGGGCTGGGAATTTAAAAACGACCTACTGTTTCTGTGACTTGCCCAGATCATTCACTTTGTTTAATTTTTATTGATCAGTAATACATATAGTAAAAAATCAAGTCATTTAATAGCTTTCCATCCCTCAGAAAGGTCGACCAGTGCGATGTCATCTTCTAAAAACGCTATCTGTGAATCAGAGATTGAATTGAGGGCGTGCTGGATGGGAAGCATCTAATATTCCTTACAGAGGTCTGCATGAAGCAAAGTAAGTGGCAGTTGTGTTAACACACAACCCTTGCACATTCTATTATTGAGATAAATTCTCATAGCTATATACATCCAATCCGGCCTGACCATTCCTCAGCCCTGGTTCAGACGACAGATGCCACCAACAGGAGCAAGAAGTTTCTCTAGGAGCCCACTTCATTCAGTGTCACTGGACAACAAAAGGATGGGGTCTTCCTCCAATATGGATGGAGGTACCAGTATTTTATGTGATTCTTCTATCCTTTGCCATTCTAATTTGGAACCAGGCTTTGTGGATCCTAATGAACAATCCGGTCACTTGATCTGCTTTAAATCATCTAGGCAGTTTCACAGTACTGAACGGGACCAAGGCCCTCTTCACAGACGATTGACAATGAAATGAGGTTGTCTACAGTTTGGTATCTCCCCTAAGTCAAGTTCTGTAGAAAGCTGACACTTAGGCAAACTTTGCTACTCACATGCAGCAGAACGAAGGTCAGGAAATTGTGAGTGGTTCATCCTGGTCAGCAGTTCTACTTTCTGAGTTAGGTCCTTTTTCTGGGGTCAAAATCTTTCAGCTTGACAAGGCTGTAAACTGAGGCCAAGTCAGGTTTACAATATCAGATTTTGTTTGTGGTTCCGTGGTATTGAACTTAATGCTGGGTCCATCTGAGGGGTCACAGGTGCATCTGTTGTTCATCTGGTTTCTTCATTGCCTTTTGTTCTTCTGCCATTTCTTTGGATGGGGCTGTAACTTATTGAACCAGTACCCCTGAAGAGCGCTGCATCATCTACTTCTCTATTTCTGGGAGATATAAACCCAGTGTCTTTGCATTTCATCTGCCATCGACATCCTACTGTGCAGGGATGTTGTGACTGTGACATTGATGGCAATGGACTTTGAAGACTCCTTGGGTGCAAGGACTCTGCCATCCTTCCGGCCCTTTTTGAGGGATAGGCGTGACACTGTATTTAATTTTTTTTTTAGTGTGTCTTTATTCCAGTAGTAATGCTATTTTACTTTTTTGTCAACTTAGTTAGTTATCGTATTAGATTTTAATGAATTATATTATATATTCTGCTTCCGTCTTACCTCTATACTTTGTTACAATTAGGTTTATCTTTTTTACTGTCTAATTATAGTACTGTAGTTTGTTTAAAAGACTGTGGAAATTCTATAAACAACAAGCATTTGCAATGCAATAGATTTTGCGATTGCTTGAGTTAGAGCTATTGGCATTGTAAATTAATTACCGGACTTTTCTTGCTACACAAATTGGTCATCCCTGCCTCATAGTTTCATCTTTTCCTGCCATATAATCCAGTGGCCCTGCATATAGCTAAGGCACTTCCATTTACCTTCTTCCTCTATATGCTGCAAAAAATGAAAATGCTGCCATTTAGAATCCTAATTTAAATCTGCAATGCTAATTCCAATAGAATACCACTTTCACCACCTCACTGTCAGAGTTGCTGGCTGGCTAGCACAATTCCCCAAAAGAAGACACAAGACAGCCACAGAGGGGAAATAAACTAGAAGGATCACCCAAACATTTCAAGAGTGTTCAAACAAGAAAAGTGAAATGAGGATGTTAAGTTGGCCTGAAACATGGTCATAATTGTAATAAGGAGAGATTATTAAAACATATACAACAATCAGAAATAAACTTTTGGCATTAGACTGTAATGCTCAAAACAGCCCCTAGAGGACACATAACAAAAATATCATTTGCAAGAAACATGGTCATGTAACCATACTGTTAGCCCCCAGACAGGCATAACCCCATCAGAAAACCAGGAGAAAGTAATGCAGTGTAACCATATACTTAGCAACTGGAGAGCGTTTATATGGCTAGCAGGTCTACTGCAATGATATTACAAACAAGGCATTTAAAACAAAACCTCTCCCAGCTGTAAAACAAAAGTTCTAGCCAAGAGAAATCTTAAAAGACACTGAATGGTGGGAGAGGTCATTATTTTGGGGCCCCCACTAACTTACTGTGGGGACCCAGAGATGGTGTAGACAGAGCATTTTGAAGGTTGTCCTATTGCCCTAGGGCCACCACAGGCTGAGTTATGATTAAAAAATGCTTTGTAAAAGTAATGCCCTGCAAAGCATTATGTGGCAAGTTTTCATGCCGCAAATACTATAGTATGTTGACTGCAATGTTCAGAACAGCCCATAGAGGACACCACAATAAAAATAGCATTTGGAAGAAACATGGTCATGTAACCTAACAGTCATCCCTTAGAGAGCATAATCACATGAAAAAAGAATGGAAATAATGCAGTACAACCATATATTTAGCCACTAGAGGGCATAGTACAATCCACATTTTCAAGGCTAGCAGACCTATTGCAATGATTTTATAAACAAGGCCCACAAAACACAACTTCTCTCAGCTGTAAAACAAAAATTACAACCATGAGAGAGCTTAAAAAGATAATGAATGGTGGTAGCGCTTATTATTGTGGAGTCCTCACTAACATATTTTGGGGACCCAGAGATGATGCAGACAGAAAGAGCACATTGTGGTCAATGATTTGAAGGTGGTTCCATTGACCAGTAGGACCACCACAGGCTGAGTTGTAAGCAAAAATGTTTTGTAAAAGTAATGCCCTGCAAAGCATTTTGGGGCAAGTTTCCATGCCACAAATATTTTAGTAGGTTGATATGACTGTAATACTTAGAACAGCCCCTAGAGGACACCACAATGAAAATAGCATTTGCAAAAAACATAGGGCCAGATGTTTCAAAGCTTTTTGTATACGCAAACGGTGCGAATGCCCGATTGCGAATGCAAAAATCCCTTTCAAAATGTATCAAAGACATTCTGAATGCAATTTTAAGGAATCGCTAAAATAGCGATTCCTTAAAATTGCGACCCTCTTTAGTGGGTCACAAATTGCGACTCTCTAAATAAGAAATCGCAAATAAGGAATCCTTATTTGCGATTTCAAAAGCACATGTGTGAAGCAATTCCTTAATGCGAATTAGTAATTAAGGAATCGCTATTACCACCACGTTGAACTTGGTGGTAACCATGTGCACATTTTAAAAATGCATTTAAAATGCATTTTTAAAATTTACATGTAAAGCTCACATGCCCTTTTGGCATGTGTGCACCTTACATGTTGTTAAAAAATGTTTTGGGGTGCAGCAGAGGGGGCCTTGGGCCCCCAGCACCCTGGACTTTGCATTTCCCAAAATTGCGAATTCCAGTTGGGAATTCGCAATTTGGTACATGCAAAATCGGCCCATATTTGCGAATGGGGGCCGGTATCGCAATTTGTGATTCGGTTCGGTAATAGTATTTGCGATTTACCGAATCGCAAATATGATACGCTAAAGGCTTTTTTCATACATCTGGCCCATAGTCATGTAAAGATATAGTTAGCCCCTATAGAGCATAACCATACAAAAAGAAAATGGCATTAAATAATGCAATATAACCATATATTTAGTCCCTAGAAAGCACAGCGCATTACACATTATCAGGGGTAGTAGGCCTATGGCAATAATATTACAAACAGGGCCCTTAAACACAAGCTATTCCCAGCTGTAAACCAAAAGTGCTAGCCATGACAGTGCTTATAAAGACACTGAATGGTGGGAGGGGTTATTATTTTGGGGTCCCCACTAACCTAGTGTGGGGACTAGGGATGATATAGACAGAAAGAGCTCGTGGTGCTGAAAATGTTGTAGGTGGTCCCATTGTCCTAGGACCATCACAGGCTGAGTATTAGCAAAAATGTTTTGTAAAAGTAATGCCCTGCAAAGCATTATGGGGTGAGTTTCCCGAGTGCAGTGAATATTGTAATATCAGTTCTCCCGCTGTACCAGGAGAGCCACTATCGCTGCAAGGATATCTGTTTCATGTAAAGCATTTACCAATTTCAAGTATTTTATGTGGAAAGCCACAAGAAATGACTCTGATTAGGTAACTGTGAACAATGTGACCAGTGTCCCAATACCGCTGGTTGAGTTCATGCTGTTGTGCCTGTTGGCGCTGTAAGCTCCATGGCCATCATGCAGGATGAATGGGAGAGACAAAAGGAAAAAAACTAGTTTGCCCACGCTGAAGTACATCAGCAATTGTGCAATAGTCCATGTAACAGGGGCAGTCTGCAAGGCATGGCAAGAACAGTCTCAAGGCGGGACAAACGTAAAGCATTTACCAATGACATCAAGTAATTTTTGAAAGGCAAGCCCAGGAACAAATGAATGTGATGGGCTTGAGATAAATGTTGTTAAAAGCCCACAATACTTACAACAGGTCAAAGCGCTTGTTCGCTCAACCTAAAAAGGGTAAATGAAAGATAAAATAAAAAGGATAGTGTTGTAATGTCGAAACTGCGAGTTCGACGTGTGTGTGAGCTCGATGGCTCCGACGGTCCGACCATGGAGCGAGTCCGACGGTTGGGAGTTTCACGCAGCCGGTGAGTAGAGCGGCGCTGAATCTTCCCCACAATAAAATACATTCATAAATTACTTCAAGCAGCCTGTAAACATCGCGTCGTGATTACAACAATTTCTGGCCACGAGCTGCCGGCTACGGAGCTGGTGGGGTAAGGTTCAGTGAAATCGGACCACGTGTGTGTCAGCGCTTTGCCTGGGGCCACCCATTACACGCTGAAGGTACGGCAGTCAGGACTGTGCAAGTTTTGTCAGTGCACTATAAATAATTTAAATAAGGGTACCTTCTCGTGTTAGTTCCTGTGGGACCAGCTGAATTGAAAGTATTAGAGGAAAGTACCCAGCTTGTGTTGCTTTCCAAAGGAGGACACTGTGGCTTTATTCTATTGGAAGTGCTTACAGTTGTGTTTTCTGGAATCTTACTGTGAGCTGAATTTTGTGGAATGAATGTGCCAACAATTACACCACCTCCTCCCCCCTTTTTGGCATTACCTGGCCAGCCAGCAATAGAATGGGAGGAGTGGTTAGATATTTTTGATAATTATCTAGAGGCGCTGGATAGTCAAAGGTTCCTCCCTAGCAGGAAAAAGGCCATATTATTGAATGCTTTAGGCAAAGACGGGCAACACAGATATAAGCATTTTCCTGACTAGCCAGTTCAGGGTGATGAAGTAGATACAGATGTGTATATGGACAAAAGGAAAAAATTAGATTTAAGATTTGCAAGAACGCAAAATGTGGTGATGAGACGACACAAGTTTTACACCCAACCTCAAAGAGATGGTGAATCTATTGATGATTTTGTTTCAAGGTTAAGAGAACTGGCAATCAAGTGTCAATTTGGACAGATGGAAGACAAAATGATTCGGGATCAGTTGATTGTCCAGTGTAAGAGCAGAAAAATGCAAGAGAGGTTGTGGGCAGCTAAAAATCCCACGTCAAAGGATGCCATCGAAATAGCAAAAGTTGTGAAGAATCTGAGTATTGCATGAAAGCTAAGGAAACGAAGGAAACAAAAGATGAAGTAGCGGCCATAGGCAAGAGGCAGGATACTTTTTCTACCAGAGTTAAGAGTTATAACAACAAATCAGCAAAGGAAATGGAGGGTAGGAGATGCAACAAATGCGGAAGTTTCAATCACACATCGGATGCAAGTTTTTGTTTTGCTATAGGACAGGAGTGTAGAAAGTGTGGATTGAAAGGACATTTTGCTAGAATGTGTTGAGGTTCAAGCAGAAGGAGTGTGGCAACACTCTTGGAAGAAGAGGAAGATGACAACTTGTGTGAGACAAATCTGTGTACAGACAGAGTTTTGGTCGTAGAAGATGGAGGAATACGTAGACCAAAAGCACAAAGACCCAAGGCACAATTTGTAATTCGAGGAAAACCTATTGAATTGATGGTGGATTCTGGATCTTTGTATACCATAATTCGAAGAAAATTGTTTACTTCAGTATGGTCGCAAGTACGGTTGTGACCAAAAGACATAAGTCCTGGTGGATATCAAGGGGAGAAAATAGACCTCATAGGTTATATAATGGCTGACATTCAGTTTGGTGGAAGAAGCATCAAAGGGAATGTGTATGTTGCTGAATCAGGTCCACCTATCCTAGGATGGATCCATCAATATGATCTCCGTATTATCATAAATCCTCGTGCTAAAACACAGATATTACTTGTGGAAGAAGTAACCTTGCAAGACATTCTTAGTGATGCAAAATATGTCTTTCGAGAGGAAATGGGTCAATTAAAAGGGTACTGTCACAAGATTAAACTCAAGGATGGTGCGATTCCAGTACCGCATAGGGCCAGGAGGGTGCCGATTTTGGCCAGAGGGCAAGTTAAAGAGTTAATTGATGAAATGCTAGATAGTGGTGTCATTGAACCACTGGAAGCATCAAATTGGGTATCTCCAGTTGTGATAACTAAGAAGGCTGATGGCAAGCTGCGTTTTTGTGTTGATTTGAGGAGCTTGAATCAGAATGTCGTAATAGACAATTTTCCTCTACTAAATATCAATGAGCTAGTTTTAATGCTGAAAGGATGGAAGTTTTTTACAAAACTTGATTTGAAGCACGCGCACCACCAGGTAAAGTTACATCCTGAGTCGAAGGCTTTAACTACATTTATTACTATGGAAGGCACATTTCAATTTAGGATGCCTTTTGGTTTGTGTTCGGCCCCTAGTGTTTTCCAAAGAGTAATGAGTGATTTACTTAAGGGAATTCCACATGTTATATATTTTCAGGATGATATATTAATTTTTGGTGATACTGTTGAGAGCCACAATTTGACGCTGAAGCTAGTTCTTGATAAAATTTTACAATCTGGTTTGACCTTAAGGAAAGAGAAGTGCATATTTCTGGCCAAGGAAGTGTAATATCTAGGGAACACATTGTCACAGGATGGTTTGAAGCCGAAGAGGTATCTGTTGAGAGCTATTAAAGTGGCATCAGATCCTCTAATTAAAGACCAGTTGAATTCCTTTTTGGGCCTAGTGGAGTATTATTCCAAATTTGTGGAAAATTTCACATCAAAAACTGAAATACTGAAAGCATTATTGAGGAAAGTAGTGAACTTTGAGTGGGGTGCGGCACAGAAACAATTTTTTGAGTCCATAAAAAGAGAAATTTGTGAAGCTCACATCCTGGTACCCTTTGATGGAAGAAAATAATCAATTGTTACGGTTGACGCCAGGGCCACAGGCTTAGGTGCTACATTATCCCAAATGCATGGATCAAAGGAAAGAAGAATTGCTTTTGCTTCTTGTTCTTTGACGCCGACAGAACGTAACTACTCTGTGATAGAGAAGGAGGCTTTGGCGGCTACATGGGGTATGGAGCATTTCAGAATGTACATATGGGGAAAGCAGTTCAAGTTGCGGACTGATCACAAGCCTTTGGTAAAGATGTTGACTCCATTTGGAGCTGAGAAAGGATCTTCCAGATTGATTAGACTTGCGGCGAGGTCACAGAAGTACAACTATACTGTAGACTAGTTACCTAGATGGAGAAATGTGCAAGCTGACTGTCTCTCATGGCTGTCACATGATAGAGAATTGATGAAGGAGGGACCTGATAGTGTTAAAGACTGGGAGGATCTTGTTGCGAGTGTTGGAGATATGGTGCAATAGTCTTCAGGGGCTTTGAGTAAAGAAGAAGAATGGTGCTATGTGATGATGAAATGAGAGAAGTAATCAAGATGATAGTGAGTGGCAAACGAAGGGAGAGCGCTTTGCCAAAAAAATTGTGGACGTATTCTGAAGTATTAGATGAACTCTCATGTGTGAGTGATAATGTGGTTGTACGTGGTGAGAAATTTGTTCCTCCTTTGGGAGTGTGAAAGAATCTTCAATATTGCTCATGAGGGTCATTTAGGACAAACACTAACGAAGTGGAGCCTCAGGGAGGATTTCTGGTGGCCAGGAATGGACGACGATTTTGGGCACTGGGTGGAGAGATGTGACGTGTGTATACATAGTGAGAAGAGACTGAAAGTAGGCAAGCAATCTCTAATAGGTCACATAGAAGATCCAGGACAAGTGTAGCATACTGTGTGCGGAGATTTCATTGGTCCATTGCGCAGAGTCAACCACATGTCAAGGTTTGAGTTTTTTTTGCTGGATGTTCATTCAAAATGGCTGATAGTGAAGTTTATGTCAGAAATAACCACCTCATCCACTGTGACGGTTTTGTCTGAAGTATTTAGGGAAGAAGGTTTTGCGGTGTGTCTGGTGACGGACAATGGTACCCAACTTACTTCTTATGAAATGAAAAGGTTTCTTTCGTCGTGTGGAATCAAACATTCAAGGACAGCACTGTATAATCCACTGGCGAATGGAATGGTGGAAAGTGCCAACAGGATGGTTAAGGGTACCATACAACAAGAAGTGGCAATTGGTATGGATGTGGAAAGTATGGTTGTGGATGTTGTGTGGGCATATTGCACTACTGTCAATTGTGCAACAGGGTTTTCACCTTTTTCCATGATGAGGGGTAGAAAGCCAAATTCTAAATTGACTCCGTTCTGGTTGAGAGAATTGGTCAATGTTTGTAGGAAGTTGGCTCTGTATATACTATTTCAAAGTAATAAATAGTGTGCACAGAGTCCAAGGGTTCCCCTTACCTGTAAGATAGTGGCAAAAATAGATAATTCTAATACTCTATTTTGTGGTAGTGTGGTCGAGAAGTAGGCTTATCAAAGGGTACTGTTAAGCATTTGTTGTACACACACAGGCAAAAAATAAGGAACACACACTCAAAGACTTACTCCAGGCCAATAGGTTTTTATATTGAAAAATATCTTTTCTTAGTTTATTTTAGGACCCACAGGTTCAAGATTTACAAGTAATACTTTAAATGTAAGGTACTTCACTTAGATACTTTAAGAACTTTGAATAAAAGCAATAACACATACAGTCTATGTGAAAATGGCAATAAGCTATTTTTAAAGTGGGCACAGTGAAAAAATCAACAGTTCCTGGGGGAGGTAAGTAAAGGTTAGTTTTGAAGGTAAGTAAAACACTTACAAGTCTCAAAGTTAGGGCATAGGTAGCCCACCATTGAGGTTTCAAGGAAACCCCAAAGTTACCACACCAGCAGCTCAGGGCCGGTCAGGTGCAGAGGTCAAAGAGGTGCCCAAAACACATAGGCTTCTATTGAGAACAGGGGTGCCCCTGTTCCAGTCTGCAGCAGGTAAGTACCCGCGTCCTCGGGGGCAGACCAGGGGGGTTTTGTAGGGCACCGGGGGGGACACTAGAAGGCACAGAAAGTACACCCTCAGCGGCACAGGGGCGGCCGGGCGCAGAGTACAAACAACAGGCGTCAGGTTTTGTATAGGAAGTAATGGAGGGACCCAGGGGTCACTTCAATGATGCAGGCAGGCACGGGGGGGCTCCTTGGGGCAGCCACCAGCTGGGCTAGGCAGAGGGTCACCTGGGGGTCGCTCCTGCACTGGAGTTCGGTTCCTTCAGGTCCTAGGGGCTGCGGTGCAGTGTTGGTTCCAGGCGTCGGGTCCCTTGTTACAGGCAGTCGCGGTCAGGGGGAGCCTCTGGATTCCCTCTGCAGGCATCGCTGTGGGGGCTCGTCTCTGGTTACTCACGGGCTCGCAGTCGCTGGAGAGTCCTCCCTGAGGTGTTGGTTTTTCTGCAAGTCGAGCCGGGGGCGTCGGGTGCAGAGTGGGAAGTCTCACGCTTCCGGCGGGACCCGTGAAGTCTTTAAAGTTGCTTCAGAGCCGCTGTTCACTGGAGTTTCTTGGTCCTTGGGTGCAGGGCAGTCCTCTGAGGCTTCAGAGGTCGCTGGTCCCTGTTGGATGCGTCGCTGTTGCAGTTTTCTTCGGGGCCAAGGCAGTTGTCGTCTCGACTTCTCTGCAGGGCTTCAGGTCAGCAGTCCTTCTTCTTGTTAAGGTTGCAGGCATCTAGTTTCCTAGGTTCTGGGATGCCCCTAAATACTGAATTTAGGGGTGTGTTTAGGTCTGGGAGGGCAGTAGCCAATGGCTACTGTCCTTGAGGGTGGCTACACCCTCTTTGTGCCCCCTCCCTGAGGGGAGGGGGGCACATCCCTATTCCAATTGGGGGAATCCTCCAAAACCAAGATGGAGGATTTCTAAAGGCAGGGGTCACCTCAGCTCAGGGCACCTTAGGGGCTGTCCTGACTGGTGGGTGACTCCTCCTTGTTTTCTCATTATCTCCCCTGGACTTGCCGCCAAAAGTGGGGGCTGTGTCCAGGGGGCGGGCATCTCCACTAGCTGGTGTGCCCTGGGGCATTGTAACACGAAGCCTGAGCCTTTGAGGCTCATTGCTAGCTGTTACAGTTCCTGCAGGGGGGAGGTGTGAAGCACCTCCACCCAGAGCAGACTTTGTTTCTGGCCTCAGAGGGCACAAAGGCCCTCACCACATGGGGTCAGAAACTTGTCTCTCAGCAGCAGGCTGGCACAGACCAGTCAGTCCTGCACTGAACAATTGGGTAAAATACAGGGTGCATCTCTAAGATGCCCTCTGTGTGCATTTTGTAAATAAATCCAGTGGCATCAGTGTGGGTTTGTTTTTCTGAGAAGTTTGATACCAAACGTCCCAGTATTCAGTGTAGCCATTATGGAGCTGTTGAGTTCGTTTTTGACAAACTCCCAGACCATATACTTAATATGGCCACAACTGTACTTACAATGTCTGAGAATAGACTTAGACACTGTAGGGGCATATTGCTCATGCAGCTATGCTCTCACCTGTGGTATAGTGCACCGGGCCTTAGAGCTGTAAGGCCTGCCAGAGGGGTGACTTACCTATGCCACAGGCAGCATTTTGTGTGCATGGCATCCTGAGGGGGATGCCATGTCGACTTTGGCTTTTTCTCCCCACCAACACACACAATCTGCAATGGCAGTGTGCATGTGTTAGGTGAGGGGTCTCTTAGGGTGGCACAACATATGTTGCAGCCCTTAGGGACCTTCCCTGGTCACAGGGCCCTTGGTACCACTCATACCTTTTACAAGGGACTTATCTGTGTGCCAGGGGTGTGCCAATTGTGGAAACAATGATACATTTTAGCTGAAAGAACACTGGTGCTGGGGCCTGGTTAGTAGGGTCCCAGCACACTTCTCAGTCAAGTCAGCATCAGTATCAGGCAAAAAGTGGGGGGTAACTGCAACAGGGAGCCATTTCCTTACAATGTTGATGTGGGAGAGTCAAGAAGTGAGAATAGGGGTGGAAGTTCTGTGAAGGATGAAAGGAGTAAGAACAAAATTTGTCCTGGTGATTGGGTGAAAATAAAGTCTGGAAGAATTGAGACTGGAGTTAATAAATTTAAAGGGCGATTTCAGGTCAAAGAGGTTTATCCTTGGTATGTAATCCTGAATAATGGTGAAAGATGGAATTTAAGAAGAGTAGCTAAATTTAATTCAGAGGAATGGAACTGTGCTAGAGACATGAGTTGTGATGATGGCAGTGGTTATATGCTTGATGTACTGGGGAGGAAGAAATCCTTGTGTCCAGAGGTTGCACGAAACTCTGCACTATCAGGTGCTGAGCCTGTTTTTCCTAATTTGTCTGGAGATGATCGTGTAGATGCAGAGAGTAGAGTAGAAAGTGATGAGATTATTGAATCCAGGGAAGAAATAGTGAAGGAGAGACCACAAAGAATTAAGAGAGCACCAGCATTTTTGGATGATCATGTAAGGTAGAAAAGTTTGGTGGAAGTATTTTCTCTCATGGTCTTGTTGACACATTATGGGATGCATATGTGTGTAATATTTGATTAATGTTTTGTTTTTCCATTTCTCTTTTGCGTTCTTTTCTGTTAATCTGTTTAAACACTAATGCTTAATATTTTAGTAATGTAAGTTCCTTTGTGTAATGAAAAGAGGAAGATATGTTGTAATGTCGAACCTGCGAGTTCGACATGTGTGCCAGCTCGACGGTTCCGACGTTCCGACCAGGGAGTAAGTCCGACGGTTGGGAGTGTCACAGAGCCGGCGAGCAGAGCGGCGCTGAATCTTCCCCAAAATAAAATAAATTAATAAATTACTTCAAGCAGCCTGTAGACATTGCGTCGTGTTTACAACAGAAAGTATGAGGAGTTTATGCCAATACTGATGCAACCATTAAAGTGCAAACAAAAAAGACCAAGAAGTAAAGAATAGAAGTAAAAAGTGAAGAACAAAGAACACAAGAAGGAACCTCCTTTCAAACCCTCTTCCCCAGTCTGCCATCCCCTCGGTAGTCAGAACACCAGTACACTAGTCCATGTTTTGTGGAAACAGACCACATTTTTTAAATATCTCCCTACCATTGAGACTCTGCCATGTTAATGGGGTATGAAGGCACATTAAGATGACTGTAGGGAGGAAGTGAACAACCGACCTCTTTTATCAAATACCCTATTTCTTGATGATAGACAGCTAAAAGCTCTCTCTAGGCCTTTGAATATATGTTAAGGACTACAGCACATTTGTATTAGGACAGTATCAAGATGACTTCCCTGTGCTGACAGGGTTGAGACAGTCAAAACTGCCGATAGATCGCTCTAGATTTAGGCCATTGTCAGGATGACAACTTGCTGTGTGGTGTGGGACCACAGCGCTGCTGAGGAACACTTTAATGTTATGACAAATGCCAAGGTGAAACCTCTCTACTATGTATTCAAAGACATTTAGGGTCTACGTACGACCTTGGCCGAGAGGATTACTCCATTACAAACGTGATGGATATCCCGCCCGCCATATTACAAGTTCCATAGGATATAATGGAACTTGTAATAGGCAGGTGGGATATCTGTCACGTTTGTGACGAGTAACCCCCTCCCCCAAGGTCGTAATCAGGCCCTTAATGTGTCAGAGGGAACACTCTGGTGCTGTGGTTTTTAACCTTTTGACTTCTGTAGATCCCATTAAATCATCACTAGAAGCCAGGGACCCCCACTGAACCATTACTGGAATCCAGGGCCTCCCACTGAGTCATCACTAGAAGCCGGGAACCTCTGGTCTAAGCATTGTCGAAGATTTGCACCACAAAACAATACACAAAACATACAGAAACAGTATTCATCAAACACATCCACAAATGGTGAAATATTTTATTGAAATCACAAAAAATAAACATTTGTAATTTAATTATCTACGCAGTCGCGGACCCCCTGAGTAGGCTTTGCGGATGCCCTTGGCCCCTGGACCACAGGTTACGTCCCACTGCTCTAGGGCAGTAACAGGTTGAGACATCTCTGCTGGGGTCGGGGGTTGAGAAGGGCCTGTGTTTCGGGGGGAGCGCTCTAGTGTTAAGACACTAGCAGGATGAAACGCTGCTTCTCTTAGTGGTGAGCCGGTCAATGATTCTGCTGTTACGGCACTCAGAGTGAGACGTCAATGCTAGGGAGAGACACCCAGCGCCAAGGTGAGGCAGCTCTGCTATGGTAGTGAGAGAGCTGGTAAATGTTCTTTGCAGTGTTCACACAGGTTCAAGAGTGTAAATCCGGTGTCACCAGATGCGGCGAGATTTTAAGGGTTACGTTACACTCTGAAAGTTCTCGTCTTGTAACAGAGGCAGTGTGAGTCCTGCTCTGATTACAGCCGCGCTGCCAGTTTCCAGGCCTCTTATGTTTTTGGCTGAGAGTCACAGGGAGCAATAAAAAGTCAAATAAAATACGCAAGAAAGACGAATGAAAAATCCCATAAAACGAACCAGAATAAACACTTAGAAGAGAGACCCGTGGATAGTGCCTAAATAGGCATTCCGACATAAGCCAAGGATCGCTAAACCATGGGCCCTGCCAACCCACCCTAATCCTTCCTGCCAGAGCCAGGGCTGTCAAAGGCCCCCGTCCATGCAGCCCTCATCAATCCTTACTTTCAACACCCCCCTCAGAGCCTGGTACTGTGGCCGAGACAGAGCTGCCAACATTTTCCTCAAGTTCCTCAGGCCCCCACGTTAAGAGCTCATCTGCTCCATGAGATTACTTTGCATTCTGGGCCTTGTAGTCCTGTTTGGCCATTATAAACTCTGCACTGCGAGTCCCAGCATGCTGAGTGAAAGGCAGGGCTGGACCTGGGAAACTCGATAGGTTTGTGCAATCCACTTCAAAATACGGACACCATGGTGGCAGTCAGGGGTACTAGCGTCATATTTTTTTACGCTAGTCCGGTGCTTTGCAGGATTAGTAGAAAAAATGTTGACGCTAATCCTGCAAAGGGCCCAGAAGTCCATTGTTTTAGCAGCCGTTAAAAATGCTGATAAAAATGGTTCAAAGAAATCATTTAGATGCACCATTTTTTCAGCCCCCCTAGTGCCGGAACGCCCCCTTTGCATACATTATGCCTGGCGCAGGCATAATGTGGCACAAGGGGTTACAAAGTGGCGCAATGCAAGCATTGCATCACTTTGTAAATATGGCGCAGCGTTTTTGGCCTTCTATTGGCACATTAGCATAAAAAAAATGACGCTAATGTGGCGTTGAAATGGCGCTAGGTCCTCTTAAATCTGGGCCTAAGTCTCAAAAGACAAAGTACAAGTGCTGAATGGCTCGCAGCATACAAACAATAATTATCATACGAGCACAGAAAGGTTACAGAAGACTGGATTCTCTTTATCCCAGTCCAGCTCTTGTATAGGAAGAGTGTATTTGACACCTGGCCTTCTCTGACACGAGGAAGATGAGATGAACGTGACCAATGCGGCCTCTTCCGAACATACAACCAGATGGTTTCCTTCTGGGCACCCGCTTGGCTTCAGAAAGTCGCGGCATACCAAGCAATAACAATAAGATATGACTGCATTCTTTCATCAGCTTCATCCTCTAAATTCACGGTAATAAACTGTATTTACCTTTCAGTTTGATTTTTAGATATCTATGATCTACCATAGAATCCTGGTAATGCTAAAAACTTTTATAGTCCATTTTTGCCTGTGGACATCATTCACTTTTTCCTTTGATCACCTCTCAGCCTGAACTGCAACCTGTTCAAAGGCACGTTGTTTTGGAAAAAGCTAGATTTCGCTCTTTTTAGGGCTGTTATAAAAAATTAAAAACAGCTCTGCTAATGGACTGTTTCCATTTTAGTTTGAGTGTGAGAGGAAACTCTGAACAGCTGCTGGCTGTGCAGAACCTACTCCCTCTCTCTGAGAAGGAAGCCTGTGCTGTGGCTCCCGTGCTGTGCCTCTTGTGTGTGTGACAGAAGCTAGTTCAGCTCCCGCCTGATTGTGAGAGAACCATGCGGCCTGTGATGCTCCGCTATATTGTGCCAGGAAAGGATATCACGGAGGTACCAGTGCTCTGTCTGTTCTCTCTGTGAGTGAAGCCTCTCCTAATGATTCCTGAGCTGACTGTACTTGTTGTTTGCCTGACAGCCGTTGTCATTGCTGCTGCCTGTGTCGTACCTTTTCAGAATCTGACGAAATC
Organism: Pleurodeles waltl; assembly: GCF_031143425.1. Classification (NCBI taxonomy): domain Eukaryota; kingdom Metazoa; phylum Chordata; class Amphibia; order Caudata; family Salamandridae; genus Pleurodeles; species Pleurodeles waltl. Next base: position 1,191,721,750 of record NC_090446.1, read on the forward strand.
TGGCACTGCTGTGGCTCGTAGTCTGTCTGCTAGGTGTATAGGGCTGTCAGCATCGCTGGTACCTGTACTGTGCTTGTTCTGTGTGTGAGGTGCCTGTGCTGCACCTGTTAGTTGTGTCAGGGAAGGGTGTAATTCCTTCTGTCTGTGCCCCTCCCATTTTCTGAATGAGAGAAGCTTGCCCTACTGGTTGGCCATGCTGATGCCAGCGCTGTACATTTTCCGAATGTGACTTGACCTTGACTTGCTGCTTTCTCTGCTGCGCCTGTCCTGGGCGTGAGACTAACTCTTGGACTCAGGGCCAGCTTTTGCGCTGGTGGTGCCCAGTGCAACAAACTTTGTTGCCACCACCCCATGACCTTCTTCCCTACCCATTCCTCAATACTGCCTTCCAACGGCGCCCCTCATCTCTTAATAGGTCCTCTTCAGTCTGTTTAAATTCTCTCATATTCATCCCAAAGTAGTGCGTCAGAACTCTTTACACATATTATACAGAGACAATAAATCATAAAAGTGTGCAACAGTGGTGTAATGAGACTTGAGCGGAGCCCCTGCAAAGTACATCGAGGCTACCACCTCCACCTAGTCATAAGCTTTCAGGCAGGAGCTCAGGGACCCTCCCACGCTGCGGGGGCTATTGTTACATCCGTGGTGTGCAAATTCATGTAAGTTAATCTATATAGGAAAAGTTACATAAGACTTGAGGGCAAAAATGTGCAGGAGTTACATGCCCTCCATAGGCGTTATGGGCCTCATTACGACCCTGGTGGTCTTAAGACCGCCGGGCCACTGTGGTGCTCGGACCCAATGTGGCGATCCGAAAGCCACATTAAAACCGTGGTGGTTGCGCTATGGTTGGACCACCAGCACCACCTCTTCTCTTCCACTGGAGGGGCTGGCGGTGCTGGCAGTCCTAATCCGCCAGGGCAGCACTGCAAGCAGCGCTGCCCTGGGGATTATGAGTCCCTTATCTGCTGGAGATTACATGGCGGTAGCACTACCATGTAAAGGCTGGCAAAGAGAGGCACTGCCCATGCGTTTGGCATGGGCAGTGCAGGGGCCCCAATGGCCACTCCCATTGCGCTTTTCATTGTCTGCAAAGCAGACAGTGAAAAGCGCGACGGGTGCTGCTGCACCCTACGCACCGCAGCATTTCTGCCAGTTCAATTATGAACCAGCGTCAATGTTGGGGGCTGATTCCCGCTGGGCCAGTAATGGCCTTTTCCGTCTACCAAACTCATAATGACTCACTATTTGTTAGGAATGCTTGTCTGGAGAAATACAAAAACAGGCTTTAAAATTTAACACCATGGATGGGTGTCTGCACTAATAAGAGTAAAAATGTGCTACTAACCAAAGGAATCATTTTTAGCAACCTCAGAATAACGAACAATTGAGGAAAAAAGCAAGCAAGCAGCTCTTTGACGCTGGTTCATGGCTCACTGTGCTACATTGGAAGGATTCTATTTGATGTCCTGCAAGTAATAAAAGGATCACTGTGACGAAAGCAGTATCACTGCATTATCTACATAAACACAAATTTGAGATGTGCATACCACCTTGTGGATTGCAACAGGAACATTAACAATTTGGGCTACTTTATAAAGAGTCAAAACTGTGACCAGAGGAAACTCAGATTTCTCCAGCAAAGTACATTAACCACTAGTGTTACATTTGTATTATTGCCTGACAACGAACTCTGCAGCAGGTGTCTAAGGGGGTTACTGTCAGATATTTTCCAATGCAGTGCCCCATAAGCTTGTCGCTCAGTGGCTGGCATTTGACACCCCGCCCTAGAGCTGGCACTGCCTGGATGGCTGCCAGTGCTGTACATTTGCGCTATGTGGCCGTGTACCTTGCACTGTTGCTGTACTGTATCTGTGCAGTGTGTGTGGGTTTGTGTGTGCAGCTTGCAATGATGCAGCCTGTCCTGTACCTGTGTCAGAACCATACAGAAAGCAATATTTGAGGCTGCAAAAGCTAATATCAGTAGTAATAAGTGATGCTATCACCGCTTATGCGAGATCTGTTTTAGGTTATGGAAACACAACCTCATTTCGGGTAGACAACTTTTTGCATTGGTTGCTCTAGGAAAGTGTCTCTTTTTGGCATGATCACCCAGGTTGTTTTCGGACTGATGCTGTTTTTTTACTCTGTGCGCTGTAACCATTGCTCAGTGCATTTGTGTGACCACTCAAACATGCTCTGAATTGGCATATTTAACTTACCTATAAGATCCTAGTATATGGTCAAAGTGTACTCAGGGCCCGTAAGTTAAATGTCATGAGTGGGCTGCAGTACATATAGTGCCACCCCTAAAGTTACAATGCATGCCCATGTCTCCAGGCCACCCCCTGCTGTCTGAGTGTCCAGTTTTAAAATTTCCAATACGACCTGACTAAATAAACATTTTTACAGGCCTAAGACAGTGGTCATGGTTCAATATTCAGTGTGGTTGTGCTGCCATCAATGATTAATCACTGAACTCATAGGATTTGTGAATAATCTATGTGTTCACTTAAAGTGTGGTAAATTGGCCACATCCATTCAGCAAGGGAATGGTAAGGGTGTTGTATGCAGCTGGTGAAGCATTTTGGAGCACATTCTTACAAATATATTACCAGAGCATGGTGTGGTAGCCATTTTACAGACAGCACGTCCTCAATTAAAATGGCTGCTAAATTTGTAAAGGCATACAGCTTTGCACATAAAACTACATAGCACACAAACAATGATGTGTGCAAATTGGATTGTAGCAAATATTTGTCACACTTCAGAACTACAATAAAATGGGTTTTGTATGTCCTTTCCTAACTGCAGATATATTTTGAAATATTTGTACAGTTCATTTATAGATACTTGCACACTAGCAGTACTGTCACATAGTTTATTTTACAAAATCCTTTTATTTTTCAGTCAGCTATAGGGAAAACAACGAATTCCAATATTAAAAGAATAAACAGCAATTTGTCAGAAGACATAGCTTACATTTGACTTCTGTTTATGAATGCATGTCAAATGTGTCAAGATATATACAGGATTTACACACCTCCTTAATGTTCATTCACTTCCTGAACTCCAGCGTGGTTATTTTGGGGTTGCTGCAGCAACCCTTGCACCCACATTTCCAGCGAGGGTGGCCTAAACCTTACTTTTTAATTCCTATAAGTCACCCCTGTGATAGGCCCTAATTACCTATAGGGCACGGTGCATGGGATATAAAAAATAGGACTTGTATATTTTATATTTACATGTCCTGGTGATGAAAATCCTTCAAAGTAATTTTTCACTGTTGCAAGAACGTCTCTCCCTTAGGAAAGCAATGGGTTACATTGTAACACTTTATAATGATTAACTTCAGTTTGTAACTAGCTAGAAGAATATTTAAAGGGCTCTTTTCAATAATAATTGGCTGCTGTGTCATCTGAGTGTTGATGGCTCTCCTGTGGTAAGATGTTGATTTCTCCCAGACAGTGTAGAAAGGGCATGGGTGTGCGGAGATGTTTTTCACTGTGATCAGGATGACCGTGGGGCAGTACCCATCCCCTTCCTTGCTTCGAAGGATGCCTACCATATCATTGGCAGATGTAGCTCTCACTAAGCCTGCCTTTCTTTTAATTTTCATAACCAGCTTGTCTCCAAACTTAGTGGGAAGGGAAGCTACCCCAGAAATGGACTGAAGAGTCCACAGGGGAGGGTTTGCCCATTATCATAACCACACCTCTGGGACACACAGGCAGCTCTGCACAGAAGAAGAACTGTTCTGCAATGTTGTTTTTTTAGTAGAGAGGAATACTTTGAGATAGTTTTACTGTATTGTACACAGGACATACTGCAAATGTAGGTATGGCCACTCCTAGGAACTCTTACTGCATTGGTTAAAGAGTGGCCAGGAGTTTTTCCCCACTCACAGGCTGGCAGTGGGCATAAATGAGGCACCCCAGTACCCTTTTCAGAACTCCTCTGGGCCTGTGGAAGACAAAATAAGGAACGCACCTGCTTTTGTAACCATTGAGGAGAATCCTAAGGGCTGGACCTGCTCCCACTTGTACCCAAGATAGAGAAGTGGACACAACGAATCAGTTGTCTGACCTTCTGCTAAGCCTCAGAGACACAAAACCTGCAAGAAGTCCACTTTTCTGAAGGGCCCATTGTATTAGTTCCAAATTGACCTGCCCTGGGAATTGGTGTCTCTAAGGTCCTGAGGCCATTAGATAAGTGACAGAATGTACTTCACTCACCTAACCTAAAATATGGAGCATTGAAACTTTCTTAAGGATTTATTCCTGTTAAACTGAGAAAAGATCAGGACCTACCTGCTAAGCCGATCTGCTGAGGGTGCTTCGCCAGTAGGTCTAACTTCACAGAAGCTCCCCCAACGTTCTTCTCTGGAGCTGCAATTCCTGTTCAACAGGACCAATACTGAAATAACGGTGAACACTCTCCAGCTACAGCCTGCATCCTTTGCTCGTGAAAGTATCTGACTTCTGAAAAACAGACGAAGTACAAAGGTATAACTCTTCAGCGGGCACGATGCTGAGAAGTGTCCGATTAACGTTGTTGGCTTCCTGGATGTGCACTCCGCACTCGTTCTCTTCAGAGCTTTTCTCACCTTTGTCAACCACTTCACCAAGATCTCATCCTCCATCAACCCATCGTCAGTGACTATGGGGGTCATTCCGAACCTGGCGGGCGCTGCCCGCCGGGCGGAGACCGCCAGAAGACCGCACCGCGGTCAAATGACCGCGGCGGTCATTCTGACTTTCCCGCTGGGCGGACGGGCGACCGCCAAAAGGCCGTCCGCACCGCCCAGCGGGAAAGCCCCGGCAACGATGAAGCCGGCTCCGAATGGAGCCGGCGGAGTTGCTGGTGTGCGACGGGTGCAGTGGCACCCGTTGCGATTTTCAGTGTCTGCTAGGCAGACACTGAAAATCTTCATGGGGCCCTGTTAGGGGACCCCTGCACTGCACATGCCAGTGGCATGGGCAGTGCAGGGGCCCCCAGGGGCCCCACGACACCCGTTCCCGCCATCATGGTTCTGGCGGTGTAAACCGCCAGAACCAGGCTGGCGGGAAGGGGGTCGGAATCCCCATGGCGGCGCTGCTTGCAGCGCCGCCATGGAGGATTCCCTGGGGCAGGGGAAAACCGGCTGGAAACCGCCGGTTCCCCTTTTCTGACCGCGGCTTTACCGCCGCTGTCAGAATTGCCCCGGAAGCACCGCCAGCCTGTTGGCGGTGCTTCCGCTGCCCTCTGCCCTGGCGGTTACAAACCGCCAGGGTCAGAATGAGGGCCTATATCTTTGGATCCAGCCTACTGCCTTGCCTGCTGAGGATATACCTTCTATAATAATTTCTAAGTCAGAAGGTAGCTCTTTTAAAGGGGCCAACCTGGGTTTCGTATTTGAGCTGCGCTCTATCGTGGTCGTCTTTAGACCTTATCTTTGTCCCGATTTGATGCAACTAAATGCAGCACTTGGCGTTTTTTACTTTTTGGTGCTTAAAGTTCATTCAAACTTTAAAAATTCATATCTACAGTTCTTATTATTGGATTGTTGTTGTTCTGGTGAGATTTTGTTCATTAAAATGTTTTCAAATTTTTTAAACTTCTAGTAGGATTTTTATTGTGTTGTGGCTTCAACCTTTTAACTGTTTTTGTATTTCTAATTGTGTAAAGCATTTCCTTTTATTAACTGTGTCTCTGTGCCGATGTTACCAGGTCTCCTCATGTTACCCAGGTCTCCTCATGGTCTTAGGATCACAATTGTGGAACCAGCTTCTACAGTTTCTGTAAAAGGGAGCCAATCTGTTCAATCCAGAAAGCTTCTAAAAACCTGCCTCTTCGACCAAAATGCCCTCTATTTATGTACATTGGCAGTCTTTTTAGCTCCTGTAGTGCCAAGAGACCTGTTATAGGATGTACGTAGGCACTTAACAATTTCTTCCCAGATAGACAGCCTCACCCCACCAATGTACCACACTCACCATTCAGCCACCAATTACAGAGCTGTGCGAGAGGAAGAGCTACAACCGTTCATAAAAGAGTATTCCCACCTTGGTCAACTAGTGGACCTGCAACCCCCACCATGGAAAATTGGGTGATGGTATTCATCACCTGGTTTTACACGGAATGTTGGGGAGGATGAATGATGGTGGGGTAGCCATAAGAGCCACCATTTTAGAACTGGCAACATACCTTTGTTTCTAACCTCCCTGGGGCTCAGGGAACCGTTGAGGAGTGAAAGACTGCTTGTGTCACCTATACCCCAAAACAATATGGAAGTCCATAGAAAATATGGAACTGTGCAGGCACCTCCTTACAAAAGGGGAATTCTGGGCTGCCCTTGCAAGAACAATGAACATATGAGGTGTCTGTGAGAGAATACCTGGATTTCCTCTTTTTTTGGGGGCTGTGTACCCACTCAAGGGAATTTAATGCTAAGTGTTATCATGGTTCCTTTAGACCAGAGGTCTTCAAACTGGGGGGCGGGCTCCCCTACGGGGGCTCAAGCGATCCAAAGGGGGGGGGCGCCAGACTCTAGCCAAAATAAGTTTTATACAGATAACAGGCCTTTGTTTTAAGCAGAGGCATGTTACTGCATTTTTATAAAGGTAACAGTACTTAACTGCAATGTTTAAATAGATCTACACATAGTTAAACATTGCCATCTTTATAAAATAATTGTGAACAATTCTGAAGGGGGGCCCAATGATTTTTATTTTTCACCTGGGGGGGCGCGGCATTAAAACGTTTGGAGGCCACTGCTTTAGACCCTTGGCCCTGTGACTTCACCATGACTCTGCCAGCACTCCTGTCTTGGGGAGTTTTCAGGGTTCACCCACGAGGGTAGCAAGGTGGAACAAGGGATGCAGCATGGCAATGCTTGCCCTATAACTCCCATCCATCATTTAGCACCAGATGGCCTAGCCATCTTTGTAATCATAGGCAGTAACCCCAGTAGAACTAATGGGAGAAGGCGAAGTGATGCCAGGATTTAGCCCAAGGTGAGATGATGTGGAAAAGTAAGGCCTACCATGTGGGAACTGCTGTCAGAGGTTGGAGTGCGATGAGGACAGGTTCCAGATAAGGGAGCAGGGAGGTACAGAAGGAGAAATGCTGTTCTGCAGAAGTATTTGAAGTATGAAAGTACAGAAAAACCTTAATTATTTTAGTGGATGTGAAATATGTGGTGTGAATGCATACATGAATGTATGCATATCTGTGTGCATAAGCATCTTTGCAAACATGAATGAAAAGAGTAAGAATGTATCTGTGATGATCCACAATGTGGTTTTCGCTTTCAGTAGAGGTGACTAATCTTACTCCTAACATCTCATCCTTCTGGTGCCACACCTCACACAAATATAGGCCCTATTGAGTATAATCGGATCCACGCATTGCATTAGAGTGCTACACTGGTGTAATGTTTGGAATTCTTTGTAGAGTAGGGGTACTTGTGGCACAATAATATCCAATAGCACCCGCAGCATATAAATGGAGGAACATTCATGGGATATTTTAGTTATCTGTGGCATAATCATGCCCATCCTGGCATAACCATTCTTGACATGTATAGCCTGGTGTAATAGTAACTCATGGAATTATGGTGGTGATGGAGCAGGGATATTTGAACCTCGTCTTATTGGTGAAATCATTAAACAGTATCACCCACTGGTCGTATGGACCTTTGATTGTTGATTTGAAGGGTTGAGAGGGAGCTAACATTGGAAATGCATTTCAGGTACAGTGAACCCCAAAGCCTTCACAATGACAACAAAGAAGATGGTATTCCAACCATTAAGCTTTATTTTTCGATGTATTAGTCAATCAGCAAACTTGGCAATGGTTAAGAAAGTATTTCAATACAGCCATAATATTCAGGTGCTTGAATATTCTGAACTTAAGTATGATAAAGTACGGGATAGTACCAAACAATATGTAAAGAATGCTAAATATCCAAATAATGTGTTATATAAAAAAAAGTGTCAGCATCATATCTAGCACAAAGCTATTCATTCAGGGGAAAACCCAACAGCCAGATCTGCTCTCTTCTAAGTAAGGGTAAAATCTAACTGGAACTAACTGTGGAGCACTAATTAAAAAAACAATTGAAGGTTCCAGAACATCCATATTTTGCTCCCAAAATCCATGACCAGTCTTTTGGCGGCACTTTGCAGAGAACCTGTAAATTCCCCGAATTTCCACTGTCACACAATTAGGTACACATCTGAACGTCCTTGGGAGTTTCATCTTCCTAGCATGTCAGGTATCAGAGGCTCCTTTCATTGCTATCTCTTCAGATCTGCTGCCAGCTTTCTCCAAACAGGCCTCACTATCAGTCTAATATATAACAATTATCCTTTCTTGAGCTAACAAGGAACCCAATAAAACACCTGCAGAGGAAAGGAAAATGGTACCTGGCAAACTTTAATATATGAAATACTCAGCTAAGGCCCAAAGTCAGCCTAAGTTAACTTGAAGATCAAATATGGAAGCACATTACAGTATTATGAATTCTTAGTAATCAAACAATTATTATTAAAATGTAAGTACATTCAGTAACTAACATTCTATTGATTATCCTTCAACTTAGTTTAGAACTTCTCAGTAGGCTAATAAGTCAAGAACTATTACAACTCCTGTTAGAATGGAAGGCAAATTAATAAACATTAAGCACACTTGAATATATGAATCACATGTAAATGCATATAAATGATATATAGAAGGTGGAGCCTAGAATTATTCTGCTCTACTGGGCATAATGTGAGCATCCTTGGCATAAAGTTCTAAACCCATGGCACTGTGTTGGCCAACTTTAACAGATTGTCGGGGTTTGCCGAGCTTGCCGACTTTCCCTTTGCATCTTCTGACTGCTGTTCCGATCCTGTGTGTCACACCCTTTGCACTTCTGTCAAGATCTAGCTACCCAGCTTTGGCTGGGGGCTCTCTTGTTCTTCTATGACAGGGGTGCCTGGAACTCATCGTTATTTTGTCTCAGAACCCTCAAGGCAGGTCACAAAACATACCTCAGAACGCATGGTTGTTGGATCCTGTATTCATGCCCATTGCTTCTTATGGGTTCCACCCAGTAACCTTAGCTCTTGCTTGTTCTCCTATGGCAGGGGGCCCACAACTCATTGTTATTTTGTCCCAGAACCCATGGTTGTCTAAGCTTGTATTAATGCCCATTGATTATTTAGGCAATACTGCTGCACTGGTGGTGCGCGTTCCTCCCACAGATGGACTAAGGTGGTCATTACAACCCTGGCGGTTGGTGTTAAAGCGGCGGTAAAACCGCCAACAGGCCGGCGGTAAAAAAATTGGAATCAACCGTGGCCGAAACCGCCAACATAGACAGCCACTTTAACACTCCGACCGCCAAGGCGGTACAAACAAACACCGCGGCGGTGACCGCCAACAGACAGGCGGAAGACAAGGTTCCACCCACTGTATTACAACAGTCCAATCTGCCACCTTTTCCGGGGTGGATTCACCGCGAACAAAAACACGGTGGAAACAGGACTTGGACGGGAAAATGCTCACCTCTATACACCCCACGAGGAATCAGGACACCATGGAACCCGAGCTCCAGATACTACCCCAGCCTTTATCTTCCTGCTTCTCTACTAGGAACAACAAAGACGGTGGCGAAGACCACGGTGAGACATAGGGGGGCGGGGAGAGAAAAAACAGTGACACACACACGAAACACGCAACACTCCCACCCCCACCCTCACCCACTAGTACATGTTGATACATTACATTAACAACCCCTAACCCCCACTGGAAGAATGCAAGGACAAAAGGAAATGAGTCGAACGTTTGTAATCAATTCAAATACAGTAATCAAAAATATATACATGTATATATATATATATTTACACTAGAAACAAATATATACACCAAGAATACCAGTCCAAGGTATTCCACCATCATAGTCCGTGGACCACTGGGCCCAAAATGCATGGGCGAGGCCCACACTCAATACCCGATCAAAATGGAGAGAACACTGCTGGGGCATCAGATAGAAATACGACAGGCACCTCAGGGGGAAGGGAAGGGGGGGCCCCTCAGCCGGATGAGTGCACGACGCCAGATCCACAAGGGGGCTCCATGCCCACTGCTGTATCCTGGGAAGTGCAAAGCCACAGTCTCTCAAGTCTCTCCAGTGGGTGGTTTGCCCACTGCTGTATCCTGGGGAGTGCAAAGCCACAGTCTCTCAAGTCTCTCCAGTGGGTGGTTTGCCCACTGTATTATCCTGGGGAGTGCAAAGCCACAGTCTCTCAAGTCTCTCCAGTGGGTGGTTTGCCCACTGTATTATCCTGGGGAGTGCAAAGCCACAGTCTCTCAAGTGGATGTCAACCTCCACTGGTTCTGGAGGGGGCCTTGTGCCCAGAGTGCTTCATCCTGCCAAGGAAAGAGGTAGTGGATGTAAATCTCCACCGATTCTGGAGGGGGCTTTGTGCTCAGAGTGCTTCATCCTGCCAAGGACTGAGGTAGTGGGTGTGATACTCCACTGGTTCTGGAGGGGGCTTTGTGCCTAGAGTGCTTCATCCTGCCAAGGACAGAGGTAGTGGATGTAAATCTCACTGGTTCTGGAGGGGGCTTTGTGCCCAGAGTGCTTCATCCTGCTCGTGGTGGCCTCAGTAGCGTCGGAATCTGTGGCGCTCACTGGCCTGCGGTGCTTGTTGCGGCGGTGTCCTGTTCAGCAGTGCTGGTGGCGGCGGTGTCCTGTTCAGCGGTGCTGGTGGCGGCGGTGTCCTTGGCAGCAGTGCTTGTTGCGGCGGTGTCCTGTTCAGCGGTGCTGGTGGCGGTCTTGTCCGCCGTGCAGGTTTTAGCAGACTTGCTTGTTTTACTGTGCCCCTTCCCCACCTTGGATGGTGGCGCAGTTGTTTTCACACTCCTAACTGTACCCCTGGGAGAGGCTTTGGTGGAAGATGTTTTGCCTCTCTCCCGCTGGGCACTGGCCAACTTTTTGTACTTTTGAGGTGGGGGACTGTCCGTGGTCTGGCTCCTTGGCACACTGGCTGCCCTGCTGCCTGGTGCACTCCAGATGCCGGTTACTACTGGCACCACTGTTCCCGCAGATGTTGTGACTGAGGCGCTGGGTTGGGACCTGGAAAGGTGGGCCCTAGGAGACTGAAGAGGTGGGGGGTTGGGGGGAAGAGGTCAAGGTTGGACAGAAAAAGTTTTTGGGACACACTGGGACGGGGAGATGGAGGGGGTTTGGGAGTGGAGGAAGAGGTAGTGGTTGTAGGAGGTGTACGTTTGCTGACTTTGAGTGAAAGTGCATGGGCTGGAGGCTGTCGTGAGGTGGATGGCTGTTGGGTGGGTGTGTGGCTGCGTTTGTGTACCTTGGGAGGTGGGCTCACAAACACACTGGGAGAGGACACAGGGGATGTGTGAATGGTAGTGGGGGTGGTGAGTGCACGTGAGCGGGGTGTGGTGGTGGGTGTGCTGGTGATGGAGGTAGTGGCTGACGATGTAGTGCATGCAGGTGTGAGTGGAGACGAGACTGGGAGGGAGGAGGGAGATGAGGAGGAAGGGGACACAGTGGAGGCAGTGGCTGTTGGTATGTCTGCATGTGTATGATGCTTGCGTGGGTGCCTGTGGGATGTGTGGTGCTTATGTTTGCCTGAGCTTCCCTTGTGTGTTGACGTGTGTGCATGCTGGTCTGATGGTGTGCTTGGGATAGGCTGAGGTACAGAGGTTTGGGTCTGGGTGGAGGAAGTTGGAGGGGGGAGGCTAGAGACAGGGACAATGTCTGCCATCAGTGCTGAGGCCAGAGTCTGAAAAGCTCGCTGTTGGGCTGCCTGACCCGAATGAATGCCCTCCAGGTATGCATTGGTCTGTTGCAACTGCCTCTCTATACATTGGATGACATTCAAAATGGTAGACTGCCCAACAGTGAGGGACCTGAGGAGGTCAATGGCCTCCTCACTGAGGGCAGAAGGGCTGACTGGGGCAGGGGCTGAGGTGCCTGGGGCGAAGGAGATGCCCACCCTCCTGGGTGAGCGGCCACGGGGCACATGCTGAGGGGCTGCTGGGAGGGCGGTGCTGGTGGGGGGTGGCAGCTGTACCTGTAGATGCGGGGGGCACAGAGTGGCCCGCCACCGCAAGGGAGCTCCCATCAGAGGAGGGGTCGGTGTCGCTGGTCTCAGCTCCTGTCCTCGCCGTGGAGCTCCCCTCGCCCTCCGTCCCACTGGTGGCTTCTGACTCCGTTGTGTCGCCCTCCAGGGCCATGTGGGATGCAGCTCCCTCCTGCTCCGGTGGCACTGCTCCTCCGCCTGATGATGCTAATGCACACAAGAACATGGAGACCATAAAAGGGGGGGGAAGACAGAAGAAAGACATGTTGAGTGCATCCAATACCGCTACAGTTGGCAGACACTACAGACACAGAAGCCCCCTGCACTACGCTGTGCACTTTGAGTTCCCTAATTAATCACAGGGACATGGGTTACAAGGCTTATGCCCGATTGCTACACACATGGAAGTCACAGGAGCCTGCCTAGGTGTAGTTGGCTCTAAACATAGGTGGGGTGCCACAGGGCTTGCCTTAAGAAGGGACCTTGACTACTAAACTCGCCCTGGCCTAGGGGAGCCCACAGCCCACCTCCCCCACCCAGACACCTACAATGCGCGTTGCATCAGCAGAATGAGAGTGTACTCACCCCCTTGTGGCTGCTGTGATGCCCTCAAGCGCCCATCCAACTCCGGATACGCCACTGCCAGGATCCGGAACATCAGGGGGGTCATGGTGCGACAGGCACCCCTCCCACGTTGGGAAGCCATCCCCAGCTGGGCCTCCGCTGTCTTCTTGCTCAAGCGGCGAATGTCCTCCCATCTTTTCCGGCAGTGGGTGCTCCGTCTGTGGTGGATCCCCAGGATCCGGACTTCCTTGGAAATGGCACGCCAACTATCCTTCTTCTGGTGTCCGCTGACCTACAGGAATAGACAGGGGAAAAGGAGAAGATATAACCGTCCGCACCGTCACAGTCATTGGCTGCATCCCTACCCTTGCCCTGACGCACATGCAATCACCGTCGTATCATTCACACCTCATTCTCCCCCCCCTATCTTTCATCAACACCACTCCAAACAGGCATTGCCCATACAGCATGCTCACAGTGTACTCACCTGTTTGTCTGGAAGACCGTAGAGTGGCGTGTACTGGGGGGAGGACCCCATCCACTAGTTTCTCCAACTCCTCCGTGCTGAAGGCAGGGGCCCTTTCCCCAGACACACGAGCCATTGTCTCTTCCAGACTGAGGTCACAGCAGCACTTACAGTGTAGGTCCTCTCCTGTCGAAGATCAGGTATCAAGTGATTGAACAGAGAGAAAATGGCGGTGACGTCCGCTGCGGTGCGTACCGTCACTGCTGGCGTACATCATCATTGGCTCCTGGGACCCATAGGGTCCAATGTTAACCAATGCAGGATTGCGCCACGGTCTTTGACTGCCTACTGCGACGATGTATAACGCCAGCGCAGTTACCTCGTATCCCCTTGTCCCACATTACAGGTCAGGCAGCCGACATTTCAGGGGGCCACATGGCATTAATTTTGACTGTGTCACACATATCTAGGCCTTGCTTAAACACTAATACAGCCATATGTCGATTTTCAAACATTTTCCGATAAAGTTGTGTTTACCTACCTCATTGTTGGTTGACTCTCTGCTCGCTGTTTTCCTCCATAGAGCACGTCCTCTGGGGCAGGTGAGGAGATGACGGCATCCTCTGGTGTATAGACCGCTGGTGGACCTGTCGACAATGGAGGAGCGACATGTAATTATCACCTACAGACTTGATCGTACCACAATCCTGGAACTGTGTGCCCTGTTGGAGCCAGACCTGATGTCAGCTATCCGCCATCCCACAGGAATCCCCCCTCTAGTGCAGGTGCTGTCAGTACTCCATTTCCTAGTAAGTGGGTCTTTTCAAACAACAGTGGCCATAGCATCAGGGATGTCTCAGCCTATGTTCTCCAACGTGTTGTCCAGGGTGTTGTCTGCCCTGCTGAAATACATGCGCAGCTACATCGTTTTCCCTCAGGTGGAGGATTTGCCTACAGTGAAAGGTGACTTCTATGCCCTGGGACATATTCCCAACATCATAGGTGCCATTGATGGGACACATGTGGCCTTGGTACCCCCACGCAGGAGTGAACAAGTGTACAGAAACCGGAAGAGTTACCATTCTCTGAATGTGCAGATGGTGTGTTTGGACGACCAGTACATCTCCCATGTAAATGCCAAATTTCCTGGCTCAGTGCATGACGCTTACATTCTGCGGAATAGCAGCATCCCTTATGTGATGGGGCAATTCCAGAGGCACCGTGTGTGGCTATTAGGTGAGGACATGGACCCAATACAGTGCGACTAGGTGTCTGGGTATGGGGATGTCCCTAAGAGTCAGTGTGTGTCTAACAGTTGTCCCTCGCCATTTGCAGGTGACTCTGGTTACCCCAACCTGTCATGCCTACTGACCCCACTGAGGAATCCCAGGACAAGGGCAGAGGAACACTACAATCAGGGCCCATGGGCGGACTAGGAGGATTATAGAGAGGACCTTTGGCCTCCTGAAGGCCAGGTTCCGGTGCCTCCATATGACAGGTGGTTCCCTATTCTACTCACCAAAGAAGGTGTGCCAGATTATCGTGGCCTGCTGTATGCTTCACAACTTGGCTTTGCGACGACAGGTGCCTTTTCTGCAGGAGGATGGTCCAGATGAAGGTGTTGTGGCAGCTGTGGAGCCTGTGGACAGTGAAGATGAGGATGCAGAAGAAGAGGATATAGACAATAGGAACACGATGATCCAGCAATACTTCCAGTGAGACACAGGTAAGAAGACAACACTGCCTGCTACATCTGATTTAATTCTTCTACCTCTCATCTGTCTGTCATTTTCACCCAGTGTATGGACACTCAGTTGTCACTTTCCCTTTCAAATTCACAGATGTGGGTCCCACTGTGTGACCTCTGCTTTGTTTCCACATGGGCTAGAGCTGTGTGACATAGGTATGTTGACATTACATTGGATATAGCATTTTACCACAGTTATTGCTAATACACATTTTCGGAAGCACAGACCGACTCCAGATTGTTTTGTGATTTAAGGGTGTTTATTTAAGTACTAAATAGTGGAGGTGGTTGTAAAATGGTCAGGGGTGATGGTGGAGGAATGTCCATGGCAGAGTTCAGTCTATTAGTCTCACAGGAGCATTGTCCAAAGGGGCACCAGAAGTGGAGCTAGGGCAGTTTAAATATGGACAGGGTGACAAAGTGGGACAGAAGGATGACAATCAGGGTGGTCTCATTTCTTGGCGGGGGTCTTGGCATTGTTCTCTGTCTTTGTCCTGGATCTCAGGGACCGCTTGCAGGTGGTTCTCCATCTGCAGGGGTTGGGGTGCTGGTGTCGTGGTCCTGTGGCGGTGCCTCCTGTCCACTAGTGCCAGCGGAGGTGGTGGGCAGTTCATCGTCCAGGCGAGTGTCACAGTGTCCCTCCTGGTGTTCACGAGTTCCTTCAGCACCCTTACAATGGTACCCAGAGTGGAATTGATGGATTTGAGTTCCTCCCTGAACCCCAAATACTGTTCCACCTGCAGCCGCTGGGTCTCCTCAAACTTGGCCAGTACCGTTGCCATCGTCTTCTGTGAGTGGTGGTAGGCTCCGATGATGTTGGAGAAGGCCTCGTGGAGAGTGGGTTCCCTGGGCCTGTCCTCCTCCTGTCGCACAGCAGCCCTCCCAGTTCCCCTGTTTCCCTGTGCCTCTGCCCCCTGAACCTTGTGCCCACTACCACTGCCCATAGGTCCCTGGTGTTGTTGGGGTGGTGGGTTAGCCTGGGTTCCCTATAGTGGTGGACACTCTGCTGCTTGACGTGTCCTGGGGACAGAGGTATTGGCCTGCTGGGGGGGTGCTGTGCTGGTGTTTCCAGAGGGGGGAAGCTCTGTAGTGGCCTGTGCCAGTGTGAGGGGAACCGACTGTCCCGAGGTCCCAGATGGGCCGGGCTGGTCATCTAGATCCAGTTGGACAGAGCTGCTGTCATCACTGTGGGCCTCTTCTGTGGGTGGAGTGGACATGTCTGGACCCTCCTGTCCAGTGACGTTGGGTAGGGGTCCTGCAGGGGTGTAAAGGCATGATTATTGCATCTGTGTGTGTCATGGTGTGCAATGGGTGGGTGGCCCTGTACCCCAGTGCTTCCATTCTTGTATGGGACCTTCTGTGATAATGGTTTAGGGGGGTGTATGGGTATGTACAGTGGCCATGCTTTGGTGATTGGTGTCCATGCTTTGGTGTTACATGTAGGGCTTGGGTTTGGGATGTGTGGTTTGTGATAGTGGGACATGTGTGAGCAGTTGGAGTGATGGGGGTGAGGGCGAGAGTGGGGGTATGTGATAGCATGCAGGTAGGGTGGGGTATGAAGTAGTTAAAGGTTTGACTTACCAGAGTCCATTCCTCCAGCTACTCCTGCAAGGCCCTCAGGATGCAGTATAGCCAAGACCTGATCCTCCCATGTTGTTCTGGGGGAGGAGGTGGGGGTCCGCTGCCAGTCCTCTGAACCGCAATCTGGTGTCTTGAGACCACGGAACGCACCTTCCCCCGTAGGTCGTTCCACCTCTTCCTGATGTCATCTGGTGTTCTTGGGTGCTGTCCCACTGCGTTGACCCTGTCCACGATTCTGCGCCATAGCTCCATCTTCCTAGCTATGGTGGTGTGCTGCACCTGTGATCCGAATAGCTGTGGCTCTACCCGGATGATTTCCTCCACCATGACCCTGAACTCCTCCTCAGTAAACCTGGGGTGTCTTTGCGGTGCCGTGGGGTGGTGTGGGTGATGTGTGGGGTGGTGTGTGTTGTGATGTGTGGGGTGATATTTAGAGGTGTGTTGTGTGAGGTGCGTGGATGTTGTGTGAGTGATGGTGTTGAGTGCCTGTGGATGCTATTGTTCTTTCTGGTGGTGTCTCTCTCTAGCCTTCTGTCACAATTGTTGTTGTAGGGGTTTGTGGGTGATGTGGGTGTGTGTTTTATAGTGTATTGGGTGTGTGGGAGTGGTGTGTGTATGTGTATCAGGTGTGTGTATTTCGATTTGTCCAATGTGGTAGTGTTTTGTATATGTGTGTGTATTTTGAGCGTGGCGGTGTGTACCGCCAATGGAATATCGCGGTTGAAAGACCGCCACGTGGATTTGTGGGTCGTAATAGTGTGGGCGCATTCCTGTTGGCGTGACGGTGGAGGTTTTGTTATCGGCAGTTTATCACTGACCTTTGGTGTGGCGGACTTGTGTGGGTGTCTAGATTTTGGCGGATTCCGAGCTGTGGGTCATAATGGCTGTGGCGGAATTCCACGGCCGCGGCGGTGTGTTGGCGGTCTTCTACACGGCGGTAAGCAGCTTTTACTGCCAATGTTGTAATGACCCCCTAAGTTCTCAGGACTTCCTGTCCCAAGATCCCTAGGGCTGCTGGAGTGTGTATTTCATGTTGGGCAGTGCACCAGTATAAGTAGGATTTCGCCCAGCTGACCGTATTCTGAGGATGTCAGGGAGGTGGTGGGTGTTCAGCTGAGCTCTGTTTTGTGACCTGCTGTGAAGATACTTCAGCATCATCGGTAGTACATAGAGAAAGACTGATTGGGCCTTGAGGTGAGAGAGCGGACGTGCTCTCCTCTTGATTCTTTTCACGAAAAACAAGTGAGCTGGATAAACAGGGAAAAGGAGAATTCCTTTGGATCCTTTTTGCTTATTAGTGTTCTTTGAGAAAATGATATTAATGCTTTGACTAGAACCATGAAAAGAGTTGTTGGGCAATGAACAGTCCCAAGGCATACAACCTCCAAAGACAATTTGATTAAAACATGAAACAACAAGGTGAAGAGATTAAATTTGAATCTACAGGAGACGCTAGAAATACTTCTTAAGGCTCCTATCTCTGGCTCCCCAAAAACTTGCGTTGTGGTATATTATCAAGTTTTATGTTGCTAAAATACACGAGGAGAGACATTGATGTATGCAGTAAAAGCCTCTAATGGACATTCTCGGTTGGCGCAAATCACCTCTCCTCATTTTAAAGGGCTCGTCTGAGTGAAGCTGATATTGAGCAGAGAGACGGCGAGCTAGAGCCAATAGTCCCTTTCTTCCAGTTAATATATAAATCTAGTGACTGTAACACTAGGGGGTCCGCACTTAGAAACAAGAAGCCAATCACGAATCTACTTCTTTATTTCAGATCTCCTTCTCAACTGTTCCTTTCCTATACCCGTTCCCTCGTCCGGTCACATCTATCTTCTGAGACAACGCAGCAAACAGAATTGGCGCTGCCAAGAGGTGACCTACATGAGCATCACCCTGACCCTGAGGAGCAGCAACGCTGGACAGGACAACAATAGTGTTGCTTCTAGACGATGGCAAGTCTTTCATTGAGATTATTCCAAGTGAAAATCTTGATAGAAAACTATTTGTATTTTTAGAAACCGACACACTGATGTTAAACGATGATATATGCCAAAATTAGAAACCTATAATTATTGTTATTTTAGCTACTTGTCTGTCTAATAGCTTCTCTGTCAAAGTATTTCTCATCGATTACATTTCTCTGTAACAGTTACATTGCGAAGGTATTTCTCAGTTCAGGTTTCTCTGTAGTGACACACTCCCCTGTTGATCCCTTAATAACTTCTATGTTCCTAAATGTCCTCCCCTGTAATCATGAGGCAGCTGTATTATGGGTCGGCTGCCTACTGACATTTGCAGCGAACCAGTGAGTGAGGAGGTCGACAGGGTCAACTGACAGATACTCTGGGGTATGGTAAGCAAGAGGGGCTGCCCCTTACCCTTGGTCAAAGTTATTTACGGCCTTTATTCCGAGACCTGGGAGAAGGTGAAAGCGGACTTGAATACAGCTTTAAACAAGGGTGTGCCCTGGCCTCTTTGCCATTTTGTCTCCACACCGCAGAATTAGTCAGGCCCTGTCCAGATCAAGGCCTTTTCCCCTCAGGATAGGACCGTACGTATCTCCGGTATGCTGATGACTTGGTCATTTCAGACCGAAGTGGGCCTATAGTGTGCTGTGGGCCTACTACACTCTAACAATCTGAGTAATAAACTGCCAGCAAACGTCTCTAAAACCAATATGACGGTGTTTGGAAAGTATAGGCACAAATCCAATTTAGTTTTTTTTACATTTAGACCCAGTCAGGTTGCAGTACAATTACCTAGGGCCTGGTTTCAGACACCGTAAACCACAGTTACACAAAACATAAATGAATAAAGCGGGCAGTTTAACCTTAGCACTGTGCAGGCTAAACGCACAACTCCACAACCCCACAACCCCACAGCAGAAGCAACAATAAGGGTCATACAACCAAATATTCTACCCACAATTTCATATGAATATCAGGTCTTTCCTTCATATTTTTCACTGACTTTGGACAAACTGCAGTACATGGCATACAGAAGGATCTTTTAATCCTTAGTTTAGTTGCTGTTCCCAGCTACATCTGGAACTTGCCTGCAAATCTGAGATTGGCGTGAGGATTTGGCGTGCAAATCTGAGCTTTATCAAATATCACCATGAGGTCATGAACGTCAAACCATATTCTCTAAAGTTGGTCCTGCAAGAGGTCTTCAAGGCAAACACAATCCATGGTCAATGTCTTTAATCACGGCCATTTAAGACCTGAAATTGAACATGTTTATGGAAGATGATACATCACACAAAGATCTGAGTTACACTGTTTTAAAAACTCAGTTAAAGAGGCTATTTCTTAAGATATCAAGAGCTACAAACTTAGATCACCTTGAATCATCGGACCACGTTAAGCCTATGATGCCTTGATACCACACAAGCACAATGCAATATTTCTTAAGGATCTACACACAGAACATACTGCGAGCAACATTTATTGTCCTACCAATTGACAAGTAAGATTTAGGGCCTGATTTAGGTCTTGCGAAGAGGAATACTCTGTCACAAACGTATTACGATCCCATGATATCCTATGGAGATAGTAATAAGGCGAGCAGAATATCTGTCACATTTGTGACGGAGTACTCTCCCCAACAAGACCTTAATCAGGCCCATAGTTGGAAAAACTGCACACCATCTCATTTGCACTATAAAGTCTGCAATCACAAAAAGGAATCAATCCTTCATTTACTCTGTTGCTGCTCTGAACTTAATTTGAAACAACGTACACTTATTAAATCCTTGTTCTTAAAAAACAAGATTTCCTCTTGAGCTGAGACACTAAAATGACTCCTTAACTCCAACAACATAACTGAGCTTGTTGTGCGGCAAGCTTTTTAATATAGTGCGTAACAGAGTGATGGTCACTCAATCACCAGGTACTTCATTAGACTTTGTGGTTCCTTCAAAATAGTGCTAAGTTAAGCAGCCATTTATTGTATAAATTCACACGTAAAAAGGCATTTTAAATCCCTCATATTGCTAAATGCTTTTTATTAATATACATGGCCGTATGTTAAGGACTATTCATCCTATCAGTTTCCTATGGACACTAGGATATTTCTTTGTGCAAGAGGTTCTTTTTATGAATGTAATTATTTTAATTGACCAGAAACAGTAAAGAATATACTTTTCTTAATCAGAGTGAGAGCCACACGCTTCCCGAGACAGTATGTGGTCTGTACCAGACCCCAAAATAACATGAATAACAGACGGTTTTGTTATCAGACCAGATTCCGTTTTTCTCCTGGTTCCAGAAAAGACAGGTTTCTGAGATCCAATGGAGATCCCATCAGGACTGGTTAAATGAACTGTCAGCAAAGATGAATACTAAATCTAGAAACATGAGTGATGGAGTGAGAGGTAGCATCATTGGCTGTGGACCAGCGAGAAGAGTGCCACGGTCTTCCAGTCCAGACTCTGCAGTGGGGGAGTGGTGCGCGCAGCATCCCTGCCACAGTACAACCCCTTGAAGCTCTCATTTCCTAGCACAGGGAGCCCTGACACCATAATGAGCATGGCACGTGGTGTAGAGAGCCACCCAGGCTCTCCGCTAAAATTTTACAATGTGAGGGCAAGTGAGCTAGGCTCAACACCGAGGTCTTAAATAAAGTGAGCGCTATTGACCCCGGCAGTAGCTCAGTAATATCCTAAACAGCAGTAGTGTGTTTTATTGCAAGCGCACCTCCGGCACATGACCATGCACCACTTTGGCGGCAAGGTGGACTGCCCCCACAAAGCTGCAAGAAGAGTGCCAGGGTCTTCCAATCCAGACTCTGCAGTGGGAGAGTGGCGCGCGCAGCATCCCTGCCACAGTACAACCACTTGAAGTTCTCATTTCCTAGCACAAGGAGCCCTGACACCATAATGAGTAGTAGCACGCGGTGTAGAGAGCCACCCGGGCCCTCCGATAAAATGTTACGAAGTGAGGGCAAAGGGGCTGGCCTCACCACCGAGGGCTTAAATAAAGTGAGTGCTGTTGACCCCGGCAGTAGCTCAGTAACATCCTAAACAGCAGTAGCATGTTTTATTGCAAGCACACCTCTGGCGCATGGCCATGCACCACAATGGCGACGAGGTAGACTGCCCCCGCAGCGATACAAGACTTGAGCCCTATGTGTCGCTTTGGCACAAGCGCTGAACAACACGAAGACGCCTACCTTGGCGCTCCGTTTTCCCGGCGGAGCGTGTTGCAGTCCTGCCAGCGTGTGTGGGCCCTTGTCCTAAGGCTGTCTCCCCTTCCTCCTGCTCCATGCTGACATACTCTGCAGTGCTCCTGGGTGTGGACAGTGGCCCGCCTGCAGGTGTCTGCTCCGGAAGACGGCACTGGTGCGCTTTCACTGTACCGGTCTGGGAGCGGGGTCCTTTCCCAACACTGCCTGCAAGGAAAGGACCCTGCCCTGAGGCTGGCCTGGAAGTTCCTGCCAAACCGGGGATGATGCAGCGACCTGCTTACCAGACCTGGTGAGGCAGCGGTTTGTGTGGGAGGATGGCTGCCACGTGGAGAGGACTGAATTAAAAAAAAAGAGAAAATACAAATTAGAAACAAAACATATGAACATGAATACGTGTGAACGAAAAGGAAATGTAATGAATAATGGTGGAAAAAAATAACAGACATTCATTAAAGGAGGTGCATAACTAAAGGACTATAAAGCATTTACCTCAGGTGAGGACACCAGCTGCAGAGGCCCAAGTCAGCTAGGCCACGGGATATCATTTGACCGCACAGGAAGTGGGTGGTGCGCGGAAAGTGCAATGAGCTCCTCGCAGCAGAATTGTGACCAGCAGCCACCACCACCCAATATGGGGACCCACTTTTCGGTGCAGTGCTGCCCCCTTCAGCCAGCTTACGGATCCTGCCATGGCAGCGCTACAATGGCATATTTGGCTCGGCCACCTGGACAACTATTTCTGTGCCACCAGAAAGACGGATGGTGCCGTGCGCAGGTCCCTTATGTTGCACTTGGGTGGTGATGAACAGTACGAGCTCTTCGGAACACTCACAAATACAGGTGAGGCTAATGACTTTGACGCTGCAGAGGCAGCACTGAACCTGTATTTTGACCCCCAGTTGAACCCTGATTATGTGAGGTTCAAGCTCCATCAAGAGCAACAAACTGACACCGAATCAGTGGCATGTTTTCCGCCAGGCTGCGGAAACTAGCAATCTCCTGCGTAGGCCTAAACCAGCACAAGGAGATCCATGTGCAAGTCATCCAGGGAAGCTGTTCAAACATGTTACGGAAACTCATACTGCGACAGCCTGGCATCACGTTAGACCAGATTTTGATCCTCGCTTGGTCGCACGAACCCTACCCGGGCAGATGCCATGGCTGCAGCGAGAGGGCAGTTGTCAACAGCATCCTAGGCCATGAGACAAACAGTGGTGAAAGAAGAACAGATTGATGTTCTACAAACACATCAGTCCACCCAGCACTCACCACGTGGCCAAAAGCAGGGTAAGAGAGAATACGGTAGCTGCGGATATGGCCACAAGACAAGCTGCAAGAAATGAGGGAAGGTGAACCATTTTGCCAAGGTGTGCTGCACTGGGCGGCTCAAGCAGAAGGTAGCAGAAGACAAGACCACCACAGTGAGGTGACTGATGCCCACAGAAGACACAGATGCTGGTGTAGCAGGAGCAGGAAGTATGTGGTATGAGGAGGAAGATGAGGAAGACATCTTTGTCATCTCATTTACCGGATGCAGACTACAAAAGCGGCTCTAGGCCCCCATGTGCAATGTTGAGATCAATGGTGCTAGCATGTCTGTGTTGATTGACAATGGTGCGTCAGTTATTGTGATGGAAATGTGCTGTACCATCAGCTGTAGCCGAGGCGACACCCCCGGACACGAAATTCTACACCTATGGTGGGCGTGGCCCGCTCCTTGTGCAAGGTGCTATTCAAGTGACTGTGGTCAGTCAGGGTTGCTCGACAAAAGCTATGTTTTACGTTGTGAAGGGGAACTGTGGTACTCTTCTCAGGTGCCACACTGCTGAGGATCTAGAACTAGTTTTTTTTGCACTCCTGATCCATGACACACATGCAGAGTCCATACTCAATGACTTCCCACAGTTGTTTGTAGAACTGGGCAAACTCAAAGGGAAACAGTTCAAGCTGCATGTTGATCCTGCTGTGAGGCCCACGGAGATGCGGCACTGCTGAGTTCTGTTTCATCTCCGACCGGTGGTAGAGAAAGAGCTGCAAGCTCTGGAAGACCAAGGGGTGATTGAGAAGATTACAGGACCTTCTCTCTGGTTGTCCAAAACTCCACAAAAAGAAATGTGCATTTTACAAGAACTCGGTCGATTTCGTCGAATACATTTTCTCGTGTGAGAGGTTGCAGATAGACCCCAAGAAGGTGGATGCCATTCAGGGTGCCCCAGTTCCGCGTAAATGCCACAGAAGTTTGGAGTTTCCTTGCATGGCAACGTACTGAGGACCGTTCATTCCTCATCTGGCCACGATGGCCGAGCCTCTGAGACGACTAACAAAGGCTGATACTAAGTGGGAGTGGAACCCTGAAGCAGGCAAGGTATTCAAAGATGTGAATGAGGCATTGCTAGATAAAGTAACTATGGCTTATTTCTACCCCAGGACAAAAAAGACGGAGGTAGTGGTGGATGCTAGCCCCATTCGGCTAGGGGCAGTTCTGCTTCAGGAACAAACGAGGAGTGGGCACCGGTGGCATATGCCAGCCGAGCCCTGCCAGCAGTAGAGGATCGATACGCACAGGTCGAAAGGGAGGCACTGGCAATCTGCTGGGCCTGTCAGCACTTTCACCTGTACTTGTATGGAGAAGAATTTCGGGTGCCTACAGACCGCAAGCCCCTGGTATCGCTGTTTGCGGGATCCACAACGCTGGCTCCCCCAAGGAATGAGTGCTGGGCTGTCCTGCTTCAGCCGTACAGGTTTCAGGTCATCTATCGGCCGGGTGTAAACAATCTGGCTGATTATCTGTTGAGGCATCCCGAGTGTTGCAACTGGGTGACATAAGAGAGGATGAGGAGGAAAAGATGGAGAGCTTTGTGAAGATGGTGGTGCAGGTGGCCTGCCCCGTGGCTCTAACACTAGTAGATAGCAGAAGAGACCATGTCATAGGTCGTGCTAAAGATGCCTTGACCCGGAGACGGTAGAAGTGTTTCCTTAAAGGAATTAGATCCTTGGACCATGAGGAGCGCATGGCTATGCAAGGAGTTTGGAAGGTGCGGGACAAACTGTCAATGGGGAGTGATGGTTTCCTCCTGTGGGGTCCGAAAATAGTACTCCCTCGGTGCCTGTGGGACAAGGTGGTTGAACTGGCTCATTAAGGACACCAAGGGGCTGCTAAGACAAAAGCTCACCTCAGGGCATGGTACAGCTTCCTGGTATGGACGCCATGGTTGATACCCTTATAAGAAGGTGCCACTCCTGTGCCATCACCGCCATCAATCAGCCCAACGCTCCGGTGATCACGGAATCACCCTGCTCAAAGCCATGGTCGAAAGTCAGCATGGAATTGGGAGTTTTCCTGATGGGCGGCTGACCGTAGTCCTGATGGACTCCTATACCCGGTTCCTGCTGGTAAAGCCAGTCACGTCAACAGCATTTGAGAAAGTAAGGCCAGTGCTGGAGAAAACATTTGCCCTGTTTGGCCTCCCTGATGAGATCAGAACAGACAATGGTCCACTGTTTCAGTATCAAGAGCTCAGAGACTGTCTAGGTCAGCTGGCAATACGCCACCGAAAGATTACGCCATACTGCCCGCAGGCCAACGGCGACATTGAAAGATTCATGCAAACTCTCAATAGAACCCTAAGAATTGGTGTTGAACAAGGGGATGATGCTGAGTGGTGTAAGCACAAATTTCTGAGAGCTTATCCGCAGATACCCCACAGTACGAATGGCTGCGCCCTGACAGCATCGATGTTCAGGTAGCCCCCGCGGGACTGCATTTTGGCTGATTCGCATTGGGAGCCAAATGAGCTGGATTTGGAGGCCACTCAACAAAAGCGACAGATGACCAATCAGAAAGCAAGCAATCAGAGGAGAACGAGGTGTCCTGACCTTCGAGTGGATGACTTGGTGGTGGTAAAGAACCAGCATCCCGGGGGAAAGTTCCGGACCTCCTATGGGTCCAGTGAGTGGAAGGTGGTCAAAGTGGATGGGACAATGGTGACTGCTCAAAGAGGAGAGTGGCTAGTCACACGAAATGTGTATTGCTTCAAGCAAGTGGAAGCTTCCAGTGTAGAAGGTGGAGACGATGCTGGTGAGGAGGACGAAAAAGGAGGTGAAGAAATTCTGGCTGATGAGGAACTGGGTGGTCGACGAGCTCACGGATCAGCTCCTGTGCAAGCAACAGGTGATGTGAGTCAAGAGGAAACAGCCAGTCGGAGTGAGAGGTATCACTTGTGGCCCAATCCAGCACCCAGCCAGAGACATAGGGATTTTGCATGTTAAATCATGTTGGACCAAAAGGGGTTTGAAATTTGTATTTGTTCAAGTTGCACTTTTCTCTCTTTTCTATTTTTTTCCTTGGGATCTCCTATTAACTGCTCACTGGGCAACCCCTCTGTGGGTGGTTCCTTTTGATTAAAACCTGGGAGGGATGTAGAGAGCCACCTGGGCTCTCCGATAAAATGTTACAATGTGAGGGCAAGGGGGCTGGGATCACCACCGAGGTCTTAAATAAGGTGAACGCTGTTGACCTCAGCAGTAGCTCAATAATATCCTAAATGGCAGTAGAGTGTGCCAGCCCTTTTAGGAGAGCATTACATTAAGGCCACGGTAACCAGCGGACACCACAAAAATACACCAGAAAATGATTTCAAAATATACCTTAACATAGCCTTGTTGATAAATGAGTGAGAACACCCAAATGGCAAACTGTAATTTTGCCTGAGACACCAAAAAGCTTGCACAGGAGCTCGACTGGTGTCAGTATCACTAAAAGGCAACATACATACCTTTTTTGACAGCGTGGCATTATATGTTTTCAATGCCAACACCCCGTGCGGTAGCCTATCATCGAGCTTCAGAACTCTGATCAAGCCAGTCGCAACTCCTGGCGAGGCATTCGGGTGTAAGGTTGATAATTTAAAGAATGCGCAGTAAAAACTCAGCATTCAGGTATTCAGCATCTCGAGTGTACTTGGAGGAATTCATGGAGTGGTGTGAGACATTTACACTTGTGACTTGTTGCTTGCTATTCTGTAAAAGGTTTTCTGCTGAAAACATATCTTTACCTATGGATCTGCACCAAGGATTGGAACAAGGGGACCTCTTGCAAGTTCAACATTACCTTTAAACCATCGAGAATAATTTTAAACACTTATCATTTTTATTTTTTGCTCTGTTTCACCCAAACCCACCAAAGCTTTCCAAAAGTGCTTTTGTGTTCTAGCAAAATCGTCTTTCAGTTTCACCAAAACAGTTTTGGGCGTCCTTTTTGTTTCACTTTTAACTCTTCACGCTTTCAAAACTTTGTAGAGTTGGTCAGTGCTAAAAAAACAAATGCCACGGGCAAAACAGAGGCACATTTTGAAGCCTACACAATCCATTCTCCTTCAATACATAGGGGCAGATTTTAAAGCCTCTTGCGCCATTGTTGGCGCATCAGGCCTTTATAATTAAACTTACAAGGGGATGCGAATAGGTCGATGAACCTTTTGACACCCCCAATTAAGATGTTCCCACCATTGCTCCGGTACATGCAGATCAGTAATCAATAACCAATCAGTAACATTAATAATCAATGATAATCAATAGCAATAGTAATCCTTTGGAGTCAGTAACTATCACACACCATGAACTTTTCAGTCATGAATAACCACACCTTTAGGTAAAGGTTAGAATATTTCCCTATATTAACAATGCTAATGGCACCTAAGATAATCTCAAAATCAAATAATAAACATATAAGAAGCAGCACTGACTGTCCAAAGCATTTAAAGAAGCGTATTCTAATCAAAGCCTGAGCCACAACACATTCTAAAGTTACAGTGCAAATTAATAACAATAACAATTGTGCAAACAATATCACATACATTTAGATTCAGCAAAGAAAAGACATCAATTGTTACTCCATATGGCGAACTTTCATTAGTGAGGATCCTAACTACCATCAGATTAGAATGAGCATGTTGGGCTTCAGGCAAAACAATTTAGTCAATACAAGTTTGGAAAAACATCTAACTTTGGCTGTATCAAAATAGCGCAGTTGGTACCTAGAAAGAAAAACAAATAGACATAGCAAACAATTTCATAGTTGATATACCTATCCTCAGTTTGGATCAGCAAGCTGTGACAGTCTTCATCATCAGGACGCCAGTTCGATCAGCAAGGCATCAGGATTTCAGCATCAAAGTTCAGAAAACGCAAAGTCTTTAAGCAGTTCGAAAGAATAGAGGTAAACCCTCAAGAAGAATGGGGAGAATGGTGCATGGCAAATGGCAAAAGCACAATAGCAGCTTCTTCTCAGTGCAGTCTGGCTAAGTTAGATTTCCTATAACTACTTCCCAAGTCCTTATTGGTCAAGGGATCACGTGTTTACACTTTGTCCAATAAAACTAAAACTTCAAATCTACTGTTTCTGCTGGTACACAGTTCACATGTCGATGACTGGCTCTTCTTGTCCCGTTTTCATCATCCGGCTCATCAGGTAACAATATTGTTGCAGTTTATACTCCAGTCAGTATGGTCATTGTTCTCTCCTGAGAAAGTCAGTCTTACACACACCATATTTACAATGTTGCAGTCGCAAGAACAACATCTTCTAGCAAGCAGTTCTCATGAGGAAGACTTTTAGCTCTGAGAACATTTGGACAGCACAGGTGAAAATCACAATTTAATTCTCTAAGCAGACTTTTTATTAAACGCCTAAGAAATACAGCTTGACATTAAGTCGTGCAACTATGCCAAGACCTCCGCTAAGTTAAGGCCTACAATTAACAAGGCTAATACATACTACATAACCCTTAATATGACATATTACTACATTAATCAAACATAAATTCATTATTCCATATTAATAATCCATTAATAAGTACACTTAGTGAACATTGACGGCCACTCACGTGGACACATTTTCAAATGTGTGCATTATTTTTCTCTAGATTAATAAATACATTATCTATGCAATTCCATTACTCAGAATACATGAATATTCTTTAATATTTTTATTAAAACACCTGCTCTAACACCATAATGTTGCCACATTAGCGTTTTATGCTAATGTTGTGATATTATGGCAAAAACAGCGAGCCAGATTTACAAAGTGGCGCAATGCATGCATTGCGCCACTTTGTAACCCCTTGCGCCACTTTATGCCTGTGCCAGGCTTAATGTATGCAAGAGGGGTGTTCCCATGTTAGGAGGGGCCAAAAAAAAAAATGGCGCAAAGTAATCTAAAAGATTTCTCTGCACATTTTTTTCCTGCATTTTTAAAGCCTGCCCAGAGCAGGTGTTAAAAGGGGGCATACCATTGGTTACAATGGCCCCTATGTACTGATTAGGGTTACAGCCAAAATGTTGGCGTAACCCTGAGCAGTACATCAATAGCGTCAAACATTCTGATGCTGTTCCCCCTTTCCCTGTGCCACGCTGCGCCGTTTTTTAAATACGGCACACACATGGTGGAGGAAGAGAGGTGCCAGGGGGCGCAAGGAAAGTGGCTCTGCACTGGGTGCAGCACCACATTTTTTAAATCTGCCCCATATTGTCCCACTGAAGCGCTGTGCAGCCGCTCCCAGAAGGCCCCACGGAAGCGGCATATACATCAACAGTGCAGTGGCTGTGGTGGCAAAGGGACCTGGGAGCTGGAGTGGACTACTGCATCTTGGTTATCGCTGTTTGAAACCCAGGTCCTCGACTAAAAGGCAGGTGGATGCCTTTCCTTTTTCGCACCGGGGCCCCTGGCACCCTGCGTATGCCACTGCCGTGGTGGTTCGTTAGTGGGTGCAAGGAGCGGGAGATATGTCATCTTAACGTACAACATCGCGCCACAAGAAAACTGCATTTAACACAACTCTTCCAAAATAAAAAAGTATTTCTGAAGCCGTTACACTGACAGAATTCGCAGTTTAATGTCAGGTTTCCTCTGCAGCTGTGGTTAGAACTGAAAGCAGAGCCAATTTCCTGCTCAACAAACGATGCAGCCAAATGTGATGATTCATCGAGATCGGTGCCAAGTTAACTCCTCTTACTGGCACATTCACCCGCAACAGTAGAGAGAACAACCTGTCTATTTTCCGGGGCGGGGGCAGCGCTGATAATTTTGCTCTGAAAATGATGGTCCTTAAATCCTTGAATAAAGACAAAAAGCCCTGGTTACTTGCAAGTAATATTCATTAGTCCGTGTGCTAGACTTTCTCGTCACAGACCTTACTACTTGGGGGGGGGGAGTCCTTAGTCCAAGATGTACAGGGCCAGATGTACTATGGTCGTAAAGTGTCCGTTTTGCAAAATCGATCCATTTGTGACCATAAAATTTGCTTTTTCAGTGTCTCAAACCCAAATTGCTATTTGGTAACCGGTTACTGAATCACAATTTGGGTTTGCAACTACATACTAAATCAGTATTTGGAAGAGGTGTGTTTAGGTTTCACTTCCAAACAGCGATTCCGAATGGGATGCATTCATGTTTTGCTACTGAAATCCAGTTGGAAAACATTAGTATATTACCAACTACTGAAAGGTAGTTGTAAACCATCCTCCAGAAGACCCGCTCCCTTTTGTGAATGTTGTCATAAACATGTTTCAAGAGTAGGCAGTGGTTCTAAAGAAATGTTTGTGTGACTTTTCATTATATATTTTTAAACGCATGCTGTTTTTTTCTTTCAAAAACATAGGCTACTTTTTAAAAAATAAGAAGATTGCTTTGTTTAAAAGCAATCACAGACCTAGTGGTCTGCTGACCCCAGCAGCCACCATCACTGTGATGGCAGTGAATCATATTGTGTCCCAATTTGTGATCTACTTCATTAATATTCATGAAGTAGGTTCAATTGTGATCCACTACGATTTGGTATTTTACGAACTGAGTTATTTGTGGGTTAGTTTCCAAAATATTGCACTGCTTGCAAAAATACTAGTAGGAATTTGCGACCAGTAATTTGCAAACAATACTTAGTACATTTGACCCATAACACTTCAATCCTTAAATGGGAAGAAGAACTTTTTTTCTCTTTTCCAAGTAGAGTAGAGCTCTGCCTCCTTTTCAGTATTGCACCATTCCTATAACCTATAAAGGATCACCTTACCTATCTTCCACCTGTTTTTCTATCTCCATTTGGAGACTGATGATCTGCGCTGTGATGGAAGCAGTTTCTTTTCTTATGCATAGTATGTTGTTTTCATACAAAATGTATTTTTGCAATTATTTTCCTATTTATCTGCTTTGCTTCAGTTCGTCGATCTCAGCACTGCTCTTGGTCGTGGTCCATGTTGCTTATTTGTTCTAGCAGTGTATACCAATCACAATTCAAGGCTGTTTACATAATTGTGCTAATATCTAATGTCTTCATTGTTTCTTGCTGCTGACGCATAGATAAGTGTTAGAGTATTTGTGCATTTATATTTTTGTACATCATTAACAACATGCGTAATGGGTCTTTACTCCTGATTGCACATGTAAACACTGATATTGAAATTGCTATTGTCTTTGAAACAAGTTTCCTATGACATGTACAAGTGTGTTTTCTTAGCTGATGCAAACTAGGCCTCAATTTGGGCCTGATCATCATATTTTTCAAAATGGATGTCTCCATCTTCATCCTGCACATTTCACTGCTATTTCTGCCTCACACAGTCAAGCTGAGTCATCTTTGTTTATTTCCATTGATGTTATTCTTGTTGCTCTCTGTTAAATCTTCCTAGCTTGGTCACAAAACTGTATCTTGCCCACGAACCTTCCGCTAACTCACTGTGCCCACGAACCTTCCGCTAGCTCACTGTGCTCCAATCATTCATAATCACTTGCTGTTGTACATGTAACTAGTGTCTTGGACATTACATGGAGTGGACAGATTCAATATTCATGTAGTGGACGAGCAAAGGGCAATGAGAATGGATGGAAGGAGAGACAGGAAGATGGGAGAAAAAGATCAGGGCAGAACATTTCTGCCAGCACTGCTTTTGACTAGCATTTTGCCCTTGGTTATTTTATTGTATTTTTCTGTGCTGTGTTATTGGAGCAGCGCACTGCCTAGGAACAACAGTGGAAGGGAACTAATTAGCATACGTAGTTCATAGTGACATCTTGAGAAGTGATGTTACAATATGTAAATTCATACCCTTACAAAATTCCTTGCTTAAAATTGAACAAGCATATAATGCAAAAGCAAGACGTAAACACAATAATGCACAAATGTGATAACAATTTTTGGTGTGTATTACTTTTTAAAATCCACATATAGTTTTTTTTCACCTATCAATGTTTAATTGAACTCAGAAATGCCTGATAGGGGCACTATTTGCAAACAGAGTTATCAAAGGTGTTAGATGTATTTTTTGAACAGCAAATGTTCATGGTAGTGCATGTTCGTTTTTTGCTGGCATTCTTAATCTATCTAGCTTTGAAACACACAAGTGCTGCACATTTGCTGTTCATTAGGTGAAAGAAGAGTTAATTCTACGAAGTTCTCTGTTATAAGATATGGCAGGAGATTCAAAGATAACCCTTCACTGGGGCTCTTTCACAAATAAAGACGATGCTGGTAGGGGGGATGGGGATGTAAAACATTCTAAAGCCAGGGGGTTAAAACATCCTAAAGCAAAGTTACACGTGTCCAGTGCCTGTAAAAGCAAACAGCTGCAGTGTTGGGACACCTCTCAGCCACCTTCGGTCTTTGGTAAGAGGAGGGAGTCCTCTCTGTAAAAATAATGGGGGGACGCCGCCCACCCCTGACATGTGCCCTCGTTCCACTGCAGCAGAACTCAGTGTTTAATGGCATGTGCGGTTATTTTTGGGAACTGCCACTTATTTTTTCCCAAAAATGTTTGATCCAGAGCATGGGAGGGAAAAACACAAAAGAGGGTAGGAATGGGGAGGAATAAAAATACAGAAAAACAGTAACAAATGGAGAAAGAAGGGCTGAAAAAGAACCTGAAAGATTGAGATAAGGGGCGGGAATGTCTGGCGATTAATGTAAGAGGCATGAGGTGGAATCAAGACTAAACACACCTGATATTCTGAACCTCAAACTTCGATGGCGCTGGCCATGGTCTTCTGAAAAAAACTTTGTGCCCTGGCAGTTTTTTTTTTTTATACAAATGAAGCACTGAACTTATGTTCTGCATATTTTCTGTAACTGTGTTTGTGAGTGCTAATATGGACGGCAGCACATCGTGTGCTCTGAATTGCCACATGTGCACAGTGCTTGATTTGAGCCAGTGACTGCTGGTGGGAGCCACTGGCACTCATTTTTGGAGACCAACTCTTTTTTCTTCTAATCAGGCTTTTCCCAAGTGCAAGAGAGTGAAAAATGTCCTTGGGCTTTGAGGGGGGTCCTTTCGCCTGGGCTTGGAGGTGGGGTCCTTCGGGGTGGACATGGATGGGGGGGATCCTTGGGCTTGCCCTTGGAGGGGGGAAGGGGGTTAGCCGGGAGGGGGGGTGGTTGGTCTTGGCCTTGTAAGTGGAGGGAGTGGGCTTGCCCTGGGAAGTGGAGGGAGTGGGCTTGGGCTTGGAAGGGGAGGAAGTGGGCCTGGCCCTGGAAGTGGAGGGAGCCGGTTTGGGCTTTGGTTTGGCAGCAGGAGCAGTGGACGTGACAGGGGCGGAAGTGGCAGGTGGCTGAGGTGTATGAGCTGGGGCAGTGGCAGATTGGGAGGCGGACGGCAGGGGCATTGGAAGGATAGCAGTGCGCTTGGGGGGAACAGGGACTGGGTCAGTGGTGGAGAACAGGGAAAACTCACGAAGGAAAAGTTTTTTAGGAACACATGGGAGGCCAAGGAAAGGGCGTTTGGGAGTGGAGGGAGTGGGTATGGTTGTGAGCTGTGTACGTGGAGATGCATTGGGTGCAGGTGAGTGGGTGGATGATATGAGTGTGCTGGGTACTGTTGGGTGGGTGAGTGTGGGCATTTAGATGTATCAGGAGGAGGTGGGGAGGAGATGCAGGGAGATGGCAGGGGGCGTGTGAGTGTATGTTGGGGTGGAGTCTGCAGGTAGGGTGGATATGCTCCATGTGGGTGTGTTGATAGTTGTGGTGTCTGCACCAGTGGTGTATGAGGTGCATGAATGTGGGTCAGAGGATGTGTTGACAGTGTCAGTGAGGGCACATGTGGTAGGATCAGTGACTGATGTGGTGCAGGCTGGAGGTGTGAGTGGTGTGCCGACTGTAAGGGGGAGGTGTCGGGGTTGGTGCAGTGTATGGATGTTGTCACGTCTGCATGTGTCAGTTGAGTGTGTGCATGGTGGTGGTGGCATCTGTGGTGCTAATGTCTGTCCTTGCGTACCGTGTCTGTTGATGTGGATGCATGTATGTCAGTTGGTTTGCCTTGGATGGGTGAGGGTTGCCAGTCCCTGGATGGCATTCACAATAATTGTCTGCCCCACAGAGATGGACCTCAGGAGGTCAATAGCCTCCTCAATGAGGACAGCAGGGCTGACTGGTGTAGGGGCAGAGGTGCCTGCGGCAAAGGAGATGCCCACCCTCTTGGGTGAGCAGGCACGGGCAACTGGGTGGGGAGCTACAGGGAAGGCAGTGCTGGTAAGGGGGTGCCAGACAAGGATGATGCAGGCATGGGCCCAGATGGATCCGCCACCGCCATGGAATCGCCATTGGAAGAGTAATCTGAAGATGGAGTGGTCGATCCTGTCTCCTCCATGGCACTCCCCTTGCCCTCCGTCCCACTGGTCCCCTCGGCTCCGCTGGTATCAGCCTCCTTCGTCCCTTGGGCTGCAGCTTCCCCACTTGCCGGTGCCCCTTCTCCTTCACCAGATGAGTCACAAAGAGGTACTACATCATCTTCTGATGCCATGCCATGACACGCCATGCTCTCACCTACATATGATACAACAATGGAACACCATGGGGGAAAGCATAGCTATGCACATGTGTACCGCTGATACAGATGCAATCATGTACATAATGAGAGGCATACCCACCACACCTGCCCAGTACCTGCCCATTTCCCATGCCCGTTGATACACACAAGTCCTGGACAACCGAACTTACATAATCCTGTATGGGTAGCTGGCTTGCCTACTAGGCCATTGTCTAATTGCACAATGACATCTTGCCCCACTTTACCTCACCACACACAGTACCTGCCAGCAGATTGAGGACTCTACATTCGCCCCTGGCATATTGATTGGCAAAAGCTGATTACAATGGTCTGACATCCCAGATGCAATGATCCTGTTGGCATGAGCTGCCTAGCCCTTTTTAGGGTCGAGCCTATGCTAGCATGCGCTTGTGCATGCGTATCGCTTGCGAGACGCTTTAGTAGTTAGAAAAGGGCTCGGAGCCCGTCCATGTCACGTCAGTGTATTTCATTGGTTCGTGGGCTTGCCTTTCAAAATCTGCTTGTGTTCATTAGTGGAAGGCATGCATACGTCATGCCTTTTCCAGTGGATAGCCCTCCTCGAGCGCAGCGACCATGTACTGAAAACATACGAGGCTCGCTGTTTTTGGTCCGGTTTGTGGATTACTTTTTCTCTTTTGTCTCAGCGTGATCTCGCTGGGCAGAAGTCGAGCGCTTTGCATGACATCGACCCTGTTACATAGTTAATTGCACTTTTGCCGGTTACGTAGATAATTGCACTTTGTCGATAGGTTTCACTACGAATGAACTGTATCAGCGCAATCGCGCTCTTTTTTCCATTTAATGATGCAAGAAAAGTCCGGTTGGGAGATTACAACTGCTAATAACTCTAACTCGGAGAAATGCGAGACCCGTTGCATTGCAAATGCTTGTTTGGGAGTAGGTGACAAAACAGATACCACATTGGAGGTAACTGCCCCTCTATTCACTGACTGCATGGCATGGCCACACATCTATGATGGCAATCCTGCCTGGTTGTCTAATACCCATAGTGGACATGAATCCACCTAGTACCCAAGCTACAGTTCCCGAATAGTGCTAATCCTGAGCCACCAAGGCAACACATGTTGTAAGAGAGAGTGTGTACTCACCCCCTTGTGGCTGCTGTGCTGCCCTTAAGTGCACATCCACCTCAGGGTAGGCCACCACCAGAATTCAGGCTATTAGGGGGGTCAGGGTCCGACGGGCACCCCTCCCATGTTGGGAGGACGTTCCCAGCTGGGCCTCCGTGGTCTTCCGGGCCCAGGGTCTCAGGTCCTCCCACCTCTTTCTGCAGTGGGTGCTCTGCTGGGCATGGACCCCCAGGGTCTACACTTGCTTGGCGATGGCTCGCCAAATCCCCTTTTTCTGATGGGCGCTGACCTGCATGGGTGACACAGACAGAAGGACATAGTCATGTAGAGTGGCATCCCTTAGACAGTAGTGGACAGCACACAACACACTTCTATACCCACACGTTATCAGCCTATGTAGCCTTAGGCCCCTCACCCATGTCCATGCTCCATACACACTGCCACCTACCAAGTCACTCATCCACGTGCGCACAAATCACATACAGGACAATGACATTAAGCTCACCTGCTGCTCTGGTGCCCCATACAACTGTCGATACAGGGGCAGGACCCTGTCCACGAGCCACTCCAACTCTTCCTGGGTGAAGGCTGGGGCCCTGTCTCCTGCAGGACATGGCATCTTAGCTACCAAAGTCAGAACACAGCAGCACACGCAGTGGAGGGCTTCAGTGCACGAGGTTCAGGAGTCAAGTGAGCATGAGCACATGAAATGGCAGTCATGGCCGCAGCGGACATCGTCACCACCAGTGGCAGTCACCATTGGCTCCTGCCTCCCATTGGCAACAGTGTTAACCAATGGTGAGTTGCACGGCGGTCGTGACTGCCTACCGCCATGACGTGTTACCCCAGAGGGATGATCTCACTTCCACCTGTCCCATTCATTGAGACAGGTGATTACCATTTTACATATCCAATGTGTAATGTGTGTGAAAGTTTGTGCGTCATGGGTGACATGCTGGTATGTGGCCACATCAACGCCGTTGACACAGTCTATGGGGCACGACATAAAACCAACTCTTTCCTGTTCTCTGGTACGATGGACGGTTGAGGAAGAGGAATGAACCAGTCCACAGGCCCCTAGTAGACCTTGCCACCCGGTAGGAGCGTCACATCATCCAGACCTATCGCCTGAACCCTGTGACCATAATGGAACTAGTAGCCCAGTTGGAGCCGGATCTGTTGCCTGCCATTCACAATCCCAAAGCCATTCCTCAGGTGTTCTCATTCCTCCACTACCTTGCCTCAGGCTCCTTCCAGGTCACAGTGGGCCTCGCAAGTGGGATGTCGCAGCCCATGTTCAGCAACGTCCTGAGGGATGTACTGTGTGCCCTGATAAAACATATGGCCAGCTACATCGGGTTCCCCCGACGTTCAGATTTGCCCACTGTCAAGGCTGCGTTCTATGATGTGGCACATGTCCCACATGTCATTAGGGCCATTGATGGCACCCACATTGCCCTTGTGCCACCCAGGAGGAATGAACAGGTGTACAGAAACCCCCAAAACCTTAATTCAGTCAATGTGCAGGTGGTGTGTCTCATGGACCAGTACATCTCCCAGGTGACGGCCAAGTACCCAGGCTCTGTGCATGATTCCTACATCCTGCGGAACAGCAGCATCCCACATACGATGGCACCTCTTCATAGGGACCGGGCCTGGCTCATCAGTATGTACCCCTGCATATGTGTGCCCCTCAGCTCACTGCACCCTTGTGTCCCTGCCCTATTGCCCTGCCAGTCTTGACATGCTTCTTCCCTTTACGCACACAGGTGACTTTGGCTATCCCAGCCTGCCCTGGCTCCTAACACCCGTGAGGCGTCCAACCTCAGCTGCAGAGGACTGTTACAATGAGGCCCATGGTCGTACCAGATGGGTCCTTGAGAGATGCTTCTGCCTGCTGAAGACCAGGTTCTGCTGTTTGCATGTCTCTGGGGGTGCCCTGCTCTACAACCCACAGAAGGCGGCACATTGCATTGCTGAATAAAGAGGAGGGGGCAGCTGTGCCAGTGGCTGATGAAGAGGATGTGGAGAGTGATGAAGAGGAGTATGATGAGGATGCAGCTGACTCCAGGGCAGAGCTGATTCAACATTACTTCGGCTGAGATGCATATATGTGAAAACTATGTGGTATGTGACCTCTACAACTGTCTTCCTTGTCCCTGATGCCACCTGTTGTCTGTGACCACTGATGGTATTGGTTGCAGCTCTGACTGTGGGGGGGTTGGAGGGGGTGACACTTGTGCCCATGACTTAGGTGCCATTAATGTGTATGTAGAATGTTCCCTAAGTTGCCAGTTCAAGTGCTAAATGTGTGCCACGCAGGGTTGTTGCATCTGTGCAGCATCCATCCTGGCAGTCGACATTGGGTGGCAGTGCAACATTGTTGTTGGTGTCAGTGGGTATGGGGCCAGGTCTGGCACTGGGTGCTGTGAGGGTGAGCCATTGGGTTGGTATGTGTTGTGTGCGTGTGTTGGTAGTGGCCATATGGTTGTGGACCTTATTGGAATATCTGCCCTGGATACCTGTTCCTACAGTGCATTTGTGTGGATTTGGCACCTGTGACTCCTACAGTGATTGTTGTCCCTGTCTTGCTCTCCTTTCAGGGCAATGTTGTGGTGTTCTGTGCTTCCTGCCTGGGCTGTTGCCTCCATTGACACATATCTCCAGCCACTGCCTGCTCCATGATCGACATAAAAACAATGTGTGGCATCTGACTCCTTGCAGAAAGGAATATAATTTGTACATCACTATTGAAAAGAGCATAATCAGCTATTGAATTCAAGCTGTAGTACGTCCTATAAGGCAAATGATGAATCGAGCTACTAAAAAACGTGGCCTCATTACATATTTGTGACTATATTACATTGAACAAGTGTTGAAAAAATTACACTCAATTGAAAATCATCTTCCGTGGTGCTGCAATTAGATTTTAATGTAAAGCCTAATAATAGTATCTCAAACATTAAAGATTTTGTGTATAAACGCTGTAGTCTGATGACAACATTTCAGCCAACATTTCAGCCAACACGTGTTTCGTCAAGGGAAAACTTCTTCGATTTCCCGAACGACTTCTTCAGGGATACAAATGTAAACATATGGCATATAATGAGAACCAAAATGCTCCAACTCCAAAAGTTCAAACCTAAACAGAAGGGGAACCCAGGTGTGTCCAGTGACTGGGAAACAAACGTGAGAAACTAACACCACCAAGCCAGTATCAGTGGGCATGCAATATGCTATTGGGATGTTGCCACAGTGCTCCACAACGCACATGCCTCAACGTGATGACTAGTATACCTCTAGTGAAATAAATATGTCAATCTCAAAAGCTACCTTTCGTTTATACCAGTCACACAAATTTGAAATTAGCCAGCTGCCATCGGTAATAAAGTGTCAAGTTCAGCGGTCTAGTAAATAATGTACAAAAAAGAAAGAAGAAAGACAGGCCACATGGCCTCATTTAATCGAGCCCTCATCTGGTATATAACGTAACTCCAATCTCAACAACCCTTCGCAAGGAATAATACTTGGAATAAAAATTCCACATGGAATACCTCACGTCAAATATCACCCGTGGACCGCTCTAATTAACTTCAAAGTCAAGCTGAAAACGAATTGAAAATACACAAATCCTAAGTCATGAGAATGCCAACGCACATTATATCAATTTCTGAGAGAAAAAAGGTCATCTGGCATTTTTTTTTTTTAAACTCACCTTCTCCTCTTAACGTGGCATATCAGACTAGTCTACACAAACAACTCGACTCGATGCGAGTACGCATCTCTTCTGTGTTTGACGATCGCGTCTGGAAGTAAATAGACTTCAGTTTTTCGATGGCCGCCAGAACATCCATCAACAACATAAAGAAAAGACTACTAGTCAAAGGATTGCTACCTTTCTAACCAACCTCCGTAATCCGGAAAGAGAAAGGGGAATATGTTGCTCCTATCCATCGACGCTATTCAAATAAATATCAGTACAAAAATCCACATACCCTACCCATCAAAACAATGAAAAAAATATCGTTCACAGTTATCACTTACTTACAAATTAAACTCAAAGTCTTTGTATATGATTAAATAAAAATATGATCCGCGTTGCATATTCCATACATTATAATTTTTGGAGAAACCAACCCCCACATGAAAATGAATGTAGAAGAATAAATGAATAATCCGTTGGAGAATTTTGGTTCACATTGGCATAACAAAGAACTCAAATCTGCTGCAAAATACATCCATGATCGACATACTCGCATTTTGTCTGACCTCTGTCACCCTCCCATGAATGTGCTGGGCGATGGGTTGCCACTTGTACACGTATTGGCAGTTCCATACATACTTTTGGCAAGTAAACACGTAGACATGGCCTGTGCTCGATTGTCGTTTATTTGGGATGTACAAGTGTAAGGGGTGATGAGTGGGGTCATGGCGGTGGAGATCATCAGAACGGTAAGGCCAGCTGTAGGTAGTCCAGGTCCAGTCTGCTGGCCATGAGTAGACGGAGCTATGGGTGTGGACAGTCAACAGGGTGTCACAGTCACACACAAGGGAAAATGTTCAGGTGAGGGTCACTTCCTGGCGGTGGTCGTGGTCTGGGCATCATTTCCGGCTGGATGTCTACTTGGACGTCCTCGCTTGTGTGGGGGTTCCTCAGTTACAGAGGTAGGGCTTCTGGTGTTCTGTGAGTCCTGTGGCGGGGTCTACATGCCACTGGCTGCCACTGACGTGGAGGGCTGTGATGGGATGTGGCCAGTGGTCGGGGCATGCTGCTGGGTGGTGGACTCACGCATGACAATGGTCAGGTCCTTGAACACGCCTACTGTGGAGGCCACAGTGGTATTGTGGGACTGCCACTGTTGCATGGCCTCCTGATGGTATGACCCCTGCAGCCGCTGGGTCTCCTGCCCTGTAGCAAGGATCTGGGCCACTGTGGCCTGGGTGTGCTGGTATACACCCAGGACTTGGTTGAGGTCCTCCTAGGCTGTCAGTTGGTGTGGCCGTCCCAACCCTTGGGCCACGGCTCCCCTCCCACTTCCCTGGCCCTCTGTGCCTGTGCCCCTGGCACAGTGTACCCACTCCCAATAGCAGCAGGGCCGTCATTGTCTGGGGTGGGTGCCCTTGACTCTGGCCACTGTACTATGGGGCACACCTCTGATTGATGAGTCCCTGGGGCACAGGTTTAGGGTTTAGGGTCTGGCTGTGGTGTTGTTGCCATATGGGTAGGGTCTTCCGGTGTGTCCAGGGTGGGTGTGCCGTTGGTGGACTGTCCAGTGGCCCCAGATGGCCCAGGCATGTTGTCCTCATCCAGACATCCAGTGAGCCCTTTAACCTGGAGAGGGCTGTCTGAGCCTGGCATTTTCTGCAGGGTTTCAGTGGCAGGGGTACCTGTGGATGGATACGGTAGATGTTAGTTGTGTGACTGTTGTTGTTGTGTCCCTGTAGTGAATCATGCAGTGGCTCAACTTGCTTCCCAGTGATAGCAATGACAGCTGCTGCACTGCAGACATTGGTTTGGGTTGGATTGTGGGAGCTGTGGTTCTTCACACTGTGGTTGAAATCCGTGCATTTCGGGTGTGTGAATAGGAATGGTGGGAGTGGGGTGGTGTGGCATGCAGAGGAGAGGTGTGGGGTGTTTGGAATGGGGTCAGTGGGGTGGGTTGCAGTGGGTTGGAGAATGGTGGGGAGGCATGCTGGGCATGGGTAGTTGGTGCTTGGGGGGTATTGCTGACTTACCAGTGTCGAACCCTCCGCTGATGCCAGTCAGGACCTCGAGATATATGATGTCCAGGACCTTCTCCTCCCAGGTTGTCAACTGAAGGGGAGGAGGTGGAGGCCCACCACCGGTCTTGTTACTGGCTATCCTCAGCCTGGATGCCAATGAATGGACCTTCCCCATAAAGTCGTTCCACTTCTTCCTGATGTCCTCCCTTGTGCGTGGGTATGTGCTGACGGCATTGACCATGTCGACAATCCTCTGCCATAACTTCGTCTTTTTGCCTATGGATTTTTGTTGTACCTGGACTCCTATGAGCTGTGGCTCTACTCTGATGAGCTCGTCCACCATGACCCGCAACTCATTGTCGGAGAACCGTAGGTGCTTCTGGCGTGACCTGTTGTGTGGTGGGTATGTTTTGCGCGTGCCAGGCGAGGTACCGGGTGTGTGGTGATGTGGGGATATTTGGCTGTGTGTGCTGGTGAGCTGTGGTGTTGATTTGTGCAATGTGTGCTGTGTGATATGTGTTTGCTGTGTTTGGGGTGTGCTTAGTTTTAAGTGTAGCTGTGGCTGCTTATATTTGTCGCAACAGCTTTTTGGGGGGGTTATATAGTGGCGTGGTCAGGTGTGCATGGTGTGTGTATGGTTATCAGGTCTGGGATATTTGAAAAAGCCAATATGGTGTTGGCTACTTTCCGCTATGCCTTTTTGTTCCGTCGCTGTGTGAACCGCCTACAATGTCCACTGTGCATGTTCCGCTGTGCTGGAGTTTGATTCATATTATGACGGTCGTAATGGTGTTAGCGTGGTGGGGCCGACAATTGATCAGTTACTCTTTCGCCATGGGTTGACCTGGCGGTGTTGGTTTTGTGTCTGTATTTGGGCGTTTTGCGTTTTGTGACTCGTAATCTGGCAGTCGCTATACCACCACTGCTGCCTATATGGTGGCGTCATTTCTCACAACGGTCTTGCTGAAGACCGCCAATCTCGTAATGAGAGCCACAATGTATGGCACTGAACCAAAGTGTTCCGAGGTATATTCAGGACTACGCAACTTTAGAATTCGACCCGCTGACATTTTATAGCACCAGTCGCAGGCTTCTGAATACAGCTTTGGTCATCGGCACTCATTTTGCTAATTCAGCAGTGTGTGTACAATCAGGCCCATGTAGCCCCTGAGGTACAGGAGGACCCCAGTTCATGAGTGGCCCACCAGTCAGCCCATGGTGGATGAATATCTGTTAGTTATGGGGGATTTAGCTCCCAATCACATTTGACGGGGGCATCTTTTTGTGTTACACCCCTAATGAATGATTTCTGCAGGTTGAATCCACTAGGACCTCAGATCACACACATAGCACACCTCCTGTTAACCATGCTGCACATTATTTACCTCTTGGACACCCTTGGGAGTGCTGTGTTCTCTCCCTGACCTGCTACTTTGAGCTACAATTCCTACTTTTCTAACACTACTTATCCTTTTCCATGTCATAAATGGTTAAACTGGAGAAACAGTTTCTCTAGGCAGGTGTTTTGTACTCTGTGAGATATGATGCTGATGGAGAGGAGTTGTTTAAGCAAATTTACACCTCTGTCAGGATACTTTTGTGTCTATATCTATTC
This sequence comes from Pleurodeles waltl, assembly GCF_031143425.1. Classification (NCBI taxonomy): domain Eukaryota; kingdom Metazoa; phylum Chordata; class Amphibia; order Caudata; family Salamandridae; genus Pleurodeles; species Pleurodeles waltl. The sequence goes on from NC_090446.1 coordinate 1,191,764,642, forward strand.
AGAAGTTGTGTCTTCTTTTAAACTGTACTAAAGGACAATGGCATTTTGGATGCTCATGCTATTTCTAATTAGTGGAACTCTCCTGCTGGTAGTAGTGGACTTCTCTTATTCCTGTCTGCGCCTGGTTGCATCTTATCAGATAGTGGAACTAAGCCCATGGAAGTGCCACAAATAAACACACTTGGTAATCTTTCTGCTAAAACATAGCATGACATGCATCCTTTGCTAATAATACCTTTCAGTCCAATGGATTTCTGATTCGATTGTTACTAGTGATGCTACATCACAACTTTAACATGTCTTGCAGATAGGCAATGAAATTGGTTCTTGTGTGGACTCTGGCATACTCTGTAACTGGGCTCAAAAAGCTTCCTGTTTCATAGCAATTGCTAAAATGGTAATTTCATTGTAGTGATGCAAAGCTCTGTCTGCTCTGTTTAGATTATAAACTATGTTACTGGCGACTTCAGAGGCAAAAACAGATGTGCAGGGTCCTGTTCAGAGATCACCTTATAAAAAGAGGCTTTCTCCACCATGGCCAAGGCACAGTGGGATAGATGTATTAAGCCATTTTGTGGTTGTAAACCCTGGATTACCAAATTTAGAGGAATTGTGACTGCAAATGGCTTTGTGGTATTGACTAAACCCAATTTCCGAGCTTGTAAAGGCTTACCGAATCGCAGATAGGTTTAGAAGTGGATACCGAAGTGGGTACCAAATCAGAATTTGGAAGGGACATGTTTGGATGTTGCTTCTAAATTTCAATTTGGTATTAAATTTGTCAATGGTTTGTGGCCTCAAATCTGGTTGCAAATCATTGAAAAGTTGCCAACACCTCAAAGGAGGTGGTAACTTATTTGTAAAGGGGTCACGTTTCCCTTTGTGAATGTTAAAAAGAAAGATGCTTAGGTATAAAATTAAAATATAAAAACACTTTTATTTTAAAACACAGTTGCAGTTCCCTTTCAGAAAAAATGGGTTGCATTAAAAAAAAAGCGTATTTAAAGGTGATCCCAGACATTGTACGCTGCAAACCCTAGTAGACTACATCTCTGTGATAGCCTATCAGAATGAGTAGCAATTTGTGAACTACCTCATTGATATTCATGAGGTAGGTCAGATTGCAACCTACTCCGAATTTTAGGAAGTGCGCTGTTAGTATATAGGTTTCTTCACAAAGTCAGAATTGATTTGCAAAAAGGTAGTGCACAATTTGCTACTTCTTTTTGCAAATCAATGCTTATCAAATCTGCCCATTACTCTCTCAGACAATACTTTGACAGGCATCTTTTTGGTAGGTCCATCTTTTTCTGCAAATATAAATGAGTGGATATTCCTTCCTCATTCCTTTTTGTCACTTCAAAATGAAAATGAGAACTCAGCTCAGAGATAGAGACTGAATTGTGCGTTTTGACCTGAAGGATGCCTATCTTTTGATTCCCGCAGAAGCACAGAAGACTTCAACAACTTCATTCAAAAGGAGGGACGGGGGAATTAAACGGTCCCGAATCAGAATATGTAATATATCTAAGTACACTGTTCTGAACAGAAGGACTCAATTAGGCCCATCTTTATCACAGATCAACTGAGCACTTCTATGCTCAGAAGCAAAATCTATCACACACCCAAATGGGTGTCATGCTTCATCATCAGGCCGGCTCCACGTTGGGCTGGAGCTGTAATGCCTAACAGGCCCCTTGGGGGCTCTTTGCCAGAGATCTTTTCAATAAGTGCCGTTGGTGTGTGCAGGAGTGAACTTAACCCTGCCAGTGAAAAAAGTGAAGGACTGGGAAAAGTGTGTTAAAATTGACTATAGGCCCTAAAACATCTATGTTTATTATTCCCTGAAGGGTCTGTGTCAAGGTTAAAAACAGAGTGGTGAGTAAAAAAGGAAATAATGTTACTACATTCACCAAAGAAGAGAAAAGGGGGAGGGCACTATCCCTTAATCCAGTGTGAAGGTCGATATGTTTCACACCTGTAGTTGTCCCTAAAGGATCAGTGGCGTTTCTTCATGACCAATAACAAAGAAAGAAAGCCTAGCCTTCACTACAGAAACCCAAAGCGACAAATTTAAGAGCCCCTAGCACCATTCCAATGCCACATTAGCATTATATTTTGAAAAAAACGCTGTGCCATATTTACAATGTGGTGCAACGCATTCATTGCGCCACTTTGTAACCCATAAGTATATACCAGGGGACACCATGTACATCCAGTTTATTCCCGTATGTATCAATGAAGATTCCAGTTCGAAATTGCTGTGTAATTGTATTTATTGTTCATCCAAAAATATTCTGTGCAATAATGTCCATCATAAATCAAGAGAAGTAACAGCCAACACGTGTTTCGTCAACAAGACTTCCTCAAGGCCAATGGAAAATGAATTTCCAAATAATAAATGTTTGTAGAGGTAGATTTGAATGCACCAAGATGTCCTATTGATGCACTGTATTGAAACCGTTAGGTAGGAGTCAAGTAGAAATTGAATGGAACAGACACGACCATGATAAGCCTGTCACTGCTTGAGAAGTTGTTCAGAAAACGCCACATGTATAGGAGGTGCGAACATTGTACACAGACACTTCTCTTTGTTGTTTGCCACTTTGTAACTTGTTTGCTCTACATTATGCCTGCGCCAGGCATAATGTATGCAAAGGGGGCATTTTCCCGTTAGGAGGGCCAAAAAAGTGCTGCAAGCAAATCTAAGAGTTTTCCTTGCGCCATTTCTTTGGCACTTTGGCACTTTGGCACTTTTAACGCCTGCTCAAAGCAGGCGTTAAAAGGAGGGTTCCATTGCTTACAGTGGGCCTCTGGGTGCTTTGTAGGATTAGCATCAGAATTTTTTACGCTAATCCGACAAAGCGCCAGATTAGCAGAAAAAATTCAGACGCTAGTCCCCTAACTGCCGACCATGGTGCGCTGTATTTTATATATGGCGCACACATGGTGGCGCTAGGGGGCACTAAGGGACGCAAGAAAAGTGCTGCTGCACTGTGTGCAGCGCCACTTTTCTTAAATATCCCCCTAAGTGTATCTGCAATGTATTGAAAGTGTGGAGAATTTACGTGAATGTATGTGCCTTATGTTGGGCTTGACCGCAAGACTTCCAGGCTAGGTGAATTGGTGAGGACTGACCGAGCGATAGTATTGCAGCAGTCCAATGGCTCGCATTTTCCCAAGGGGCCTGTGACGGGGAAACAGACCCCATCGAGGAAGACAAAGGATCGGGGCTGGCGGAATGGTGCCCCAGGGGGACTACACAGAGTACTGCGTGTCAACGCATGAGGAGACACGCAGCCGAAGACACAGGGAAAAAAGCTGGAAGAGGATGCTGTGCTGGAAGAGAAGGGAGACCCCGACCGAGATAGCGAGGGAGACACCGACCGAGAAGAGGAAGGAGGCATCGTCAAGCAGGAGGGGAGCGCAACCCGAGAAGAAGAGGAGAACGCGAATTGGGAGCAGGACGAAAGTACCAGCCGAGAGGAGGAGGAAAGAGCGACTGGAAAGAACGGAACGGAAGACAGGAGAAAATGGGAGCTGATTAGTGAAGCGGTGGAGGAGAGAGCAGGAAGCGACGCCGGAGGAATCAGCCACACGGAGGAACAGCGCAGTACCGCTTAAGACCGGAACCACCCGAAAAAGGGAACAAGAAGGAGAACAAAGTGACGGACTATAAACATTGAAAAGTGTGAATCAATAAGAGTCAAGACCACAAAACACGTCAATAAATATCATGTTCATAAATCTATGCTTGTCTACTGGCCTATAAAATTCTACAACCTCCTGGTTCAAACAGGGACCTCCCTGGAAATCCTCTTACAGGGCCCTTTCCCTAGTATAGGAGAGTCAATCTCAATATGGAACACATAGACATGCATTTATCACTTTGTTTAATGTCAAGTAAGATCTGTTTTTCATACATATCTATGACGCTACTTTAGACTTTGTTTTTTCCAGTGAATTTGTAGTTTTTTTTTAACATAAAGTTAGATCTCATTGTCATACCTAACTATAACGTCACTTAAACTTTTGTTTTTTTTAATTGATTTTCATTTTTTTTTTTAATCATATTCCCCCAGCCCCACTGAACATAGCTTTTTACCGTGTGCGGCATGGAGCTGGCAGGAGGGCCTAGCTTGCTAACTTCACATGGGCTCACACCCTACATTTTCCTTGTTTACCTATTTATTTAATTATTTATTTTAACTGTACTCCGGCGCCTCTGCAACTGAAGCAGCACCTGAAGTACTGCAAGACCACCCAAGGTTCACTTGTTGAAGCTTGCGTGGTGTTGTGGTACAGTGGTACCCACGGTACTCCAGTGGGACTACACAGATTGGCCGGAATGGGTCTCACTGGAGTACTGTGAGACCACGCCACATAACTGTTTTCTATTTTGGCCCCAGAGGGTCCCTCTGGGACTTACCCACAAGGGCCAGGGGTCCAGGGCCTCCTTCTATCTTATTGTTTTATAAACTCAGGGCACGGGGACCAAGTCCCTAAGGCCTGTAATGGCGTCTGCAACATTTTTCGGCCGACGAGATCGCTTGATGCCTCAGGACCCAAATGACTGACAGGAAAAAAGCTCTGTTGGCCAATCAGATCATTCTATGTATTAAAATATGGAACTGCAGGACTCTCGCAGGACCTAGAGTCAGATATCACTATAATTTTAACCCATTCATGACCACCTGAGCTCCCCTTTAAATGCAAATTTCTCGAAAACGAAACATATGTACACCAATTTTAAAAAGCACCCTTTTGTAGTATAGTGCTAACTTTCTGTTGAATTAGGTGTAATTCTGTACAGCCCTTTTTTCTGTATCACTTCTTAAAATTTCCTTTGGGAATTAACATGGGACAATTGCGTTTAGAGAACGCCTCTTTTACTTAGTTCTGCTTAAAAGATCACCCTGAATCTTTCCAGGAAGAAGCTGGGGTTGATGAAATATGGTTCGGGGAAGTTTTGTGAATATTCGTCATATGGAGCCAAAGGTATGAGCAAAACAATATCCCATGGAAACTCTGACCAAGCTGTAACCACACAGTGACATCGGCCACTTTTATGAACTTCAATCTGCAATAAATGGGATTCAAGGTCTGGGTTTCATTACCTACTGTGGTTCCACAGTTCTCTGGTTCTGTAATAACAGACAGAGTTATTGCGCTTCAGGGCAGATTCTGTGCAAGAAATTTTAAAACTACCAGTGTCCAAAATAATGACAATCAAAAAATATTTGAAGATCATGCTAACTTTCAGATGCTTAGCAAAATAGGTGGACTCCATTTAGGCAGTGTTTCCAGGCTCAATGCAGTCTTTCAGAGGTTTGAATTTCGACATCTTAAGGGTGAACTTTCTTACTCTGATTTAGAATCTCTTCTGGAGACAGGGGCAGAGGCGTGGCTCATCTATGTGCATGGACAGACACACAATCTTCGTTATTACTAGAAATGTACTCTTAGGCCCCAGTCACGGCAGGGCCAGCAATCCTGTTTTGGGTGCACATTTCCCATTTGTGCTCAAAACTAGATCATAATGAAAGAAAATTGCAGACATGTACCTGCGAAGTGCTGCCGGCAAAACCTGCCACAAATTTTGGGAGCAAATATCACACATGGGCTGTTTGGACACCCCACAATATGGAAAACGCATTTGCTATTCACACGTTATTCTCCATTTCCGGGTGCCCATTAGCAATTGGGTACCAATTGCCCAGCTATTAATTTGTGCTCCCAGTGCTATTGCAAATCAGCAGATGTGCAATTTGCATCTCATTTTTGGGGTTTCATCTTTAACGGACCAGTGGGGTTGGTTGCATGACGTGGGCTGCTCTGTTTAAAATGCCACTGTATCTCAGTGAGTATTTCACCAAGAACAGGGCCCATGTGAAGTTTTTCCATGCGAGGCAATATATTGGCAGTAGCTTTATAAGCCACCTTAGGGGAACCAGGTCCAAATCTCTGGCAGGGTACGAAATAATTTAGGAATTTTGTCTACAGCCCAGGATATCTGTCTGAGCTGCATATATTTGTCCTATTATTATTGAACCATCAGCCATCCCTTCAGAAGAACCCCCACTGGTCTGCTGCTTGTTAAAAGGTATATATTACAATACACCCACAACTTATAATTCTATTTACTGGGATATTAATTTGGGCTGACAGATCCTCAGTAAGTGGATTGACAATTATTCAATGCACTACAGGAACTCTCTGGAAAGTTTACCACACTCCTTTATTTAATTTTGTTCAGATGATTTACAGATGTTAGCGCACTTGCTATCTCCTCTAGAAGACAGTTTTATTCATTGTGAGTTTTCTTTACTAGTACTAGGAGAACCAAAAATTCTTCAACAAGTGTTTAAAATATATATTTCCACGATCATCCTAAACTATGTGTCGTATAATATATAAAACACTATGAAATGAAAATTACTGATTTAGAACATCCTGCCCACAGTCATTGACTGTAGGAGGCTGGACTGGCTTGTAGTGAGTACCAAGGGGATACTTACACCTTGCACCAGGCCCAGGTATCCCTTATTAGTGTAGAGGGGTGTCTAGCAGCTTAGGCTGATAGAAAAGGTAGCTTAGCAGAGCAGCTTAGGCTGAACTAGGAGACGAGTGAAGCTCCTACAGTACCACTAGTGTCATATGCACAATATCATAAGAAAACACAATACACAGATATACTAAAAATAAAGGTACTTTATTTTTATGACAATATGCCAAAGTATCTCAGTGAGTACCCTCAGTATGAGGATAGCAAATATACACAAGATATATGTACACAATACCAAAATATGCAGTAATAGCAATAGAAAACAGTGCAACCAATGTATAGTCACAATAGAATGCAATGGGGGCTCATAGGGATAGGGGCAACACAAACCATATACTCTAGAAGTGGAATGCGAACCACAAATGGACCCCAAACCTATGTGACCTTGTAGAGGGTCGCTGGGACTGTAAGAAAACAGTGAGGGTTAGAAAAATAGCCCACCCCAAGACCCTGAAAAGTGGGTACAAAGTGCACCTAAGTTCCCCAAAGAGCACAGAAGTCGTGATAGGGGAATTCTGCAAGGAAGACCAACACCAGCAATGCAACAACAATGGATTTCCTGACGAGAGTACCTGTGGAACAAGGGGACCAAGTCCAAAAGTCACGATCAAGTCGGGAGTGGGCAGATGCCCAGGAAATGCCAGCTGTGGGTGCAAAGAAGCTGCCAGCAGATGGTAGAAGCTGTGGATTCTGCAATAACGACAAGGGCTAGAAACTTCCCCTTTGGAGGATGGATGTCCCACGTGATGAAGAGTTGTTCAGAGGTGTTTTTGTGCAGAAGAACCGCAAACAAGCCTTGCTAGCTGCAAGGGTTGCGGTTAGGGTTTTTGGATGCTGCTGTGGCCCAGGAGGGACCAGGATATCGCCAATTGCGTGAGAAGACAGAGGGGGTGTCCAGCAAGACAAAGAGCCCACTTAGAAGCAAGCAGCACCCGCAGAAGTGCCAGAACAGGCACTACGAAGTGGAGTGAACCAGAGCTCACCCGAAGTTGCACAAGAGGGTCCCACGAAGCCGGAGGACAACTCAGGAGGTCGTGCAATGCAGGTTAGAGTGCCGGGGACCCAGGCTTGGCTGTGCACAAAGGAAATCCTGGAAGAGTGCACAGGAGCCGGAGTAGCTGCAAAACACGTGGTTCCCCGCAATGCAGTCTAGCGTGGGGAGGCAAGGACTTAACTCCACCAAACTTGGACTGAAGAGTCACTGGACTGTGGGAGTCACTTGGACAGAGTTGCTGAGTTCAAGGGACCTCGCTCGTCGTGCTGAGAGGAGACCCAGAGTACCGGTGATGCAGTTCTTTGGTGCCTGCGGTTGCAGGGGGAAGATTCCGTCGACCCACAGGAGATTTCTTCGGAGCTTCTAGTGCAGAGAGGAGGCAGACTACCCCCACAGCATGCACCACCAGGAAAACAGTCGAGAAGGCGGCAGGATCAGCGTTACAAGGTCGCAGTAGTTGCTACTTTGTTGCAGTTTTGCAGGCTTCCAGCGCGGTCAGCAGTCGATTCCTTGGCAGAAGGTGAAGAGAGAGATGCAGAGGAACTCTGATGAGCTCTTGCATTCGTTATCTAAAGAATTCCCCAAAGCAGAGACCCTAAATAGCCAGAAAAGGAGGTTTGGCTACTTAGGAGAGAGGATAGGCTAGCAACACCTGAAGGAGCCTATCAGAAGGAGTCTCTGACGTCACCTGCTGGCACTGGCCACTCAGAGCCGTCCAGTGTGCCAGCAGCACCTCTGTTTCCAAGATGGCAGAGGTCTGGAGCACACTGGAGGAGCTCTGGGCACCTCCCAGGGGAGGTGCAGGTCAGGGGAGTGGTCACTCCCCTTTCCTTTGTCCAGTTTCGCGCCAGAGCAGGGCTGAGGGATCCCTGAACCGGTGCAGACTGGCTTATGCAGAGATGGGCACCATCTGTGCCCATCAAAGCATTTCCAGAGGCTCGGGAAGGCTACTCCTCCCCAACCCTGACACCTTTTTCCAAAGGGAGAGGGTGTAACACCCTCTCTCTGAGGAGGTCCTTTGTTCTGCCTTCCTGGGCCAAGCCTGGCTGGACCCCAGGAGGGCAGAAACCTCTATGAGGGGTTGGCAGCAGCAGCAGCTGCAGTGAAACCCCGGGAAAGGTAGTTTGGCAGTAACCGGGTCTGAGCTAGAGACTCGGGGGATCATGGAATTGTCTCCCCAATGCCAGAATGGCATTGGGGTGACAATTCCATGATCCTAGACATGTTACATGGCCATGTTCGGAGTTACCATTGTGACGCTACACATATGTCGTGACATATGTATAGTGCACGCGTGTAATGGTGTCCCCGCACTCACAAAGTCCGGGGAATTTGCCCTGAACAATGTGGGAGCACCTTGGCTAGTGCCAGGGTGCCCACACACTAAGTAACTTAGCACCCAACCGTTACCAGGTAAAGGTTAGACATATAGGTGACTTATAAGTTGCTTAAGTGCAGTGGTAAATGGCTGTGAAATAACGTGTACGTTATTTCACTCAGGCTGCACTGGCAGGCCTGTGTAAGAATTGTCAGATCTCCCTATGGGTGGCACAAGAAATGCTGCAGCCCATAGGGATCTCCTGGAACCCCAATACCCTGGGTACCTCAGTACCATATACTAGGGAATTATAAGGGTGTTCCAGTATGCCAATGTAAATTGGTGAAATTGGTCACTAGCCTGTTAGTGACAATTTGGAAAGAAATGAGAGAGCATAACCACTGGGGTTCTGGATAGCAGAGCCTCAGTGAGACAGTTAGTCATAACACAGGTAACACATACAGGGCACACTTATGAGCACTGGGGCCCTGGCTGGCAGGGTCCCAGTGACACATACAACTAAAACAACATATATACAGTGAAATATGGGGGTAACATGCCAGGCAAGATGGTACTTTCCTACACAACCCCCCCCCAAACGAAGGACAATAAGACTAGCCATGACCTGATGAGTCTTCATTGTCTAAGTGGAAATATCTGGAGAGTCCATCTGCATTGGAGTGGGTACTCCCAGGTCTATGTTCCACTGTATAGTCCATTCCCTGTAGGGATATGGACCACCTCAACAATTTAGGATTTTCACCTTTCATTTGTTTTAGCCAAAGTAGAGGTTTGTGGTCGGTCTGAACAATGAAGTGAGTGCCAAACAGGTATGGCCTCAACTTCTTCAGTGCCCAGACCACAGCAAAGGCCTCCCTCTCTATGACAGACCAACGCTTTTCTCTAGGGGTCAACCTCCTGCTGATAAAAGCAACAGGTTGATACTGGCCCTCAGAATTAAGTTGTGATAAGACTGCCCCTACCCCTAATTCAGATGCATCAGTTTGGACAATGAATTTTTTGGAGTAACAGGGGCTTTTCAGGACAGGTGCAGAGCACATGGCCTGCTTTAGCTCCTCAAAGGTTTTCTGACAGTTTGCTGTCCATAATACCTTTGTAGCCATTTTCTTAGATGTGAGGTCATTAAGGGGGGCTGCAATGGAGCCATAGTTCTTTATGAACCTCCTATAGTACCCAGTGAGGCCTAAGAAGGCTCTCACCTGAGTCTGAGTTGTAGGGGGGACCCAATCTATAATAGTCTGGATTTTCCCCTGAAGTGGTGCAATCTGTTCTCCACCTACCAGGTGTCCCAGATAAACCACTTTCCCCTGCCCTATCTGGCACTTTGAAGCCTTGATAGTGAGGCCTACCTTTTGCAGGGCCTCCAAAACTTTCCATAGGTGGACCAGGTGATCATCCCAGCTGGAGCTAAAGACAGCTATATCATCTAGATATGCTGCACTAAAAGCTTCCAGCCCTTGCAGGACTGTGTTCACCAACCTTTGAAAAGTGGCAGGTGCATTTTTCAATCCAAAAGGAATTACTGTGAATTGGTAATGGCCTCCAATGGTTGAAAATGCAGTTTTTGCTTTTGCATCCTCTGATAACTTGATCTGCCAATACCCTGCAGTCAAATCAAAGGTGCTTAGATACTTGGCAAATGCCAGTGTATCTATTAGCTCATCTGCCCTGGGTATAGGGTGAGCATCAGTTTTGGTTACCAGGTTGAGACCTCTATAGTCTACACAAAATCTAATTTCCTTTTTTCCATCCTTGGAATGAGGTTTTGGTACAAGTACCACAGGAGAGGTCCATGGACTTTCAGAGTGCTCAACCACTCCCAGTTCAAGCATTTTCTGCACCTCTTGTTTTATGCAGTCTCTGACATGGTCAGGCTGCCTATAGATCTTACTTTTGACAGGCAAGCTGTCTCCAGTATCTATAGTGTGCTCACACCAAGAAGTGGTGCCTGGCACAGCAGAAAAGAGTTCAGAAAACTGACCCAGGAGATTTATGCAGTGGTCTTTCTGCTCAGCAGTAAGACAATCTGCCAAAACTACACCTTCCACTAGAGCATCTTGTTCTGTGGAAGAGAAGAGATCAGGGAGAGGGTCACTCTCTTCTTCCTGTCCCTCATCTGTTGCCATGAGCAGGGTGAGATCAGCCCTGTCATAGTAGGGTTTCAGGCGATTGACATGGAGCACCCTAAGGGGACTCCTGGCAGTGCCTAAGTCAACTAAGTAGGTGACTTCACCCTTCTTCTCAACAATAATGTGGGGTCCACTCCATTTGTCTTGGAGTGCTCTTGGTGCCACAGGCTCCAAGACCCACACTTTCTGCCCTGGTTGGTACTGAACCAAAACAGCCTTCTGGTCATGCCATTGCTTTTGGAGCTCTTGTCTGGCCTGAAGGTTTTTACTGGCCTTTTTCATGTACTCAGCCATCCTAGATCTTAGGCCAAGTACATAGTCCACTATGTCTTGCTTAGGAGCTTTTAAAGGTTGTTCCCAACCCTCCTTCACAAGTGTTAGAGGACCTCTTACAGCGTGTCCAAATAGGAGTTCAAAGGGACTGAAGCCCACTTCTTTTTGAGGTACCTCCCTGTAAGCAAAAAGGAGGCAAGGTAACAGGACATCCCATCTCCTGCGGAGTTTGTCAGGGAGTCCCATTATCATTCCTTTGAGAGTTTTATTAAACCTCTCAACCAGTCCATTTGTTTGTGGATGATAGGGTGTGGTGAACTTGTATGTCACACCACATTCCTTCCACATGGCCTTTAAGTAAGCAGACATTAAATTGCTTCCCCTGTCTGATACCACCTCTTTTGGGAAGCCCACCCTGGAAAAAATTCCCAGGAGGGCCTTTGCCACTGCAGGAGCTGTAGTGGTCCTTAGAGGAATAGCTTCAGGATATCTGGTGGCATGTTCCACTACCACCAAGATAAACCTATTGCCTGAAGCAGAAGGAGGGTCAAGGGGGCCAACTATGTCAACCCCTACCCTTTCAAAGGGAACCCCAACCACAGGTAGTGGAATAAGGGGTGCCTTTGGGGTGCCACCTGTCTTGCCACTGGCTTGACAGGCTTCACAGTACTTACAAAATTCCTTTGTGTCCTCTGACATTCTAGGCCAATGAAACAAGGGGACAAGCCTGTCCCAAGTTTTCATTTGCCCCAAATGTCCAGCTAAGGGAATGTCGTGGGCTAGAGTTAGGAGGAACTTTCTGTATTCCTGAGGAATCACCAATCTCCTGGCTGCTCCAGGTTTTGGGTCCCTTGCTTCAGTATACAAAAGGTTATCCTCCCAGTAAACTCTGTGAGAGTCACTGACATCCCCATTTGCTTGTTTGACAGCTTGCTGTCTTAGACCCTCTAGTGTGGGACAGGTATGCTGTGCCACACTCAGCTCCTCCCTGGCAGGCCCCCGTTCACCCAAAAGCTCAGCAGTGTCTGCTTTCAGCTTCTCTGGTGTAGGTTCTGCACAGGGTGGAAATTCTTCTTCCTCAGAAGTTGAATCCACTGTAGAGGGAGGGATAGTAGGTAGTGTTTTACCTTTACTAACCCTAGCTTTCGGGAGCACTTGGTCCATTCTTCCAGGATCCAAGTCACCCTGTCCTTTTTGCTTTTTGGCCTGAGCCCTAGTCAAAGCAAAAATATGCCCTGGAATGACCAGCATTGCTGCATGAGCCTCCAACTCCACTTCTGCCCAAGCTGATGTCTCTAAATCGTTCCCTAGTAGACAGTCTACAGGTAAATCTGAGGCAACCACAACTTTCTTTGGACCAGTAACCCCCCCCAGTTGAGATTCACAACAGCCATGGGGTGGCTAAGAGTGTTGTTATGAGCATTGGTTACTTGGTACTGGTGACCAAGTAGGTGTTGTTCAGGGTGGACCAGTTTCTCTACTACCATTGTAACACTGGCACCTGTGTCCCTGTAGGCCTGAACCTCAACACCATTTATTAGGGGAAGTTGCTTGTACTTATCCATATTAAGGGGACAAGCAACCAAGGTGGCTAAATCAATAGCCCCCTCAGAGACTAGCACAGCCTCTGTGGTCTCCCTAACAAGACCAACCCCAACTAAATTTCCAAAAGTGAGCCCAGCTACTCCCTTGGATTGGCTATTAGTAGGTTTGCTCCCACCACCACTGCTATTACTAGGGGCACTAGGTGTAGCAGCAGGGGTTGTAGTGGTAGGAGGCTTGGTGCTTTTCTTTGGACAACTGGGATCTGTTGTCCAATGGCCTTTTATTTTACATAAATAGCACCATGGTTTCTTTTCTTTGTTTTGATTTGAAGAGGATTTGGGCCCACCACCTCCACCATAGTGTTTTTGTGGGCCTGATGATGACTCATTTTTAGATTTGTCCCCACCCTTGTCAGAAGACTTACCATCCTTCTTCTTGCCATCCTTGTCACCCCCTGTATGAACTTTTCTGTTCACCCTTGTTCTGACCCATTTGTCTGCCTTCTTTCCCAATTCTTGGGGAGAGGTCAGATCAGAGTCTACCAGGTACTGGTGTAACAAATCAGACAAACAATGATTAAGAATATGCTCTCTCAGGATTAAGTTATACAGGCTTTCATAGTCAGAAACTTTACTGCCATGTAACCACCCCTCCAAGGCCTTCACTGAATGGTCAACAAAGTCTACCCAGTCTTGTGAAGACTCCTTTTTGGTTTCTCTGAACTTCATCCTGTACTGTTCAGTGGTTAAGCCATAACCATCTAGGAGTGCATTCTTAAGAACTGTAAAATTATTGGCATCACTTTCCTTCACAGTAAGGAGCCTATCCCTACCCTTTCCACTGAAAGATAGCCATAGGATAGCAGCCCACTGTCTTTGAGGGACCTCCTGTACAACACAGGCCCTCTCAAGTTCAGCAAACCACTTGTTAATGTCACCCCCCTCCTTGTAAGGGGGAACTATCTTGTGCAGATTCCTAGAATCATGCTCTTTTGCAGGATGACTATTTGGAATACTGCTGCTGCCACCATGGGGTCCTAACCCTAACCTCTGTCTTTCTTTTTCTAAATCAAAGGACTGCCTATCTAAATCCAGCTGTTGCTTCTTGAGCTTCAGCCTGGATTCTTCCACTCTCAATCTATTGAGCTCCCTTTCTAACACTCTGTCATCAGGGTGGGTGGGTGGGCCATGCCTTGACACAGAAGTATGGTGAGAATGAACAGAGGGAGACCTGGCCCTAACAGATGGCACTCTAACATTCTGGCCTACAGAAGTAACACTCCTACTGTGATTTGAATTCACATCAGTACCAGCTATGCTAGGTAGCCTGCTAATGGGCAGGTTGGGAAGGTTCCCTTCTAAATCTTTTGCTAGGGGTGCCCCAGGGTCAGATTGGGAACCATCAGCTAATTTCTCAACAGAAGTGCCAACTGAGGTCTTATCTTGTTCAATGAGCATATTAACCAATAGTTCTCTAGAGGGATTCTTCCCTACCCCTAAACCTCTTTCAATGCAGAGACTCCTTGCTCCTTTCCAGCGAAGGTGATCATAAGCAAGTTTGGACAGATCAACAGTTTGACCTGTGCCAGACATTATAGAAAGTGTTTAAGGGACAGAAAAAAAAGAAAAAGTTTCCAGAACGTTTTAAGGAACAGAAAAAAAAACTTAAAAAACTTTTAAAGAACTTTTTGAAAGTTTAGAGGTACTTTTCAGCACTTAGCAAGAAGAGTAAGAGAAGAAAAGCAAAACTTTTTGGTTAGGTGTACATACACTGAACTTGTTTTCTATATTTTTCTCTTATGAAAAGTACAATATGACAAAGTGGTAAGTAGTTGCAAGTACTTATCCCACCGCTGCACAACCAATGTAGGAGGCTGGACTGGCTTGTAGTGAGTACCAAGGGGGTACTTACACCTTGCACCATGCCCAGGTATCCCTTATTAGTGTAGAGGGGTGTCTAGCAGCTTAGGCTGATAGAAAAGGTAGCTTAGCAGAACAGCTTAGGCTGAACTAGGAGACGAGTGAAGCTCCTACAGTACCACTAGTGTCATATGCACAATATCATAAGAAAACACAATACACAGATATACTAAAAATAAAGGTACTTTATTTTTATGACAATATGCCAAAGTATCTCAGTGAGTACCCTCAGTATGAGGATAGCAAATATACACAAGATATATGTACACAATACCAAAATATGCAGTAATAGCAATAGAAAACAGTGCAACCAATGTATAGTCACAATAGAATGCAATGGGGGCACATAGGGATAGGAGCAACACAAACCATATACTCTAGAAGTGGAATGCGAACCACGAATGGACCCCAAACCTATGTGACCTTGTAGAGGGTCACTGAGACTGTAAGAAAACAGTGAGGGTTAGAAAAATAGCCCACCCCAAGACCCTGAAAAGTGGGTACAAAGTGCACCTAAGTTCCCCAAAGAGCACAGAAGTCGTGATAGGGGAATTCTGCAAGGAAGACCAACACCAGCAATGCAACAACAATGGATTTCCTGACGAGAGTACCTGTGGAACAAGGGGACCAAGTCCAAAAGTCACGATCAAGTTGGGATTGGGCAGATGCCCAGGAAATGCCAGCTGTGGGTGCAAAGAAGCTGCCACTGAATGGTAGAAGCTGTGGATTCTGCAATAACGACAAGGGCTAGAAACTTCCCCTTTGGAGGGTGGATGTCCCACATCGTGAAGAGTTGTGCAGAGGTGTTTCCGTGCAGAAAGACCGCAAAAAAGACTTGCTAGCTGCAAGGGTCGCGGTTAGGGTTATTGGATGCTGCTGTGGCCCAGGAGAGACCAGGATGTCGCCAATTGCGTGAGGAGACAGAGGGGGTGTCCAGCAAGACAAAGAGCCCACTCAGAAGCAAGCAGCACCCGCAGAAGTGCCGGAACAGGCACTATGAAGTGGAGTGAACCGGAGCTCACCCGAAGTTGCACAAGAGGGTCCCACGAAGCCAGAGGACAACTCATGAGGTCGTGCAATGCAGATTAGAGTGCCGGGGACCCAGGCTTGGCTGTGCACAAAGGAAATCCTGGAAGAGTGCACAGGAGCCGGAGTAGCTGCAAAACACGCGGTTCCCAGCAATGCAGTCTAGCGTGGGGAGGCAAGGACTTACCTCCACCAAACTTGGACTGAAGAGTCACTGGACTGTGGGAGTCACTTGGACAGAGTTGCTGAGTTCAAGGGATCTCGCTCGTCGTGCTGAGAGGAGACCCAGAGGACCGGTGATTCCGTCAACCCACGGGAGATTTCTTCGGAGCTTCTAGTGCAGAGAGGAGGCAGACTACCCCCACAGCTTGCACCACCAGGAAAACAGTTGAGAAGGCGGCAGGATCAGCGTTACAAGGTCGCAGTAGTCGTCGTTGCTACTTTGTTGCAGTTTTGCAGGCTTCCAGCACGGTCAGCAGTCGATTCCTTGGCAGAAGGTGAAGAGAGAGATGCAGAGGAACTCTGATGAGCTCTTGCATTCGTTATCTAAAAAATTCCCCAAAGCAGAGACCCTAAATAGCCAGAAAAGGAGGTTTGGCTACTTAGGAGAGAGAGGATAGGCTAGCAACACCTGAAGGAGCCTATCAGAAGGAGTCTCTGACGTCACCTGCTGGCACTGGCCACTCAGAGCAGTCCAGTGTGCCAGCAGCACCTCTGTTTCCAAGATGGCAGAGGTCTGGAGCACACTGGAGGAGCTCTGGGCACCTCCCAGGGGAGGTGCAGGTCAGGGGAGTGGTCACTCCCCTTTCCTTTGTCCAGTTTCGCGCCAGAGCAGGGCTGCGGGATTCCCGAACCGGTGCAGACTGGCTTATGCAGAGATGGGCACCATCTGTGCCCATCAAAGCATTTCCAGAGGCTGGGGAAGGCTACTCCTCCCCAGCCCTGACACCTTTTTCCAAACGGAGAGGGTGTAACACCCTCTCTCTGAGGAAGTCCTTTGTTCTGCCTTCCTGGGCCAAGCCTGGCTGGACCCCAGGAGGGCAGAAACCTGTCTGAGGGGTTGGCAGCAGCAGCAGCTGCAGTGAAACCCCGGGAAATGTAGTTTGGCAGCACCTGGGTCTGAGATAGAGACTCGGGGGAATGGCATTCGGGTGACAATTCCATGATCCTAGACATGTTACATGGCCATGTTCGGAGTTACCATTGTGACGCTACACATATGTCGTGACATATGTATAGTGCACGCGTGTAATGGTGTCCCCGCACTCACAAAGTCCGGGGAATTTGCCCTGAACAATGTGGGAGCACCTTGGCTAGTGCCAGGGTGCCCACACACTAAGTAACTTAGCACCCAACCTTTACCAGGTAAAGGTTAGACATATAGGTGACTTATAAGTTACTTAAGTGCAGTGGTAAATGGCTGTGAAATAACGTGTACGTTATTTCACTCAGGCTGCAGTGGCAGGCCTGTGTAAGAATTGTCAGATCTCCCTATGGGTGGCACAAGAAATGCTGCAGCCCATAGGGATCTCCTGGAACCCCAATACCCTGGGTACCTCAGTACCATATACTAGGGAATTATAAGGGTGTTCCAGTATGCCAATGTAAATTGGTGAAATTGGTCACTAGCCTGTTAGTGACAATTTGGAAAGAAATGAGAGAGCATAACCACTGGGGTTCTGGATAGCAGAGCCTCAGTGAGACAGTTAGTCATAACACAGGTAACACATACAGGGCACACTTATGAGCACTGGGGCCCTGGCTGGCAGGGTCCCAGTGACACATACAACTAAAACAACATATATACAGTGAAATATGGGGATAACATGCCAGGCAAGATGGTACTTGACATCTTAAAATAAACCTCTCTTGATGGTGTCTTAAATTGATTATGGCTTCAGATTGTATTGACACCTATTATTTGGGGTTTAGTGGGTTCTGCGTGGTTGATTGGTAAAAACTTTCTTTGTTCAAAACATTTATTGTAAACGGGTGGCACACGTTTGTCAGTTGACAATATAACTTTAAAATGCAAAATATCATCCTCTAGGCTTGCCATAAAAAGCAGATTATTGACCACTAGCACAGTAAAAGAAAGTCAGACAATTTTATGACAAATTAGATGTCATCTTACTACGGTTCTTTCTTTTGATGACTCCTGTACTTGGCCCGTTCTTCAGGGTCAACCACAAACATTTTGTGTTTCTGTTTTTTGTTTTCTGATCCCATTTTTGTTGGATTTTAGGACTCTGCTCACTCCACCACTGCTAACCGGTGATAAAGTGCTTGTTCTGTCTCCTTTAAACATGGTAGAATTGGTGTAAACCAAAGTAGCACTTTTAATTTACTCGTACGTCCCTAGTTCAGTGCTACTATGTGTACCCAGGGCCTGTAACTTAAATGCTACTAGTGGGCCTTGAACACAAATTGTGCCACCCCCTTAAGTAGTTTTTTAAACATATCTCAGGCCTGCCATTGTAATCTAAACTGCCATTTTGAGCTGGCAAAATAAAACTTTACCAGGCCTAAACCTTTCTTTTTAATACATTTAAGTCACCCCTAGGTTAGCCGTAGAAAGCAGAGAGGACAGTGTGCAGTGTATTTAAAAAGTGGGACATTTACTTTTAATTTTTATGTGTTCTGGTAGTAAAAACCTCTCAAATTAATTTTTCACTATTGAAAGGCCTGTCCCTCCCATAGGATAACATTGGGTTGATTTTTACATTTAATAAGTGATAACTTTCGATTGGGAGCAGTTAGGAATGTTGTGCTTTGTGTATAAATAATTGTGATTTTAAGCCTTTTTAATGATAAAGTCAAATTTTAAGTCAGAAATCTGAAAATGGCACTTTTAGAAAGTTGGTATTTTTGTGTCCTAGCCATTTGGTGTCTACTGCCTGTACACTGGGTCACTTGACTCAGTGTAGCTGGCAGTTGGACTTTGTGTATTGCTTCCAGGCAGTGAAACAAAGGGCCATAGGTATTGGCAGGATGGGCCATCTCTGACTTGATGGGTTTAGGGGTTGTCACCTACCACACTTGAGCAACACAAAAGAATAATGACGGAGTGCTGAAACTTTTCAAACACTCACTCCCAGTCATAGATATGGGTTAAATCCATCATTCCTTTGTTCACCATGCCACCCCAGTTTGGGCCCAGCCATATGCAAATCAATCTTGACCCTGCTCCCCATGGGAACAGTCCAGCCCGAACTGCCAGGTTAGGTCCTCCCTGGACCAGAAACAAGCATCCTGGGACCAGTTTTGGGGTATGATCCCCAGGGGCGGCTCCTCCATTAGGGCAGAGGAGTGTCGCCCCACCGCCAGCAACCTTTTTATTTATTTATTTATAGAACATTTATTATCGTTTTATAGTAAAAGGGGTGGGGCCTTGGGGCTCTGACAGGGACGAGGGAGAGGGCCGGCCAAACACACATGCGCACAGGGCTCTCTTCAACCCACCAACACAGGCAGTGCGTTGCTGTTTTGGAGAGAGCAGGCAGAGACTTTCAGTCTGCCATGTAGCACCCTGGCTGGGCGCTCTGTCCAATCCTAACGCTGCTTTCATGCTGCCAGCAGGATGAAAGCAGCGTTAGGATTGGATGGAGGGCAGGCTGGGAGCCTGTGCCTTAGTCCAGTGTAGGAGCAGATGGTTGAAGCAAGGCGCGGCACTGGACAAAAAGGTACGTTTTTTTTTAATTGCATTTTTTTGTTTCATAACCAGCCCCACGCGCCGCAGCCCCCTCTTTTCTGTCCTGCGAGCCACTCCTGATCATCCCTTCTCAGTCAGGCGAGCTTGAATCCAGTGGCACAGTGAGCAAGTGGTCCACGTCTGGGCATACTCTGGCAACTTAGGGCGACTTTAGGAATTCAAAAGGATGATGGACGGAGTGCTGAAGCTTTTCAAACATTCACCTCCAGTCACAGATCTCAGCTAAATCCATTGTTATAATGCTCACCATACCACTCCAGTGTGGACCCAGCCATATGAAAATCAGTCTTGACCCTGCTCCCCATGGGAACCTACCACACTTGCACATAACAAATGCTCAGCCTTATCATACTCACATAGGTTTTGACTCTGGTCTGTTGTGGCAATCTGGGGCCAGGGTAGGGAGGCAGGAAATTCCAAGCACCTTTGGGGGGTGGAAACCTCCAGAACCTTCTCTTACTTCAAAGTGGCCCCAGGTATAAGTATAGGACCCTCAGGCCCAACTCTTCAGTACACCACTGGACCTGTGGAAGATTCAGAAGGACTGCTGTGCTGCTCGGCAAGAAGCATTGCTACTTTGGTGCCCTGCTGCCAGCTGCCCTGCTGCCTAAGTGAAGGACTGGACCTGCATTTTGATTCCAGGCCCACTAGTGTGACTTCAAGGGCCAGTCAAAAGCCACAGGAACAGGCTCCAACCACCTTGAACCCAGCATCTGGACTCAGTCTGCTGTGAGTTGTGTGCCTAAAGTAGTGCCAACTCAGTCTTGGACACTTGGAAGTGGACATGAAGCTGCTTTGCCAGCCTAGTTGAAGTCCTGTGATTAGAAC
The DNA here is from genome assembly GCF_031143425.1 of Pleurodeles waltl. Taxonomy (NCBI): domain Eukaryota; kingdom Metazoa; phylum Chordata; class Amphibia; order Caudata; family Salamandridae; genus Pleurodeles; species Pleurodeles waltl. Next base: position 1,191,784,972 of record NC_090446.1, read on the forward strand.
TGACGCAGCCTGGATGCATCTCTTCTCAGCTCCACTTGTGATCTGCCACTGCGCAATTCATCCCAGACGCAGGACTTCACCTCGCAGCCCACAGCCTCCTCTGAACTGCCACTGCGCGATGCATCCTTGATGCAGGCCTTTGCATCGCAAGCCCCTCGCTGACATCATCCTCAGCGACGATGCAGGACTGTGCATTGCAGCCTCTCAGCACCCTTGAAACTCCAGGTATCAAAGACATCTTCGACTCAGGCTTTACTTTACAAACCCCTCATTGATGACATCCTCGACTATGACTCAGGACCTTGCATTGCAGTCTTGCAACTCATTGGTACCAGTGCTGTGCAACACATCCTCGACGCAGGATCTTGCAACACTCTGTAACCAGGATTTAAGGTACTCATGTTCAGGGGGCCTAACTTGGTTCCTGTACACACCCCGCACTCTATTGCGGTTGGCCTAAACTTGTGCCATTTTCCCAGTCCGGCGCGACCAGATATTGGCAGCTTTGCGCCTTGTGCTTCTAGGCACTATTTTCACTTAAATATTTAAAATTCCATAAGTCCAGTTTAACTGCTTTGAGTTTAGTCATTTTTGTGTCAAATAGTTTATTAAATATTACTCTATTTTTCTGACTTAGTGTGGGATTTTTCTTGTGATGTGTTCTCACTGTATTACTGTTTGAAGTGTTGCATGAATACTTTACACATTACCTCTATATTAAGCCTGACTGCTTTGTGGCAAGCTACCAGAGGGTTAAGCATAGGTTAATTTGCGGTTTGCTCGTGTTTCACCTTGACAGAGATTGTGATTGCTGCATGTGTAGGGTTTCACCCCCTCAACCAGAAATCTAATTTCCTAAATGATGTTATGCTTTCTTTGTGGTGCTTTATTGCATCAACATATTGGAACGTGTAACTACACTGTTTGATTGTCAATGTTTCAGCCACTTCCTTTGTCTTGTACTTCAGCCATAAAGAATTTTAGGAAGTGTATTGTTTTGTTTCACTGTGACTACTATTAAAGAGCAGTAAGAGTAGAAGTATAGTATTCACCTGTGTCCTTAATAAAATCAGACTTACCTTTGCTATTCTAATTAGGGATATTTGCATTGTTGAGCTAAACTCATACTATTATTAGCTTGAAGAAGGCTTAATTATGAACGGGTGAACAGGCAGTTAGTTGCTGCCTTCCTGAATTCTTGGTGGGTGTTAAAGATCCTCATTCCCACTGGGAGTGTGTTTCAAAGTTTCTATGTGTGCATAGAAAAAGAGCTCCTACCAATGCATGGGGAGACGAGCAGGAATAGGGACATTCAGGATAAGAAGCTGTATGATGAGAATGTTGCCTTTTTCTAAAGATAGATCTGATAAGAATGGAACTTAGTTGTTTTTCATTATTTATTTAATTGATGGCATGTAGATATATCGTGTTGCACAAGGTGTGGATGTGGTGGGAGTTATGAGATGTGTTCTGAATGCATACCATTGGTGGGTAAGTCTAGTTTATGCCCTTTGTACGTGATCAGGTGGATCCTTTTGCTTGGCCAAAAAGTGGAGAGTTTGCAGTATCCAGTTGTTATTTAAAGGTGACTGCAATTAGCAAAGGAAGCAATATCATCCATATCCCTTTGTTGGGGATCAGGGAATTTCCAGACATTCTGAAGGACTCGCTCAGTCCTAGGGAAGTGAAGAGGAGTGGGAAAAATGTCTGGGTCCAGCTGGATGGCCCATCACCAGCATTCCTTAATGATTCTTTAATAGCAGGACTTTGATGTGTCTCTGCCAGGGGGTGAAAGCAGACATACCACCATCTGATTGGCATTAGGCCTGCCTCATTTCTGCATTGTAATTGGCAGCTTTGAAAAAGAACCTTGATGTAGGGAGCCTCTCTCTGCCACAGGTTATACAGAAAAATAACTGCAAATCAACCATCACTCAAACATCACTTAAAGTATGTATGTAGAAGACGGCCACACGTCATTGACCTTTGGGCATAGCTCATTGTGGAGAAAATGTACTGGGTACATGTACTAGGTTGTCCCCCTGAGTTGTCTTCCAATGCAGCAGAACCACCAGCTGTGGCCTGGAGAGGGAAGAAACTGGAATGACACTTTTAAAATGAGAGTTGCAACAGAGGCTGGCATAGGAGGAGAACACCTTAGCCAGTGAAAGCCCAGCGTGGTAAGGGTGGGGGGGACCATGAGGAATTGCTACATCTCTCTTTCTCAGTGGAGCTGTGGGTCACACCCAAGGGTCTATCAAATGTGCTGACTAAACAGGGGATGGGGTGGGACTCAACTTGGTGGGGTCTGACTCTGGAATGCACTGGCTTGATAGGAGCCACCACCAGGGAGTATGACACTGTGGACCATCGCGGCGGCCCTTTTGCAGACCGTGGTCGGGCTGGCAGTCCAGATTTCAGGATGCCAGAACTGCCCCGGCCCATTGTTTCGTCCTTGCCTGACGTTTCATGCTGCGGTGCGGCCTGGGAGGCCCATTTCAGGCTCTGGTCGAATAGCGGCCCCTGGCAGCCTCCCTCAATTCCTTTTTTTCCACTTACCTTCACTTGGGTCCTTTCTTTTCTTCTTTTTTCTTCTTTCTTCTTGTCTTCTTTCTTCTAGGGTGCCCATATTGTCTTCTTCTGTTTGTGGTTGTTTTTCCCAGCATGCATTGTTTCTTTCCTTTTCTACTTGGCTTTTCTTCCTATTCATTTCTTTGTGGCTTTTCCCAATCCAAGATGGTGTCGTGCACTTTTCCTGTTTGTCACCTCCTGTCTGATGGTATATAAGCACTGCAGTTCCCTCTTTCCTTGTGTTGCAAACACTTCCATCCTGGTGGTGATCTTCGCTCCTGTATCCAGTTTTTCCTACTTGCTTCTTCTTATTTTTTCCTGAGGATTTGACTTCTGGGTTTGCCTTTTCTCCATTGTTTATCTCTTTTTCAGGAGTTCCTGTAGTAGAGGTTTTTTCCCATTACTTGGGTTTTCCCTCTGGGACTCCTTCTGGAGGGTACGGTCTGCCTTGGCATTTTCTAGTCAGCGTCACCGTGGCTACTGGAAGGGGTTGCCCTTATCTTGGTCAATCCAGATCCAGTAAGAAACCAGACGTCCTTCTGAGTACTGCAGCCTACAGTGGTAAGAGACGTACAGGCCATGACAGATTACAATGCCAAAGGAATCAGCATTGCGCCATAACCATGGAGGGACCACATGAAGATGTCGTAGAGAGTGCACAATCCATGCTTCCTACTGTGCAACAACAAGCCCAAGAACTGTAACAACTTAGTGCTGAAAACACCTCACTACTGCAAGCCTTGACTTCTCGGGACAAGGATATACCTCCTGTGTCTACCTCGACACCACGATATTCTGGAGATCCCCATAAAGTAAGGGAATTTCTTGCCTCATTGACGTTCTTCTTTGCCCTTTGACCCTTCCAGTTTTCATCTGACAAGGCCAAGGTGGGTTATTTGATCAGTTCCTGGTCTGGCCCTGCTCTAGCTTGGGTGACTCCCTTGGTATCCACTGAAGATCCTATATTGTCCAATTATCCTGCCTTCATTAAGATCTTTAAACAGATGTTTGAATGACCCAGGCTGGAGTCTGCTGCTGAAGAAGCATTATGTGATATACAACAAGGCAATCAGGATGTACTGCAATACATAACCTGATTTAAACAGTTAGCAGCTGAAGCCACTTGGGTGGAATGCACTTTTGTAACACTTCCGTCAAGGACTACGAGAAGAAATAAAAGATGAATTGGTGCATTCTACTCAACTAGAATCCCTGAAAGAACTGATGGATCAAGCATTAAGGATAGAGTATTGGTTACGGGAACGTAAGATGGAAAGGCGAAAGACTCGATTGCAGTATCAGTCCAGAATACCCCGTTCCACAGTCTGTCGTCCTGATGAAGTCCATCAGGAGATGAATAAATCTACAGAAGAAAAAACTATGCAGATAGATCTAGTCTGTGGTCCTTTATCTGAAACAGAAAGAGATGACAGCCGACGAAAGGGCCTTTGCCTTTATTGTGGCAAAGCTGGTCACTTGATCCGGATGTGTCCTATCCGTCCTTCCAGACCTTAGGAAAATGCCAACTCCCGCCCCTGTGAGGAAGAAGGGGGCGGGAGGAGTTGGATTACCTTTTATATGTTCCTCTAAGGAGAATACCACATCTCTGTTTATACTGTCCGTTAGCCTACAGTGTCCCCATAATCAAGAAGAACAGGTATTTGCATTATTGGATTGTGGAGCAAGAGGTATATACTTGGATGAGACTTGGGCCAAAGAAAGAGGAATACCTTGTGTTCCTAAGGAGATGCCAGAATATGTCCACACGGTTGATGGCTCCCCACTAACCTCAGGACCCTATGTCTGCAATTTGGAAAGCATCAGGAATACATTACCTTTGATCTGATATTGTCTCCTAATCATACCACGATATTGGGTATTTCCTGGCTGACTCTGCCCAACCCTTATATCGATTGGGAAACAAGAGCATTATCTTTATCATCCCAGTTTTGTCAACAGAACTGTTACTCTATGAACTCTTATTGGTCTCCTAAAGTTCTAATCCCTTCTCCCAAAGAAACGAATTGCACAATTAACATGATCAAGGGAGAACCAAGTTGTTATCAAGAATACTGTGATGTATTTCAGAATCCTAGAAAGACCGTTTTACCCCCACATTGGGCTTATTATTGTGCCATTCCCTTGATTTCGGGAGAAGTGGTTCAATTTGGTCGGATGTATTCATTGACTGAACAAGAAAATAAGGTACTTAGAGAATACCTATATGATAATCAACAGAATGGTTTAAGCGCCCCCTTTTCATCTCCTGCTGGGGCTCTTCTTTTTCCGTTCCGAAGAAATCAAAAGATCTGCGTCCCTGTGTTGACTTTCGTGGACTGAACAAGATAACCATCAAGGATCAATATCCTTTTCCCCTTATTAGGGATATACTTGAAGCGGTCCAAGTTGCTAAGAGATTTACGGAATTGGATCTGAATGGGTGCCTATCATCTCTTACGTGTCAAGGAAGGAGACAAATGGAAAACAGCTTTTCGTACTCCATTTGGCCATTATGAATACTGAGTCATGCCTTTTGGGTTAACAAACGCTCCCTCCATATTCCAACGATTCATGGACTCTGTGTTTTCAGATTTATTGAATCAAAGTGTGGTAATATATCTGGATGACATTTTAGTATAATCTTGCATTCCTGAACAACATACTGAGCATGTCTTTCAGGTTGAGGAAAGACTCAGACACAATTAGCTATACTGTAAACCCGAGAAATGTGAATTCAACAAGACAGAAGTTCAGTATCTTGGTTTCTGCATCAATCAGACTGGGATATCCAAGGACCCAGACAAGGTACAAGCCATTTTGGATTGGCCCTCTCCCTCTTCCATTAAGGAAACCCAATGCTTCCTAGGTCTCTCCAGCTTCTATCGGCAATTCATACAAGACTTTGCCCTGGAGAAAACCTAAAGAAGGGATTTGTTTGAACAGAAAGCATGGAGACAGCTTTTCAAAATCTGAAATGTGCCTTTCCCCAAGCTCCTATCCTACGGCATCCAAATACAACCAAGAAATTTATAGTGGTTACTGATGCATCCAAGAGAGCTATAGGAGCTGTATTACTTCAGAAACAAGAAGACGATGGCTTAGAACATCCTGTCTTTTATTTATCCCACATACTGACAGTGGCCGAATGCAATTATTCTGTGTTAGAACAGGAATTACTTGCTCTCAAGGCTGCCTGTAAGGAATTGAGGCATTTCCTAATGGGTTCTAGGGAACTGTTCGAAGCAAGAACAGATCATTGTAATTTACAATGTCTCCAAAATTTCCAATGTTGAAATAGCGTGCAGGCAAGATGGACTTTCTTCTTCAGCCAATATGACTTTGTGGTGACCTATATTCCTGGATCCCAGAACCTAGTGGCTGATGCCTTATCTTGTTGCTATCCAGAAAGCGCTAGCACTTTTTCTCCAAAGATAATAGAACCAAGTAGAATCATTGGAGTTACCCAGTCTTTTCTTGATCGTGTAAAAGCAGAATACCAATATCTTTCAATTGATGAATGGAATACCTTGAGTCCTCAATTACAAAAGAACTAGTAACACTTTTATCATCAAAACTCTCTATTTCTACCGACCAAGACAGTTCAGACCGAGGCTTTACAGATGTGTCATGATTCCCCTGTTGCTGGACATCGCGGAATCAAGAAGATGCAGGAGTTGCTTCTTCATTCTTACTTGTGGCTTACTCTTAAAACCGATGCTGATCCCTACGTAACATCATGCCCTATATGTGTTCAAACCAAGACGCCCTGGACCAAGCCAGCAGGATTATTGATGCATTTGCCTGTTCCATCTGCTCCATGGCACACACTGTCTACAGATTTCTTATGTTCTTTACTGTCTTCTTTAGAGAATCATGTCATTATGGTAACCGTTGACTCATTTACCGAGATGGCGCATTTCACAGCTATAAAGAAATTGCCTACTGCTAAAGAAATGAGCCATATTTGCATGCAAGATATCTTCCTTCTACATGGCCTTCCACAAGTAATCATTTCAGATCGGGGACTCCAATATGTGTCACATTTCTGGAAGGCTTTTTGTACCTCATCACACATAGAGGTCACCCTTTCATCAGGTTTTCATCCCCAGAGAAACGGTCAGACTGAACGCCTAAATCAGGAGCTCCACCAGTATTTACGTTGTTACTGTAATGCTACACAAATCGATTGGTCTAACTTTCTTTCTTTGGCTGAATTTTCCTATAGCAACACCTTTTTTTTGCACCTATAGTTTCCATACCAAGACCTTTCTTACAGTATCTCGTGACCTATCTACAGTTCCTGTACAGACCGTGGCAGGGAGTGTGATAGGCCACTTGTGACCAGCGCTAGCTTTAACGCTGGGGGCACATGTCACCCCCCCCATGACCTCCTTCTCAGATTCCCTCGCTACCATGTGGCAAAAGTGCACCTCATCCAGTGTAGGCTGGTGACCTTTAAAACTGTGACCTTTAAAAATTGTGGGGGTGTAATCCTTTTATCAAATTCCAATGAGTTTCTTTTTGAAGGGTTCTCTCGCACTTTCTTGCATTAAGGGCCTCATTTGCAAAGATTTGGTGTAGAGGAGCACCGCAAGTCTTTTTACTGCGCTGTCCTTTGCCAAATCAAAAGGGCAGGAAAATGCACTGTGTCACTGAGAAACAGTGCACTCCTGTCTTTTCAGCCAGTGCCGGCGCACACTTTGATGCCTAGCACCAAAGCAGGCACCCTTGCACCATGGTGCAAGATGTCTGTGTTGTGGGCAGGATTGTTTTGTGCAGGAAGAACACCTTCCTGCGCAAAAACGATCCATGGAGGTGTTTTCCTCACTGTACGTGTGCTGCAGTGTAAATGGAAATAGGAAAAAACAAAGAGAAATTAAAAAATGTCTCCTTGTTACGCCTGCTCTGGAGAGGCATAAGCTTTTGATGCTTCCTCAGGTTTATGTGACTTTGTAAATCTGGGGCAGTGTCAAAATCCATGGGACATGCATGGGAACACCCTCTGCAGTGCACATGGAATGCCTCCTTGACATAGAGTAAGGCCAGGCAGCACTTTACTCCATATCTAAGAGATCTTGCAAAGCCACGCAGGGTGGCTTTGCAACCCCTCATGAGAGGTCTGTGCCATTGGAGCATCTAAAAAAGTGAAGCTCCATCGGTGCAGGCCTCTTGTAAATAACCCCCTAAGGTTACTGTCTCACTTCGACTCACTCAGTCTCACTCTGTCTTACTAAATCATACAGTCTTGCTCATTCTGTTCCCACCCATTCTGTCTCACTTAGTCCCACTCACTCTCCCTCATTCTGAGTTAATTAGCATTACTGTGACTCAGTCTCACACACAGTAACACTCAATTACACTCACTGTCATTCTCCCTCACTCACCAACATTCATTCTCACGCATAGTCGTCCTTACCGTCGCTCATTCTCGGTCACTCTGACTCACTCCTTCAATGACTCTCTCTGACTTTACATCACGCACAGTCACACAGACATGCTCACAGTGCTGGAATAACCCAGGCGCCTTAATGCACCTGTGTCAGCAATCAAAGAATATCATTATCTGCCTTAGTTTGTTGCTGTACCCAAAGCAGGTCTGCATTTTATTTTATTATACCGAGTAAATATTTATTCACCTTCCAACTAAGATGAAAACAATGGGTTTTAAGAGCCTTGGGGAATGACTGCTCCTGAGAAAACATGCAAATAGAAAGAATAGGTGATTCTGCTCGCCACAGGCTATCACCATGAAGGAGTGGCCCCACATCTTGCATGTCGAAATCTTGGAAATGAGAGAAGCAAAGCAGAGGTTGAGTGCAGAGCTCTAGCAGGGAAACAGTGCTTGAATCTTGAAATCAGATATTGAGTCTTAGCGGACAGAAAGTCTGATGTAAAGAGTAAGGGCTTTAAAAAGAATATGGATACATCTCTCACACAAGTGAAGGAAGATATGTTTTGGGGCACATGCTGATTTTGCACTGATCATACCCACTGCCCAGCAGACCCTTAGGTGGATGCTCGCACTGACTGTAGGCGACTCAATCCTGAAGAGGTAGTCCACTGTAAACAGGAGTTGCAGTTGAGGGGTAAGGCCTCCCAGATGGCCGCTCAGTCATTCCCACCAGCACTTAGCGCTAAAGCATATTCTGCCATGGTGGAAGTGGTTTGAAGGAGGGTGACTGAAAGTGTTGCCCTTTGGTAGTTACCCCTGCCTGAACACTATGACGGCTGAAGGGCCTTTTAGGTATTAAGATAACGATCTTTTGTGTTTTTGGAGTTTGTAATTAACGCCTCCGCTATTTTGTGATTGAAGTGATGAGAACGCCACTCAACGTTGAAGAAGAAAACATTTATTAGTGAACAAACAACACCTTATGGGCTCTTCACACAAGCAGCTCAGGGCAGATTCAAACTGGGCCTCGCCCCAGCATTCCAACGGACAGAACACTGGATTGAACCAAGGCAGGTAGGAAGGAGGGGTGGGAGAGGGAAGACGAGAAGAGAACGGTGAGGGAGCAGGCAACAGAGGAGGGCTAGGGAGTGTATAAACATTACAACACTCCTCCTTTCCTACGAGAAGATAGGAGAACTATGGGTAAAGCGATCACAAAAGTGTGAGTTCAACCTACAGAGAAGCAAGGAGTCAGGTAAGAGAAAACAAAGTCTTAGACAAAGACCCATCACTTTATTAACTAACCCTCATACCATTTGGGTTTGTGTGTGTTCCTTTGTGTCTTCGCCTCATAACCAACGGTGTTGCTTTTTGATCATTCCTATCTTCTCTTTTGAATAGAAACGATTGAAACCTAGGGTGAGTTCGTGCTGGATTTATTTCTGCTCAATAATGCATTCCATCTGACGAACTCTCGCTTTTTTCGGCCACTGGCAGCCCCTGTGCTGGCTGGTGCACTGCGAACCCGCGAGCTGTCACCTGCTGCCCGTCAAATGCCTCGGGTGTCAGTCAGACTGATTAATGACGCAGGTTTCTTTCGTCTTTGGCAGTAAATCAGCTAATTCGCCACATCTCAGAGAAGGTTTTGACGATCAAGCGCGAGCGCAGCAAGAATAGAGATTCGCATTTTTTTTGTCAGATGCAGCTGTTACCAATTCCACTTAAAGACATTGTCTGCGTAATGACAATCACTGCTGACGGCGTGAGAGTGGAAAGAGGAAGGAGGAAAGGGTTAAGTGGAGTGAATGGAGACTCGTTAAAAAATCTGCCATTTTAAAACTTCTTGTGGCTTACTGGTATTAAATATTGTTAATCTTTTTGTCCTAGTGTGTTTTCAGTGCTGTGAAGTAGCAACCCATACTGGCAAGTCGAAACTCTTTTCCCTTTTGGTTTGAAATATACTCCTACTCCAATGGCATGCGTTCTATGAAAATAATATGGTATTATTTTTTCTCAGCTGAAATTTGTAATATCATTTATTCATCAATGAATAACAAAGGACCACTTAACTGACAATATACTTCCAGAGGATTGATGAAAAAACAAATCAGTATCACAACGCGCTCCTTTATGGGCAACGTTCAGCCAAGAAAGAAGGACCAGGTGGACCAGGGATTGTTGGCTCCACGTTGTACCACTCCGTTCCTATGCTTGCCACATCTAATCAGTGTAAATAGACGGTATTTAACCAATTTAATGGTACTGAATTTACCTACCTTGGAAGGATGGAAGGTGGAGTGTGCTTTTGGACCAGAAGTGGCTATCACTCCCTAAATAAGCCTGCCAAAAATAGCATTTCTGTGAGAGTTTATTCTGAAGTCATTGGCTTGTGCTGTTTGTTTTTCACCAGTAGAAATTAAAAACCTATTGAAAATATACTTTTGTCTGGTATTTCCCCTCTCGGTAGCATGTGGTGCATAATAAGTATCTGTGATCGCCTTCTTCCCTAACATGATTTCAAGCGATGGATGCCAGACTATTATTAAGATAGTACATTTTCTGCAGGTTTCAATTGACAGTCAGTTACAAGTAGTGCATTTTATAACCTCTAGCTGATTCTTTGAGGTGTGCAAAACAATCCAGTTTGTCACAAATTAGCTCAGCCACTTTGTTTTTTTCATATCCAAATGTTATTGTTTTAGCTAACACGCCGTAATAACACAGCGTTGCATTCCAACCATTACACCACTAAGATGCCCAGGTTTGGGTCGTCACTGTCACTGTTCACTCCTTCACCCATTGCCATGGTCATTAATTATCCTGGAGTACATCCACCAGTGTACCCAAATTTTGTTGTGTTTACTTTGGCAATCCCTGGCTCCATTGTGGCGATCCACAGCGAGATGTTGCGGGACACCTTGACGTTCCAGTGGTGTGCTATGTCTCTCTTGGCCAAGGGTGTAGCAATGTCCACCAGCATGCATTCACCAGAGAGGCCCCCAGGTCGTCCAGGATGCCCAATAATGCCACTCTGGGGTAGAGTTCCACAGGCTTTTTCCAAGACCTCAGTGTCCTCTATACGACTTTCCAGTATTTCACTATCACTGGGCACACCCAAACTACATGGTAGAAGTCAGTGTCTGGAGCGGAACAGCAGGGACATTTTGATGTGCCCTGCTTTCCTGCTCTCCCCATCTGCCTGGGTGAGGTAAGTTAAGCTGGACAAGACTTTCACAGGCAAAAATGGCCAGTGTGCGGGGTGCCATTTGTGCATCTCTCCAGTGTGCCTCCTCCAGAGGTCCTATCCAGCTTTCCCACTTCTGTTTAAGGGAGTCAAATATGTTTGGGGAGTTAAGTTCAGACACTTTGTTAATTAATTAGCACCTTTGTTTACCGATATCTACTGAAAATTTTGATGTGGTTCCACAGACTTCACTTGGGAAGACTGAGTGTACAAGATGTGTGCACATTTTCTCTACTTTGTTGCGCCTGTGAGAAGTAAGAGAATTTTTCTGTTTTAGGAATGACATCAGAAAACGTAGAAAAGCCTTTTCCCACAAGACTTATGGGTCAACCAATCAAAGAAGAAATATATCACCTTACTGATAGATTTGTTTTTTAGCGGGAACAGAATCTGAAAATATAAATTTTTGCCATTTTTCTTTTTTTGTTTTCATCTATTTAAGCAATGTTATATTTAAGCAATAACATGCACTATGCAAAAACAACTACATGAATAAAGACCGGGGATATATTTTAGTGCATCACTTAGTCCGACAATAAGGTATGGTCCTGGTCAAGTATAAACAAGATGTTAAGAGTATCATGTGCAGGTAAGAATTACATGTATCAATCAATCAATCAAGTTGTATTTATAGAGTGTGGCAGTTGCGTACGTGGGGTATCTGTGCGAGGGCAAGGTGTGTGGAGCAGAGGTTCCTAGAGGGGTGGTGGAAGTGTAGCAGGGGGTCAGGTAGGCATGTCTCTGGTCATAGAGGGATTTGGAGGCATGGTCAGGAGCTTGAAATGGCATCTCTTCTGAACCGGGAATCAGTGGATGTCTTTCAGGTGCTGGGTGATGTTGGCTCTCTTGGCTAGGTTGAGAATAAGTCTAGTGGCTGCATTCTAGATTGACTGGAGTCTTTGTATGAGTGAGGAGGAGGTGCCTACATAGAGTGTGTTGCCGTAGTCCAGTCAGCTGGTGATGAGGGCATGCGTTACTGTGTCGATGGTGAGCCACTTGAAGATTTTGCATAGTAAGCATGTGGAAGCAGGCTTAGGAGATGGTGTAGACCTGTCGTTTCATGGAGAGTTTGCTGTCTAGGATGATGCCGAGGTTGAGGGAGTTGTCTTTCGGTGTGGGCGTGGTACGAGTTCCGACGGACACCAGAAATCATTCCAAAGGGCAGTGTGTTTGCCAAAGATGAGGACTTCTGTCTTGTCGGTGTTGAGTTTTAGGCAGTTGTTCCTCATCCATGCTGAGACGTCCTTCACGCAATTGTGGAAGTTTACCTTTGTTGCGGAGGGATCGGCAGAGAGCGTTAGGATTAACGGAACGTTGTCGGCGTAGAAGATGATGTCAATGTTGTGCGTTCTGAAGATGTCTCTGAGAGGGGTTGTTAGAGTGGGGAAATTACTAATAAAATTAACTGAAAGAAAAACGTGTGTTTAAAAGTGCAATGCTGAAATTAGGCCTACACTGATAATTGACACAGATATTTCAAAAATGAAAATAAATCACTGTCTAATTAAATGTATTTTATGTTTTACTAACTGAGAGTAATGAAAAAATAATAATTACATGTTCAGAAAATAAATAGTTTAATTATTATGAAATGTTGTACACTGCACATTTTACTATGTTTTTGAAAAAGCCTATGTAAAGCTAATTTAGAAGGAAATAAATGTGATGCTTAGAAAGTTATCTGTTCTTTCTGAAACATCCTGTGTGATGATCTAATGTCCAAGAGAAATGTTCTTGTGTTGTAACTTTTGAAACATTTGTTTAGTTCCTGCCAGATAGCGTTCCACAGAAAACAACGGCTTTCAGTAGTTTTATGTAGTTTGAAACATTTTATTTCTGCGACAGAAACTGGTGATGGCAGTGCAGTGGCGTAGCGTGGGTTGTCAGCACCCGGGGCAAGGCAAGTAATTTGCGCCCCCTAACCCGTGGATTTTAGCACTCGCGAGTGCGAGCGCGCTCCCCCCAGATGTTGCGCCCGGTGCGGCCGGCCCCCCCTCCATCCCCCACGCTACGCCACTGTGGCAGTGAAAGGAGCTGAACCAATGAGGGAGAAAACAACACAAGAAGTGTAACATGAAGAAACGTGCTTTAGTTTTCATTGTTTCTGTCCAAACCACCCTTTAGTCTGACCAATGGCAGAGTATCTATGGACTTTGTGGGACTTTAATATTGTGATGTAAGCTTAGACTTTGGGAAGATTTAGCTTTGTCCTTTGCTGTGATCAGTCTTATGCAGAATTCTTCCCTGCTGTTTAGAGTGCAGTTCTTCCCTGTTCCTGGCTGTGTTCAGATGTGCTTTTATTTCTGTTAGTGAAATGATGTGCTATGTGCCACTGTCAGTTAAGATGCATTAAGGCCAAATATTACTGAACTGTTCCTATATATGTCACTGCCCACTGAAGCTGGCCATGAAGATGCTCCACTGCAGATGACTTCGCTGCCTGCGGAACCCATTAAGGAGTGGTATAACACAAATTGCTCATTTGTCTTTCTTGCAGGTTTTCATGTTTTTCTCTTCTAGAAACCCACCTGCTATTTGTGCTAGCGCCATAGGTAGATGTTTTTTAAATTAGTTTTTGTCCTCTTTTTCTTTTTGCATGAAGTCCAACATGCCTAATCTAATTAGGGTAATAGTTAGAATGTCACATTCTGAATTTGCCTGCACAAAATAACTGATTGTGAATAATACATCGGTGTTAACTTAATGTATTCAATCTCAACTGTGCATTTTATATTGCTGTTATTCTGTATGGTGATTTTTGAGAGCCTAATAATTCATATTCTGTCAAAGCGGAGATTCTTTAGAAGGTTTAGTCAACCTGTGTTATTCATGTATTTTTATCATTTGGATTTGTGCTTGATTTACGTGATCTTAGCAGTGTTACTCTAGAGGCGCAAATAAATGTTAGAATTTTACTAAACTGATGTGGTGATTCATGACCAAATAGGTCATGGTGCGTGTAAATTACTGACCCTAAGGTTGATTAATGATGGTATTGTTTGGTTTAGTTTATTGTTGACTTTGTTTTGTTCAGAGCCAAACACTCACACCTATCTGAGTCCAAAGTTTCATTCAACCTCATGAGGGTAGATGGTTAGTTACTCTTACATGTCCCCTTATAAAATAAATTATTAAAACAAATATAGGGTAGGACGCACCCACAGGGTCATGTAGATGTTGAAGAGTGTGGGGCTGAGGGATGAGCCTTGGGGCACGCCGCATATGGTGTGCTTGGCTTGCGATGTGAAAGGGGAAGGCGGACTTTCTGGGTGTGTCCTGTGAGAAAGGATGCCATCCATCTGAGTGCTTTGTCTGTTATTCCAATCTGGTTTAGGCAATTGATGAGAGTGGGATGGGAAACCACGTCGAAGGTGGCGGAGAGGCCGAGCAGGATCAGGGTGGCTGATTTTCTTCTGTCAAATCAGGTGCGGATGTCATCAGTTGCGGTGATCAGAGCTGTCTCTGTGTTGTGATTGGTTCTGAATCCTAATTGGGAGGGGTCTAGCATGTTGTCCCTTCCAGGTGAACGATGAGTTGTAGGTTGATGGCCTTTTCCAGTACCTTAGCGGGAAATGGGAGCAGTGAGATGGGATGGTAGTTCGGGAGTCCGCTGGGATCTGCTGAGGGTTTCTTGAGGAGGGAGTCTAACCTCTGCGTGTTTTCAGGCATCGGGAAGGTGATGTAGTTAGCGAGGCGTTGATGATGGCAGTGAGTTGGTGGCTGATCTCTTCTTTTCCTAGGTTGAAGAGTCAGTGTGGGTAGGGGTCGGTAGGTGCTCCTGAGTGGATGGAGATCATAAGGGTGGCCGTGTCTTGCGCGCTGAGCTGTTCCCATGTGTTCAGCGGGGAGTTGGCAATAGTGGTTGATCAGAGGCTGCAGGGGTTGGAGGTTTGGGCACTGGTTCTTCTAGATGGTTGCTATCTTGTTGTGGAAGTGACCAGTAAGGCTGTCACAGAGTTCTGGCGAAGTGGGGGATTGCATTTTCTGTGGCTGATGGGCAGGTGAAGTCTTTGACAATGTTGAAGAGTTCCTTCATTGGGTTGGCATTGGTGTTGATGTGATGAGTCAGGGCCTCTCTCTTTGCTGCTTTTATCTGTCAGTGGTATTTGTGTATGTTTATCAAGTGCGCATATATGACACATTCTTTAATGTAGTTCATTCACAATGCTTGTCATGTGAGTAGTATGCATGCACACAGTCTGTCATAGAAGGCTGGGTCATGTAATGTGTCTAAATATTGTCTGAGGGTGAGCAGATATCTCTCTGTCTGGCCTGCATAGACAGCGTCTCCAAACTAGTCTTTTATCCCCTTCTGTGCCCAGGACGTAATGGTTACGTCCTGAGGCACAGTGCTGCTGTGCCAAGGACGTAACCATAACGTCCTGGGCACACAGCCCAGAGGGAGCGCTAGCGCTCCCTCTGTGGGGTTCCCCCCCACCCCCACAAGGCAGGGATAGAAGGGGATGCCCTTCCCCTTCGACCCCTGATCCCCCCGCACCGCCTGTGACGTCAGCGCGCGATCGCGCGCTGTTTGTCACAGGGCCTCCTCTTCCAGCGCGATCGGAAGAGACATGCTTTGCATGTCTCTTCCGATCACGTGGGGGAGGCCGAGAGAGGCTTCAAAGGGAAGGAAAGCAATCTGGCTGTAAAAACGCCCACTAGACACCAGGGATTTTATTTCAAAAAGAAAACTGGCATGAGGGAGCGACCCCTTGGGCAAAGGTCGCTCCCAGGGGGGGGCATTTTTTTTTAAGGCCTTTTCTGCCCCGCCTGGGTGCAGATCGGCCTATTATTAGGCCGATCTGCAACCAGGAGGGGCAGAAACCTCTAGGCACCAGGGATAATTTTTTTTGTTTTGGTTTGTTTTTGGTTTGTTTTTTGTTTTAGATGTGGGGAGCGACCCTTTACGCAAGGGTCACTCCCATAGGGGGCAAATTATATTTAGGCCATTTCTGCCCCCCTTGGGGGAAGATTGGCCTATTTTTATGAGGCCAATCTGCCCCCAAGGGGGACCGAAACCACTAGATACCAGGGAGGTTTTTTTTTTGTTTGTGAATTTCACGTAAGGGGAGCGACAGTTTAGGCAAAGGTCGTTTGCCTGGGGGGCAAATTTATTTTAGGCCATTTCTGCCCCCCAGGGGGGCAGATCAGCCTATTTTAATTAGGCCGATCTGCCCCCAGGGGGGCAAAAACCACTAGGCACCAGGAATGTTTTGTTGTTGTTGTTGTTTTACAGATGGGGAGCGACCCCTTAGGCAAGGGTCTCTCCCCTGGAGGGGCAAATTGTATTTAGGCCATTTCTGCCCACTTTGGGAGCAGATCAGCCGATTTGAGGTCAATCTGCCCCCAAGGGGGGAAGAAACCACTAGGCACCAGGGATCATTTTTTTTGCGCCGCCATGCAAGGGAGCGACCCCGTAGGCAAGGGTCGCTCCCTGGGGGGGTGGTGGGGAGGCAAATTCATTTTAGGCCATTTCTGCCCCCCCTGGGGGCAGATCAGCCTATTGTTATTAGGCCGATCTGCCCCCAGGGGGGGAATAAACCTCTAGGCGCCAGGGCAAAAAAAATATTGTGTTTTTTTTTGTTTGTTTTTTTTTTTTTTTTTTTTAGAGATGGGGAGCGACCCCATAGGCAAGGGTCGCTCCCCTGGAGGGGCAAATTGTATTTAGGCCATTTCTGCCTGCTTTGGGGGCAGATCGGCCGATTTTAGGTCAATCTGCCCTCAAGGGGGCAGAAACCACTAGGCCCAAGGGATCTTTTTGTTTGCGCCGTCACGCAAGGGGAGCGACCCCGTAGGCAAGGGTCGCTCTCCAGGGGGCAAATTTATTTTAGGCCATTTCTGCCCCCCCCTGGGGGCAGATCGGCCTATTGTTATTAGGCCGATCTGCCCCCAGGAGGGCAGAAACCTCTAGGCACCAGGGCAAAGTTTTTTTTTTTTTTTTTTTTAGAGATGGGGAACGACTCCTTAGGCAAGGGTCTCGCCCTTGGAGGGGCAAATTGTATTTAGGCCATTCCTGCCCACTTTGGGGGCAGATCGGCCGATTTTAGAAACCACTAGGAACCAGGGATCTTTTTTTTTGCGCTGTCACGCAAGGGGAGCGTCCCCGTAGGCAAGGGTCGCTCCCCTTTGGGGGCAAATTTATTATAGGCCATTTCTGCCACCCCGGGGGCAGATCGGCCTATTGTTATTAGGAGATCTGCCCACGGGGGGCAGAAACCTCTAGGTGCCAGGGCAAAACATTTTTGTGTGTTTTTTTTTTGTTTGTTTGTTTTTTTAGAGATGGGGAGCGACCCCTTAGGCAAGGGTCGCTCCCCTGGAGGGGCAAATTGTATTTAGGCCATTTCTGCCCGCTTTGGGGGCAGATCGGCAGATTTTAGGTCAATCTGGGGGCAGAAACCACTAGGCACCGGGGATCTTTTTTTTTGCGCCGTCACGCAAGGGGAGCGACCCCGTAGGCAAGGGTCATTCCCCAGGAGGATTGGGGGGGGGGCAAATTTATTTTAGGCCATTTCTGCCCCTCCCCCCCCGGGGCTGGCTGAGCTAGAGGCCAAAATCCACAGGTAGGCACTTTGCAAAAAACACCTCTGTTTTCTGTGAAAAAATGCGATGTGTCCACGTTGTGTTTTGGGCCATTTCCTTTGTGGGCGGTAGGCCCACACGAGTGAGATACCATTTTTATCGGGAGACTTGGGGGAACGCTGGGTGGAAGGAAATTTGTGGCTCCTCTCAGATTCCAGAACTTTCTGTCACCGAAATGTGAGGAAAATATGTTTTTTTTAGCCAAATTTTGAGGTTTGCTAAGGATTCTTGGTAACAGAACCTGGTCAGAGCCCCACAAGTCACCCCATCTTGGATTCCCCTAGGTCTCTAGTTTTAAAAAATGCACAGGTTTAGTAGGTTTCCCTAGGTGCCGGCTGAGCTAGAGGCCAAAATCTACAGGTAGGCACTTTGCAAAAAACACCTCTGTTTTTTGTCAAAAAATGGGATGTGTCCACGTTGCGTTTTGGGCCATTTCCTTTTGTGGGCGCTAGGCCTACCCACACAAGTGAGGTACCATTTTTATCGGGAGACTTGGGGGAACGCTGGGTGGAAGGATGTTTGTGGCTCCTCTCAGATTCCAGAACTTTCTGTCACCGAAATGTGAGGAAAATGTGTTTTTTTAGCCAAATTTCGAGGTTTGAAAAGGATTCTGGGTAACAGAACCTGGTCAGAGCCCCACAAGTCACCCCATCTTGGATTCCCCTAGGTCTCTAGTTTTCAAAAATGCACAGGTTTGGTAGGTGTCCCTAGGTGCCGGCTGAGCTAGAGGCCAAAATCTACAGGTAGGCACTTTGCAAAAAACACCTCTGTTTTCTGTCAAAAAATGGGATGTGTCCACGTTGTGTTTTGGGGCATTTCCTGTCACGGGCGCTAGGCCTACCCATACAAGTGAGGTACCATTTTTATCGGGAGACTTGGGGGAACGCTGGGTGGAAGGAAGTTTGTGGCTCCTCTCAGATTCCAGAACTTTCTGTCACCGAAATGTGAGGAAAATTTGTTTTTTTAGCCAAAGTTTGAGGTTTGAAAAGGATTCTGGGTAACAGAACCTGGTCAGAGCCCCACAAGTCACCCCATCTTGGATTCCCCTAGGTGTCTAGTTTTCAGAACTGCACAGGTTTGGTAGGTTTCCCTAGGTGCCGGCTGAGCTAGAGGCCAAAATCTACAGGTAGTCACTTTGCAAAAAACACCTCTGTTTTCTGTCAAAAAATGGGATGTGTCCACGTTGTGTTTTGGGGCATTTCCTGTCGCGGGCGCTAGGCCTACACACACACAAGTGAGGTATCATTTTTATCGGGAGACTTGGAGGAACATAGAATAGCAAAACAAGTGGTATTGCTCCTTGTTTTTCTCTACATTCTTTCCTTCCAAATATAAGCAAGTGTGTAAAAAAAGACCTCTATTTGAGAAATGCCCTGTAATTCACATGCTAGTATGGGCACCCCGGAATTCAGAGATGTGCAAATAACCACTGCTCCTCAACACCTTATCTTGTGCCCATTTTGGAAATACAAAGGTTTTCTTGATAGCTATTTTTTACTCTTTATATTTCAGCAAATTAATTGCTGTATACCCCTTATAGAATGAAAACCCACTGCAGGGTGCAGGTAATTTATTGGCTATGGGTACCTAGAGTTCTTGATGAACCTACAAGCCCTATATATCCCCGCAACCAGAAGAGTCCAGCAGATGTAACGGAATATTGCTTTAAAAAATCTGACATTGCAGGAAAAAGTTACAGAGTAAAACGTAGAGAAAAATTGCAGTTTTTTTCATCTCAATTTCAATATTTTATTTTTCAGTTGTTATTTTCTGTAGGAAACCCTTGTAGGATCTACACACATTACCCCTTGCTGGATTCAGAATTTTGTCTACTTTCAGAAATGTTTCGGTTTCTGGGATCCAGCATTGGTTTCACACCCATTTCTGTCACTGCAGGAAGGAGGCTGAAAGCTCAAAAAATCGTAAAAATGGGGTATGTCCCAGTAAAATGACAAAATTGTGTTGAAAAATTGTGTTTTCTGATTCAATTCTGCCTGTTCCTGAAAGCTGGGAAGGAAGGTGGTGATGTTAGCACCGCAAACCCTTTGTTGATGCCATTTTCAGGGAAAAAACCACAAGCCTTCTTCTGCAGCCCCTTTTTCCACTTTTAAAAAAAAAAAACTAAATTTTCACTGTATTTTGGCTAATTTCTTGGCCTCCTTCTGGGGAACCCACAAAGTCTGGGTACCTCTAGAATCCCTAGGATGTTGGAACAAAAGGACGCAAATTTGGCGTGGGTAGCTTATGTGAACAAAATGTTATGAGGGCCTAAGCGCGAACTGCCAAATAGCCAAAAAAAGGCTCGGCACAGGAGGGGGAAAAGGCCTGGCAGCGAAGGGGTTAAAGTAGGGATTGGGCCTTTCATCCAGGAGTAGACAAGGTGCTTCCTAGCCAACAGTAGCAACACTATCCTTCCTGCGGATTTAGGGTTAGTTTTGACAAAGCCAGCAGCATCATCTGAGAGGAGCAGCCACAGTGCATGTCGGGTATTTGTCCTGCAGTCTGTGACACAACATCCCAATTAACAAATTGATGGGAATTCCCACACTGGGTGAAAGAAGCTAGCTGGGTCAGTGGCACAGCAGACACAGTGAGATGGTCTATTAGCATCCATAGAATGAAGGATCTTTTCAGGTTAAATAAATTCTATTAATGAATTTAATATATGAGAGCTTGTATCTGTAGTAACAGGTCAAACAGGATTATTTTAGAAGCCATCCCAGAGTATTGGATGATCATCCAGTTACTTCAGAAGTCATTTTCATGTCAACAGACAACATCGAGCTCTTACAGTCATCAGCAAAATGTAGAAACTATGCCTGATGATTTGCGGATGATTTGCGATTGACTACCTGATTAGTTCACAAAGTGGGATTGTTCTTGAAGACCTGATGATGATTTGAAAATGTCGTCCTGATTACTTCAGAGATATACACACTTTCTCCCTCTCACTAACTATGTGCTTTTTCCCCCTTCTCACTTTACTTCTTTCCTTCTCTCCATCCTCCTTTCAGGCTGTAACCACTTTTCTTCTCCCTCTCTGCTTTTGCTCTCCCCTAACAGCTTTTTAGTTTTCTCTTCCACTTTCCCTTCACTCCCCATTTACACTCTGCTCTCTAGGTCTCCTTTTCTTCTCTTCCCCCCCTCTCCTTTCCCCTCTAGTACTGTGAGTGCATTGTACTGATCAAGCTGCACAGGGAAGAGGGCTGGTGAAGGTTGCTTTCAGTTATGTTCACTGTCAGGAGAGCCCACAGTAATCAAATGTTACACAATCATAACACTTGCATCACATAATGTTATGTGGTTTAAAACTCACACTATCATTTTTCATCTCAATCCCACTTATTATGATTTCCTGTTAGGTTATTGTTCAGCCAAAGTCATTATTTCAAATTATGTCAACAGAATGCTAGTTAGAGGTTTTGAAACCTGACAATCCCTCAGAAAACAGCTCATATATTTGAGGGAGAGGCTTTGGGAAAGCTTATTAGACAACCACCTAAGTGAAGTAGTCCACTATGATGAAAGCACAATGTAGGGAGCTTCCTTCCTGATTCATACCTCTATTGTCTGGTGTTAGCCAAAACCTGTTAATTTTACTAAAATTCTATACTGTGACCATTGCAAAACAGTAGCTTCATCACAAGAGAGTGATTCTGAGCATTGTGGCTTATGTCTGCTTGGGCCTGCAATGTACTGAACAAGCAGCACAGGGAAGAGGGCTGGGGAAGATTGCTTTCAGTTGTTCTGTGCACTGACAGGAGAACACTGCACTGGCTTTTGAACCAGATAGCATTATGTGATGCAAGTGCTATGACTGAGTAACATTTGATTACTGTTGGTGATGATGAGGGCCAGTGTTAGTGTATGAAAGTGACTGAAGACCTCAGATGGTAATGGGGAAGCAGGCGATAATGTGTTTATCTTTTAAACATTATTACTATTACTTTGCTTCATTTTACTCCATTTACCAATCTCAGAAGGATGGAAGACTTTATGTTGGAGATATTTGAATTCATGGCCTGCAGATGACTAGAGTTCTATATAAGCATTTACCTCACTGAGCCATTCTGCTGATATGTTGGAAAAAAGGCCGGCTGACATAAGGGAGCATGCTGTCTAGACAACCTAATGAGTGTGACAATGAGACAGAACTGACATTGAGAAGGGGTTATGGCAGACGAGAACAGGTATGGATATTTTGAGTATATGGTTCTCGGAAAATGGTGGGATTGGAGGATATTGGATTGAAGGACTGGTGGCAGAACGTGAGAGTTTGATTGACAGACATGAATAGGGAAAGAGTTGCATCCGATAGATCTTGGTAGAAATGTTCATTTATGTAGTTGGGGCGGGTAACAGTAGGAGTATATTATAGATGAGCAAAGAAATGAGTTGCTTGGTACAAGATTATGGTTATTAAAAAGGAGGGGGCTGTGAATTCATGACATAGGCACAAGGGGCAGCCAGGGGATAAGCCACAGGTGGGAGCAGGAAGTAAGTTTAAAGTGTTTTATAGCTGATGGTAAACAGAAGATGAACTGAGAACTATGACAGGTGGGAGGTGCAGTGTACAGGTGAAAGGAAAGGACATGACATGCATGATAAGGATGGTTGAGAATAGGGACAGGTGGAAGGAGTGGATGAAGGGCAGGTGAAGATGGAGTTGAGTGACATAAGAGATGGGTACAAGAAGTGGTGGCAGATAAGTTTAAAAAGTAAGTGGTTTTGGTGCCACAACGGGATCACAGAATGGTGACATGGGTATGGTGCCATGACAGTATGGAAACTATGCTGAGTGTCAGGAAATAGACAGAGTGAGGTAGGACTGGAATAATGATCTGAACCGGGCAATATTAGTGGCAGCAGAGGGCAGTAATTGACAGTGGGATGACTAAAAGGCATGGCAAACGGACAGGGGGAATGGTTTACAAAGGGGCGTGTGACATGAATCCATATGTATTCTGTGAAGTCATGACAACCTTAGGAAAATATTTTCCACCTTCCACACTTTTCAGTACAAAGTTAGAGCAGCATTGCGAAATAAGTGGATCCTTCAATTGTAACATTCAAAGATGGAGAGCTGAGGTGTGTGACTGAAGAGTCTGGGGGCTGGTGGATACCAGAGAGCACTAGTTACCGAGAGGCTACAGGACATATCCTGTGCTTTGTCATTAATACAGTGTCGGCTAAGTGCCACTCTGCTGGGACTTGTGTGTGAACAAGCCCTCAAGAGTGCTGCCATACCTTGTTCTGTAGCGTGAAGACATGCATGGTTATTGACTTTATGATAACCTCTGTATACTTCCATCACACATTAAGAAGCTCCCTTGCAAAGTATCTATTCACTCACCATTCCCAGTAGCCAGACTCTTTGGCTATCTCATCTGGTCACAGCACTCAGAAGAAGGCAGTGACAGATGCCAACTCTTACCTGGCTGGACATGCTGACTGGATACTACGATAAATGTCCCTCTCAAGGAGCCTCTGTATTGGGCTGTACTCAGCCTTGCTTTTAATGTTTTAACTGCATGAGTTCCGGAATTGGCAAGGCAGTAGCCTACAACTTAAATTAGTAGTAGCAGCATGTTCTTTTTGCTGCTCGCTAAAAATAGGTTGCAAATTTCTGCCTGTATTTTTATGACCAGTAAATCATTTTCTAAAATGATCCATGTATAAATATGTTGGTTCAGAAACTTCAAATTCAGAGTGGGACGCAATCTGATCTGTTACCTCAATATTTATGAGATAGGCTGCAAATTGTGACTTACTCCGATTCAAGGCCATCACTGGGATCGTGACGTGCTACAATCAGGAGGCTGTAATGTCTGTGACAGCCTTTTTTTAATAAAAATTGGAGCTGATTTTTCTTAAAGGTTTTGCAACTATATTTTGGTGGGAAGATACTGATATATATGATACTGATTTGGTATTTGGAACAGATCCCTACAACACTTCCCTTTCGGGTACTGAGTCAGTATCCTTTTGACATTCATGATGTCATTTTGGGAGTTGAAAAACCTTTTCCAACCCCTAAAATGAGAATAGTACATTTTAAAAAACGTTAACTGTTGCAAATGCTGAACTGGACCATTTGTGACTGTTAAAGTGTTTTTTACATCTGGATCTAGGATTTGGAAGTATGCACACACGTAGGTGATTTGCTGCAGAGGCATGTGGTGTCCACCCCTACCTACTGCCCACACTCTACTATAAATTGGTCATACAAGCACGGCTGAAAAAGAGTTTTTTCAAAAATCAGGAGCGTATCAACGCTGCAACATCCTTGGCACATATATACTTTGCTCTCTACACCTCCATCACTCATGTCTAAACAAAACAATGCATTGTCCTTTCACAGCAAACTCCTACTCCTTTCCCTCACTCCTCTATCTCACTGGTTCTATTTCCGTCTGCTCCTTGCATCTTTTGCACATCACTTACACCCATCACTTGCTGTCCAATGCCAGTTATATTCCTCACTCATAATAAATCAGCTTTCACAACACAAAATTCTTACCAGTGCCCATTGCGGGAACACTGTGGAATGGCATGATATCATTCACAGCCTCTCACTCGCTATCCCATTCATCCACACACATGTCCAGTAGTTACAAAGCCTCTCACAAACTGTGAGACAATCATTCATGCAGTGCTTACCATGTGCACCGTGTGATGACCCACAGCCTTTTTAACAACTTAATCCACAGTTCACTTATTACGTGCTTACAATTTTACATAACACCCCTGTTCACCTACAGTCACTTGAAACACCAGTTGCCTAATGTTGGCACCTTAATCCTTGTTATCACAAATTTTGTTTCCAGTCCTCTGCTATCAAATGACTTGCAGTCTTGTTTTGCTTCCATAGAACTAACAAGACTAACACACGTTTTTTTATCAATTATTTGTAGATTAAAAACCCAGGATTGAAAAAAGTGCCATCGATAACTTGGAGAGAGGTGACTGCTGTTCATTCACAAACCCGCAATCCTCAGCCACTTTACACCACTCACAGCTTTACTTGTCACATTGCTACAGCTTCTGACACATCACCGGGCAATTTCTAATACCACTAAGCTACTTGATACCAATTACTACTGATATCCTCCAGCAACTTCTAAGATGCTCTGGCTACTTGCCAACATCATCCATTCAACACCACACTTTCACCACACCAGTCAGCCACACATCATTTTTCCACCACCTGCAGCATTTACCACATTGACTTACATCACCTCTCACTCACCATCAATGAAACTATTAGACTTTGCTTACGTACACCACTAGCTCAACATTTGTTCACCCTTGACACTGCTCACTGTCATTATTTAATTGATCATACCTCCTAGAGAGACTCCTAATCTATTTGTTAAAACAGTCACACATTTCCTTGCTATTCATCACTCAGTACTATTCAGAACCCACTGGCTGAGCCATCTTTCCGCGCAGAGCCACTAGTGCCGCAACTCGACTTCATGCAACACAACTAGGCAACATCATTTGTCCGCTCACTTCAGTCAGCACTGACCCTCACAAAATGAATTACTTCCAAAATTCACTTAACATCAGTCTTCTACAACACCCCTCCATTATAACTGTACACACAACCACCTGTTCAAGGTATTCACCCCCTTAGGAGGCATGTGCAACAAAGCTTAGCCATTCACATACTAACAGCACATTCCACTCACATATAGCACTACTCTCACAGTAATAATCACTCATCTCACTCCTTCATCATAACACCTTCACAAAGCGCACTCAACCACTTGAAATACTACAGAGCAACATCAGCAAAACTGATAATCAACTCACAGCACTGATTTACACCATTGACTCCTCATCATCCAATTACACGAGTTGAGACACTAAACACATACAAGATGCAATAGCACCTTCCTCCATTACCCTTTCACTGACACCTCACAACACCCAGTCTGTTGCACCCAACACCATCATCCTTTCAGAACACGAATATGACAAATGCTCCTGGCACTACTTACTGCACCACTCACTCAATCCATTCAATTGCCTTTAGGCAGTTGCAACTGCACTTTCTTTCAACACCAACCACTTACAATATCACCCAAAGACAGGATAACTTGACCCCACAACTACCTTTCAGGTAAACCACTAATTTTACCACTCACCACATTACTCTGCGGTTTGTACCCCTTGACCATTCACAAAACCACTTTTAATACACACCTCTCCAGTAGCCACTCAACTCTGTCACTTTACTGCTCAGTTGCCGCACCACTCCTCAGAAGAACAACTCACCTTCATCTACATGCATCATTCATTCTCAGCTAATCAGAAACACCAGTGACTTACACCACCCACCAGCAGCACTAGCCACATTGGCATGCTTTGCTCACATCAGCAATGATGTGCATCCATTAACACAATATCTAACTTGCTTACACCATTCCCCATCTCAACTATAACTCACTAATGTAATCATTCACATGAGCCATTCAGTGACATCTCACCCACAGCTCTGAGTAACCCTATTTGCCTCACACAGCATTACCAAGCTACTCAACACATTTCTTTCACATCACAACCTACAGTCACTCACAACTCAGCAACTTACAGCACTCATTCACTACTTCACATCAGTCGCAGCCCATATCACCTGTTACTTACCGAAGTCTTTCACAACACAACTCATAACTCATCCGCAGTAATTTGTTGCACTAACCCACGGTCATTCAGCAACTCTGGCTTGCCCCATATCCACTCACACAATCCCAGCAATGTTATTCAGTCAGTTGCAATATCCCTGACAACATTCCTGCAGCCATTCACAGTACTCAAAACCCTCTACACCCGCACTCTCTACACTATTAAACTACATTTATAACATAACCTAGATGCACTAGTTACCTGCAGTCACTCACAGCACCCACTCAGAACATCACTGACCGCCAAACAATTCCTTACCTCCACCCACATATATCATGTAATCATTCTCTGCCTGTTTGAACCTAAGCTGTCATTCAGACACATCCAGGACCTCGTCAGGTATCAGACCTCCCCAAGACTACATACTAAAGCCACTCAAAATGCCCCTGAGCCACACAAAGCACTTTTTCTTTAACTCACAGATTTCATGGCCACTCAAGTAATTTGATCAAACCAGGCACAATCAGCTACTTCTACATCTCACAACCTCAAGACCAACTCACACCTCCACTAGGCTGCAATACCTGCCCGACCACTCAAATTAATTTAGAGGTTTACGTACAGACACTCAACCACAACATCTTAAGCAGTATCATGCATGCACAATTACTCAACACCTGCACTAATGGTGCTGACCCCTACACTTGCAGTGACTGTTGTACATCTTCTGTCAAGAAAATTACTTGATTGGAGTGACAAAGATCAGAATCAAATTATAGAGATGAGACAGGATTAAAAGGATTGCAATAATATTAAAGGTTCTCCGCTTTGTATAATAGCTTAACACACCAGTGCTAATAAGTTGACCACAGAACACTCATAAAGTAGTAATTGTGAAATTGCCCTGGAGTATCCTAAACATATCCTGAAGTCCTCACTGGTAAGACTGGGTACATTTTCTGTGGTAACCTGAATTGAATTCCAAGCCAAGTTGCCTTTTCCTGTTTTGTCTCCTGTTTTCTGTGCACACATAACATAGTGACCAGCTAAAAGTATCCCAAGGTGATCCACGAACTGCTGAGAGAATACCTGCCCATCCCTCCAATCACAGTTTGTGACTGACGAGCAAGGATAGTGCTAGGGTGAATGACTTCCTACAAGCCAATCAGAAGAGTCTAACCACAGCCATTTCTTACATTAATTCTAAATTTCTGCTTTCTGGAAATCAGAATAGTTCTCTATGGTTAGACCTTTCTGATTAGATGCTAAGTACCCATTTAGAGCAACAATGAGCAAAGCATGCCTGCATTGAACAGTTTGTGAATGGTTTTCGTCTGTTCAGACTATGAATCCACTCTTTATTTTTATTTGGGGACAGTCCATGAAGCAGTTATTTGTGTTTTTGTTTTGTGGCATAGTCTGCTCTCCTGACAAAATGAAAAAAACTAAAAACTGGAATTCCTAACTTTCACAGCATGTCAATCAAGGTTTACCCATTACTATTCAAGACCATCTTACAGTATTACATCCCCATCTTGAAATTATCGTGGAGTAATATAGCCCTATTTTAAAACAGAAAGAGGAAAGAGGCTCTCAGTATCCTTTTTGTGCAGGAAGGTGTCCCTTCCTGCAGAAAAACAATCCTGTGTGTAACGCAGGCACCCATGCTTTATGGTGCAAGGGTGTTGTGTTGTCACCTAAAAGGCGCCAGCACAGGGCGAATGGACAGGAATGCACCATATTGGATAAATACAGCACATTCCCACCCTTTCCCTGTGCCATACAGCCCATAAATATAGGCCATAGTATTTAAAGTTCCCGTAATGATGTGATCTTCCTTGATGTATATTTGGGGAGCACAGCTGTTGCAGTCAAACCAGCATGCTTCGGAGTGGGATTGCGCAGTATGGTGATTACTTTTTCCCACCCCATATTAATCTGAATAGTTGTGACTGAAAAACGTTTTACTGAGGGATGGAGGGATATTCTTAGTGATATTGTTAAACCACAATACACATTTGGGGAGTACAGACATTTTTTATCAAAGTTACTCTTCCCATTGACAATGGCAGAGTTATCCACCTGTCCACCTGTTCATGAGTTTTTGACTAAGCAGGACCATCATTTTCCTGTATAGATGCATGCTTGTCTCTCGAGACCAGCACACCAAAATATCTAACAACCTCCTCGCAGCATCTGAGGGGGAATTCTGATTCTGTTCTTTTAGCAGCTGCTGTAATTGGCATTATTTCAGATTTTTGTGGATTCCAGATAGTCTGCCATTTGTCATTATTTCACAGAGAATGGTTATGAGGTTTATCTCTGGATCTTTTATAAAGAGCATGATGTCAGCCATGTACATAAACATCAGGAGATGTCTAGTATTGAATGTAATGCACATGGGCGTCGATTCACCAAAATGCCAGGGATCGTGGAAGTGACATCACATACCCTTTGACATTAATGACATCACAGGTAATAACATCATATGACCCTTGATTCTGATTTTTTTCTGAAAGCCATGTCACATGACCCCAACATCACACTCACACTCTCTTACACCCCTTTACACTCATTCTTATTCAATCTCATTCACTTGCATTTGTTCTTAATCTCACTCATACTTACTGACTATAAGGACCAAGATTACTAATGTTTTGCACCGTATATCCATCCCTTTTGTGACGCAGACCAGGTGAAAAGTGTTAGGGTGGGATTTACTATCCAATGCAAATCCTGAATTGTGTTGGATAGTATCCCAAATTAATGCAAAATTGTGCTATGCACTGCTTTGCATTATTTTGCATTAAGTTGTTGTCCCTTTGATGTTGCATGTGCATTTCCACACAATCACCTACTTGTTTTGATGGAAATCCCTATCTACATACATTGGTAGAGAGGAATATGCACCAAAATCGTATAACTGCTCGAAGCAGGCATAACGAGCAGAATTGTTTTCATTTCTCCTCATTTTCCAATTTTGCATGGGTGCTGCATTGCACAGCGCACGCAAAGTGGGAAAGCCAAAGCATATTTTTTTTTACTGGAATGTACCCCTAGCAGTACAAAGCATATGCTTCAGAGAACACACACACACCCTTATACTATGGCTCAAGGGTGTGTGCATTGGTGTGTTGCAGCCAAAGGTGAACCAGTGCACAAGGAGAGAAACAATACACTAATTCTCAGTCAATATTGTGCATTTGTTTCTTTTTCCTTTGATATAATACAGCACAGTATCTTGGGGCAGCACTGCCTCTGAGTCAAAGAATAGTACATTTGGGCCTCAATTTCACACAGTCTCACTCATTACCTGTGACTGACTCTCACTTTCACTCATGCACACATGCTTACACATACAGACACATGCTCTCACACACAGCCTTATCTCACATAAACACTCTAACCCCCAAGCACATACGCAGCATACATTTACAAATAATTTTACTTACATCAGCTGCCACCAAAGGTGCTGTGTCAGCTAAATGTGCTCCATGTTTTATTGAACTAATAGTGAATAATAGAATATCATTCACTACTAGTGTAAAGTAAAACATGCTGTAAATATGGAAAGTGGAACCGCCTCAGTGTTCTTGGCACCTCTTTTGCCACCTCTGGGTCCAGGGGTCTCAAAGCCAGTGCCAGGGGTAGCAAGAAGCAAGCCAGCAGCAACCTCCGGCGTCCCCTAAATGATGTCCGTGGTAATGCCTCCATGAGTATGATGCGCATGTAACCAGGTGTGAGTGGCTCTATTGCCACAGCAAAAAGTTGTGGCTAGTAGGGGCATCTCTGGTGCGTCTCCACTGGATTAGGAAGAGTTCGAAGGTGTAGACATGTTTGCGTACCAGGAGTGGTTGTGTACCGTAACATAATAAGGTATATGATGTTTAGGTATAATCCCAATCTACGCAATAATACAAACAGAAAGGCCCATTCTAGAGAGTCAAAAGCTCGCTCTGGGTCAAGGAATAGTCATGTGGCATTTATTTCAAGGTGTACGTAACGTAAAATCACAAAGAATGTTTTTCGATTGTTAGATGTTGCTCTATCTGGTATAAACCCAAATTGTTCAGGGACCACCGTGTTATTTATTAATTAGGTCAGTCTATTAGCTATCACTCCTATCACTCGTGTCAAGATCTTGTTTTCTTTGTTCATGAGGGAAAGTGGATGGTATAAGTTGCTGGTTTGTGCACATTTCCTGGGTTTCAAATTTGTTATAATTACCGTCTCTCTAGAGCTCGGGGGTAAAGTTCGGAGACCTGTCACTTCTTGGTACACATCCGCTATTCTCACAGACAAAATCACCTTGTATTCTTTGTAGAATTCAGAAGTGAATCTGTCATAGCCCGGGGCCCTCTCTCCCTGCAGCCCCTCGAATGCAACCTTGATCTCATGTACATTTATAGGTTCTTGCAGGTATGCGTTTATACCACTTTACCCAGGCTGCTGCTTTTCCGTCCAGGTAGTTGGCTATGCCATCCACGTTTGTAGTGGCTGTGTAAGAGTATAGACAAGTACAGTGCAATTTAAAGGCTTGAAGCATACGAGCAGTCCCAGATATAACCAATGTCTGTTCGCAGGATTTGTGTCAAGGTTTATTTATGATCAGGATTTAGGAGTCACAAAAGGGTTTGCAGGGTCGTTCGCCTTTGCTACATTTTCTGGCTTTCTATTCTTTGCCTAGGATGTTGTGGGTCGTTGTAATCCTGAAAATGTTACACCCCAAATATTGCTCAACAGAATGCCCACAGGTTGATGAATCGGAGACTGTGTTAAACCTCACAACACATCAGAAATTAAGTAAATTAAGTAAGGGCCACTCACTAATTGAGTTCTAGATCAGAAGACTAAATGTAAAGGTTTCATTACAACAATTTAAAGGATATGGTACAGAGTCGGCATTAAGTCATTGCCATGAAGGCTCTCAGCAAATAGAGCATCACAGAGTCGTACAAATTCAGAAAAATTCTAAGCCCCAGATGAGCAGTCAACAGAGAAATGGACAGCATCAATAGCAGCATAGGAAAGTTCCCATAGAAATTCTTCCTCACCCTGAAACTCAAAGGTTTATATACACTATTCTCCCATCACAGTGGTATGAATAAAAGTGTTACATTCTCAGCATATCAGAGTACAGCTTTTTTAAATGTCATATTGCCTTAGTACCTCAGCACTATTCCACTTCGTGAATATTGATTCTGACCTTACTATGCTAATGTCATCTGGCGATGGCAGGGCCAACCTGTTACATGTACAACAGCAAACTATTATGAATAAATAGGGTACAATGAGCTAGCGAAGGTCCTTGGAAGCATTACATTAATGTGACCAAGCAGGTAAGATTTCATCAAGAACTGCAAGAGCAACATCAATAGAAATAAACAAATATGACTTTGCTTGACTGTGTGCTGCAGAAATAATGACTAGTAAAATGTGCAGGGGGAAACATTAATTTTGCAAAAGATGGCAACTGGGCCTTAATTGAAACCTAGTTAACAAGAGTTAGAAAAACACATTTCTATAATATCATAGCAAAATTGTTTAAAATACAATAGTACTATCTCTGTGTATATATGTAAAACTAGATTCTGCACAGCGATAATGATACACTAAATATAAGTGCACAAAGAATTCTGACCTCTCTTTGTGGTTCATTTAAAGCTTTGATGGTTCATAGGTTCCTGGTTTGGGCATGCGTCCACTCTAGGTCAGACAGCAGTCACTTTAGTGTGTCCAGATGGGTTTGCAAAGCTTTTAACACTCCAGATTGTTTACTTATCATGTAGCCTCTAATGTAAACTTTAAATGTCTCCTACAGCACGAATAAATGAGACACTGAACCCCTATTAACATGAAAGAATTCTGCTACAACCGTTCGCATTTCTGAGTGGAATATTGCTTCACTCGGGGCTCCCAATGGCCCAATGGGAAGTGCCTCAAGGGAGTATGCAGTAGAAGTTCTGGTAACTGGCGTTAATAAGACTGGACCTTGATAAGGGACTGTGCGTGGTGGGTATGTGATATTGGTGGTCCAAAGAAGGCTTGACAGTGTAAATTCAATTTGTGACCATGTACAGTGGACAGAGGAGTAATAGGACGTATTGTATTCCATTTTTCAGTGCATCCCTGGGATCAATATTTGTCATCAGAAGCGATATGTAACATAGCAGCTGCTCTCCTGGAGTCATTTCACCTCACATGCATTTGCTGCTTCTGTGGCAATGCTTTGTGAAGACCCCAACATTGTAGAAAATGTACATGTCTGGTATCACTGCCTTTAGGGAAATGAATAATGGTTGTATGTCAGAATTTCAATAGCAAACAAAATCCACTGACAAAAATATCATTTAGAAAATTATTGTCTCATTAGGTGCAGGTTTTCTGTTATTAACTACTATGGAGCGATATTTTTGTCAGCATTATTAAGGATACTATATTTTTGCCAGATGATACTTAGGTAATGATATTCGTGTAATGTATATTTGGTCCATTTTTCCAACTGATGTTTCTCTGTGGGGGAGGCTACAAACTGTCCAGTTTGAGGAAATTCACCAAAAAAAGCTGAAAGGACATTTTCTTTCTAGTCAATCCAGCCAGCAAGTCTATAATCAGAAAATGGATACTTCAGTGTGTGATACATTTGAAATATATTGTTATTTAATATTTTTGTACAGTTATGGGGTTATTATTTGTCATCTAAGAGGAAGAGTACCATTGCCAGAGGTACTACCATCATTTATTTATATTCATGTATTATGTTGACACCTGCCCCCAATCATGAGCTTCAAGGCAGTATTCCCCTGAATGACCTTCCACAGCACGGGAGTGAGTATGTTTGTTTTGATAATTCATTAAGTTGATTTTCTGTCATTTTATGTTGAATAGTTATCCTAGTCCTACTGAGATAATAGTTGACTGTGGATTCCCCTTGTGCCTGACAAGGAGACAAGAGTATGAAATCTAATTAAGTTGTTGTGACTGCAGGCCCTGTCTGCCAGAAGCTCTCCAATACAAACATGACTCCATTGGCAGACGTTATCCAGACATAACCATCCTTACATACGCAGATGACACACAACTGATACTGTGCCTCTCGGACAAAACACCTAACATCAGGTACAATTTCACCACATGCATGATCGAAGTGGCCATCTGAATGAAGTAAAACAGCCTCAAGTTGAACATGGACAAGACCAAATGGTGGTGTTCGGGAAAGACATCTCACCATTGGACTCCACCGTGAGCCCTACCAGTCTCGGTCTTTCCTTAGAGCCCAGGTCACAAGCACCAAATCTCAGTATAATTATAGACAACACACTGGGTAGGGCCACCCAAGTAAATGCAGTTGTCTCATCCTTCTTCAGCACCCAGAGAAAGCTGTATCAGATTTTATACCAGACAGCACCAGGAAAACATTCACCCAAGCCATCATCACCAGCAGACTGGACTATAGGAACATCTTGTATGCGGGAATAACCAACCAGCTCACAAGAGGACCTGTCCTCAACCTCCCATGCCAAGTTCACATCACACCTCACCTTAAGGAACTCCACTGGCTCCCAATGTAAAAGTGCACACACTTCAGAGACCCCACCCCCACCTCCAAAGCACTCTGCAATTCAGGCCCTATCTATGGCCCTGGCTACCTGACCAGCCTCATTCATTTCCACCAGCCTTCCAGATATCTCCGCTCTAGCAGACCCATACGAGCACACACTCCATTCATACACAAAAGCAGAATATGGCATTGTGCCTTCTCATAGCTGGCTCGTAAGCTTGGAACGACCTCCCTAAACACATCAGAGCCTCTTCTTCACTTCTTGAATTCCAGAGGAAGACGAAGACCTGGCTGTTCAAGTTAGCCCTCCAGGGCGGGCCTCACACACTTACCAAAAGTGTCTGGATACCCTCACAGGTAATTAGTCTGCTTTAAAAATATAGATAACATAAAAAAACATAATATAGCATAACATGACTTAACTTACCATAACATAGCCTAACTTAAGAGAACATAACATCATTTTTAACATCCGCAAGATCTTGTGCAGATTTACCACACATTGGCAAAGTTCCTACCAAATGAATATTTTTTGCTGTCCGCCATTTTTTTTTACTGCTTGTTGGACGAGCACAATGTCAAAAGTAATCTCAGCAACTCTACGTGTCTGACAAATTTTCAGGCATATTTATGAAATGGTGTGAAACATATTCAAACATCAACAAATGCCATTTAAATTATCAATATATACATATGTGTGAATGCTTTTAAGCCCACCTGCACCTTTTTCCTATCTGTAACATATCAAAAACTATTGAATCAATTTGCCCCAAACCACAGAAAGCCCACTTTCTGAGTAAAATCCAAAATCATGACAATTGTGGGGTAAATCAGTTGAGCAGTTTTTGCAGTAACGCAAAGCAAATTTTCCTGTGGGGCTATACTATTTCCTCTGGATAGATCTGTCTGAAAATTGGCATGACAGACTTCAGCTGCGTACACTAACCGAGTGCCAAATTAGGTACTATTTCTTCCATGGGTACTAAAGTTATAGACAAATAAAAAACTGCCTTTTCGATGGTCACGTTCGGGGAGTTGTAATGAGAACCTAGTTACCATAGGAAATTGATTTTTTTTTGGTTTGTGAATAACTTTGGCACCTTTTGACAAATCTTCACTAAACTATCAAAAAAATTTCACCCATTTCTGCTTCTTCCTGGAAAGTTTTGGGGTGATCTGTCAAGTGGGGGCAGGGAAAAAGGGGAGGGTTTCCCACAACCTAAATTCCCCATGCATTTTTCATAGGGAATTTCAAAAACCATTACAGTCAAAATGGCTGATTGGATTTACACCAAATGTGGCAGAAAACTAGAT
Source organism: Pleurodeles waltl (assembly GCF_031143425.1). Lineage (NCBI taxonomy): Eukaryota > Metazoa > Chordata > Amphibia > Caudata > Salamandridae > Pleurodeles > Pleurodeles waltl. Next base: position 1,191,820,264 of record NC_090446.1, read on the forward strand.
CTTTACCCAAAAAGCGTGCTTATGCGATTTGGTGTAATTCCGTTTGGCAGCTTTTTAGAAATTGAGGTTTAAACTTTATAGATATCTGGATCACTTGGCTGAAATTAAAAAATTCAAACATTCCGATTGACTGACAGGGCTTTTTCAGAGTGAATTCTCTAAATGGCAGGACACAACAGGTAAAGAAATGTTGTGAAAGCCCATCACAGGACTTGGGGACTTGGGGCCAGATGTACAAAGCAGTTTACTGGTCGCAAATGGCCCATCGGGCCATTTGCAACCCGTAAAATGCTTTTTGGCATGTACCAACACCATTTTTGTGTGAGTCAGTAACCTATTACAGACTTGCAAAATAGGATTTGTGAGTCGCTATTAGGAAGAGGCATGTTAAGGGCATCCCTTCCGAATAGCGGGTTGCACTAATATATATGAATATTTTGCGACCAGGAATGCGGTTGCAAAACATTCGCCGTTATCACCAAATTCAAGTTTGTGGTAAGCCATTCGCAAATGGGAAGGGATCCTCAAGTGACCCCTTCCCCTTTGTGAATGGGGATGGCAACATTTTTTCAGAGCAGGCAGTAGTCCGACCGACTACTGCCCACTCTAAAAAGATGAAAGGAAAACTTTTTTTTTTAAATGCTTCCCGTTTTCCTTTAAGGAAAATGGGCTGCATTTTAAAAAACTGCTTTATTTGAAAAGTAGTCACAGACATGGTGCACCATCCCTGTGAGTGTGGGCCATTTCCAATGGGTCTCAAATTGCAACCTGCCTCATGAATATTAATGAGGCAGGTCCCTTGCTACCCATTTGGGAATCGCAAACAGTGTCTCAGACACTGTTGTACATTAGAGATTGCAATTCGCAATTTGCGAATCACTAAAATGAGCAAATTGGGAGTCATAATCTCTAATGGTTGTACATCTGGCCCTTGGTCCCCTGACCAGAAGCTTTGACTGAAGACCTGGAATGGCTGGGGGTTGGCATACTGCGGTATGGTAATAAAATCTTAGTTTACATTTTTATTTAAACCTAAAAATTCCATAAAGAAACACAGTTTAAAGTGATGTTATAGTTAGGTAAAAATCTCAGCTAAAATGTAACATTATGAACTAAATAAAAATGCTGAAATTCACCAGTTATAGTTAGATGAAGGACCTATAACCTGCACCCTCACTATGTGAATATATATATGTATAAACACATATATATAGTGTTCAAGTTATGGGTTTGTTAGGTGCGAACATAAATGCGTGCAACTGAGAACAATGTGGCTGAGTTACAGAAAGAGTTACTATAAAAATTAAACACATTTTTCTGTCTGTAGAGGATCCCTTGCATTTTTCTCATTCTGTCCTTATAAAGTAAAAAGTCTGTTCATTCACAGTCTCACAGTTCATTGTTTGTCCATTTCTCTTTCAGGCCATCATCCTTTCCAGCTGGCACACATGAAGTACTCTGATCTGTCCAGTTGTAACTGATCTCCTCTCCCTGCCAACAGGACGCCACCAACCTTCAGAAAAGGCAACAGGTATTAAAGTATTAATTCCAGGATTTATTCTGGCAATCTGGATATATATATGGTTGTTTTCCTTTTATTCTGTCTGTCTCCTTTGACTTATTTCCTTTCATGTGGGGTTTTTCGCTTTTTGGCTTTCCTTTCTTCTCTTTTGTATATGGTTTATTTCAGCTCAGCAGGTTTAACACATCTCCTTTCTCCCCATCAACTCACTTCTGTTTACATTTTCACTGTCTTTCTCTACCCCTTATTTTCCCACCCCGTAGTGGCCCTCAAACGCACCTGGCATTGTCACAACCCGTCCTCGAGCTGTGGGGGGACATAGCATTTCTGGGTTGGGTCCTGGACACTCCCACTCCTCTGTTACCACTTGCTCCTCTTTTTCCTGTGGAACTGAGCCTCCACCCGCCTATGATTCATTGCCACATTCTTCTGAATTCTGTCTTGCTGGACCCTCTGTTGCTGGCTTGGATCCAGCCCCCATCTTAGGTCGGTCTCCCTGGATGTTGCATCATCCCTTAGAATGACGTCCACTATGGCATCCTCCATCCATATCTTGTCTCGAAAGATAATTGTTAGTTCCTTCCTTTTTATTCCTTAGCTTCCTCTATCTAGTTTATCTCTTCTCTTTTGTCTTCTCTTTCCCCTAGCCCTTCTTCTCTCTTCAGTCTATTGTCCCATTTAACAAAAAAAATTGGCAACACTAGAAGGACAATCAATGCACATTCCCATAGTTCTCTATATGTAATGATAACTAAAGGTGCTCATACACTAATGCACATCATTGCCATGATGTGCGTCCCGGAATTCTGACACAGAAGACAAGTAACATAGACAAGAAGAAAAAATATAGCGGACCACACAAATTGTAATTGATATGCAAATATTGAAGGCCAATTGTGGCTTGAAGAAGATGATATGGGCTCCTGATTATTCTTAAAGTGATATTTTTACATTCACAGTAATGGTGTAGGTGGCGGTCCTCTCTGTCCCAGCGGGGCTTGTGCTGGCGGTCCTCTCTAGCCCTGCGGGGTTTGTTCTGGTGGTCCTCTCTGTCCCAGCGGGGCTTGTGCTGGTGGTCCTCTCTGTCCCAGCGGGGCTTGTGCTGGCGGTCCTCTCTAGCCCAGCGGGGATGATGGCTTGGCCTCCTGGGCAGCAGGGATGATGGCTGTGGCCTCCTGGGCAGCGGGGATGATGGCGGTCTCCTCTGCCGTGCTGCTCTTCCCAGACTTTCCTGCTTTCTTGTGGCCCTTCCCCACCTTGGAAGGTGTCGCAGCTGACTCCACACAATTCCACCGGATCCCTGGGAGCGGCTTTGGTGGCTGGAGTCTTCCCCCTCTCCTGCCGGGCACTGGCCAACTTCTGATGCTTCACATGTGGGTGACTGTCTGTGCTGTGGCTCCGTGCCACACTGGCTGCCCTGGTAGCCGGTGCACACCATATTCTGGTGACTACAGGCACCACTGGTCCTGGAGATGTTGTGGCTGAGGTGCTAGTTCGGGACCTAGGAGACGGACGGGGTGGGGGAGGTGTGGGAAAGATGTCAAGGTTGGACAGGAAAAGTTTTTGGGAGACACTGGGACGGGTAGCTGGGGGGGTTGGGAGTGGAGGAAGAGGTTGTGGTGGTAGGAGGTGTTTGTTTGCTGACTTTGGGTGAAGGTGCATGCGCTGGAGGCTGTCGTGAGGTGGATGGCTGTTGGGTGGGTGTGTGCCTGCGTTTGTGTATCTTGGGAGGTGGCATCACAGACACACTGGGAGAGGACACAGGGGATGTGTGAATGGTAGTGGGGGTGGTGACTGCACATGAGCGGGGTGTGGTGGTGATGGCAGTAGTGGCTGTAGATGTAGTGCATGCAGGTGTGAGTGGAGACGAGACTGGGAGGGAGTTTGGAGATGAGGAGGAGGGGGACACAGTGGAAGCAGTGGATGTTGGTGTGTGTGCATGTGTGTGATGTTTGCGTGAGTGCCTGTGGGATGTGTGGTGCTTATGTTTGCCGGGGCATCCCTTGTGTTTTGACGTGTGTGCATGCTGGTCTGAAGGTGTGCTTGGGATAGGCTGGGGTACAGGGGATTGGGTCTGGGTGGAGGAAGTTGGAGGGGGGAGGCTAGAGACGGGGACAATGGCTGCCATCAGTGCTGAGGCCAGAGTCTGAAAAGCTCGCTGAAGAGCCGCCTGACCAGAATGAATGCCCTCCAGGAATGCATTCGTTTGTTGCAACTGCCTTTCTACACCCTGGATGGCATTCAAAATGGTAGACTGCCCAACAGTGAGGGACCTGAGGAGGTCAATGGCCTCCCCACTGAGGGCAACAGGGGTGACTGGGGCAGGGCCTGAGGTGCCTGGGGCGAAGGAGATGCCCACCCTCCTGGGTGAGCGGGCACGGGTCAAAGGCTGAGGGGCTGCTGGGAGGGCGGTGCTGGTAGGGGGGGTGGCGGCTGTACCTGTAGATGCGGGGGGCACAGATGTTGCCGCCATCACAAGGGAGCTCCCATCAGAGGACGAGTCTGTGTCGCTGGTCTCAGCTCCTGTCCCCGCCGTGGAGCTGCCCTCACCCTCCGTCCCACTGGTGAACTCCGAGTCCGTAGTTTCGCCCTCCAGGGCCATGTGGGATGCAGCTCCCTCCTGCTCCGGTGCCACTGGTCCTCCGCCTGATGATGCTAATGCACACAAGAACAGGGAGACCACAAAAAGGGGGGGACGACAGAAGAAAGACATGTTCAGTGCCTGCATTACCGCTACCTTTGGCGGACACGACAGACACAGAAGGCCCCTGCACTACGCCACACTCTTGGGCTCCACTGTTCAATTCCTGGGAAATGGCCTACTAGGCTATGGACGACATCTGCACACATGGATTACACAGGGGCATGACTAGGTGTTCTTGGCACTCTACAGAGGTGGGGTGGGGTGCCACATGGCCTTCCTTATGGAGGGACGTTGCCTACTAAAATCGTCCTGGCCTAGGGAAACCCACAGCCCACCTCCCCCACCCAGACCCCTCCACTGCGCGCAAAATCAGCAGGATGAGAGTGTACTCACCCCCTTGTGGCTGCTGTGATGCCCTCAAGCGCCCATCCAACTCCGGGTACGCCACTGCCAGGATCCTGAACATCAGGGGGGGGTCATGGTGCGACGGGCACCCCTCCCACATCGGGAGGCCATCCCCAGCTGAGCCTCCGCCATCTTCTTGCTCCAGCGGCGAATGTCCTCCCATCTTTTACGGCAGTGGGTGCTCCGTCTGTGGTAGAACCCCAGGGTCCGGACGTCCTTGGCGATGGCACGCCAAATATAATTTTTTTCTGGTGGGCGCTGACCTACATGATTTGTACAGGGGGAAGAGAAACTTATTACCAACTGCACCGTCACAGTCATTGGCCCCCATCCCTACCCTTGCCATGTGGCACATGCACTCACCGTCGTTTCATGCACGCCGCACTCTCCGCCCTTCCTTCTTACATCCACCCCTCTCCACACAGGCATAGCCCATACAGCATGCTCCCAGTGCACTTACCTGTTTGTCTGGAGAACCGTAGTGTACTGGGGGAGGACCCCATCCACGAGTTTCTCCAACTCCTCCGATGAGAAGGCAGGGGCCCTTTCCCCAGACACTCGAGCCATTGTCTCTTCCAGACCGAGGTCACAGCAGCACTTGCAGTGTAGGTCCTCTCCTGTCGAAGATCAGGTATCGAGTGATTCAACAGATAGAAAATGGCGGTCACGTCCACGGCGGTGCGTACCGTCACCGCCGGCGTACATCGTCATTGGCTCCTGGGACCCATAGGGTCCAATGTTAACCAATGCAGAATTGGGCCGCGGTCTTCGACCGCCTACTGCAACGGTGTACAACGCCAGCGCAGTTACCTCACATCCCATTGTCCCACTTTACAGGTCAGGCAGCCGCCATTTCAGGGGCCCACATGGCTTAATTTTTAACTGTGTCACACATACCTAGGCCTAGACTCAACACACATTCAGGCCACTTTTTGGATTAGGAATTGTGTTCTGTGTTTGACTCTGTGCTCGCTGTTGTCCTTCACAGGCACCGTCTGCTGGGACATGTGAGGAGATGGCGGCATCCTCCGGTGGACCTGTCGACAATGGAGGCAAGACATATGATCATCACCTACAGGCTTGACCATGCCACAATCCAGGAACTGTGTACCCAGCTGGAGCCAGACCTGATGTCAGCTATCCGCCATCCCACAGGAATTCCCCCTCAAGTGCAGGTGCTGTCAGTGCTCCATTTCCTTGAAAGTGGGTCATTTCAAACAACAGTGGCTATAGCATCAGGGATGTCCCAGCCTATGTTTTCCAACGTGTTGTCCAGAGTGTTGTCTGCCCTGCTGAAACACATGCGGAGCTACATCGTTTTCCCTCAGGTGGAGGATTTGCCTACAGTGAAAGGTGATTTCTATCCCTGGGACATATCCCCAACATCATAGGTGCCATTGATGGGACCCATGTGGCTTTGGTCCCCCCCCCCCCACACAGGAGTGAATAGGTGTACAGAAACCGGAAGAGTTATCATTCGATGAATGTTTGGCTGACCAGTACATCTCCCATGTGAATGCCAAGTTCCCTGGCTCAGTGCATGACGCCTACATCCTGCGGAATAGCAGCATCCCTTGTGTGATGGGTCAACTCCAGAGGCACCGTGTGTGGCTATTAGGTGAGCACCTGGAAGGAAGACAGTGGGAATGGTTGTCTGGGGATATCCCTACAGGTTAGTGTGTGTCTAACAGTTGTCCCTCGCCATTTGCAGGTGACTTTGGTTACCCCAACCTGTCATGGCTACTGACCCCAGTGAGGAATCCCAGGACAAGGGCAGAGGAACGCTACAATGAGGCACATGGGCGAACTAGGAGGATGATCGAACGGATTTTCGGCCTCCTGAAGGCCAGATTCAGGTGCCTCCATATGACAGGTGGATCCCTATTCTACTCACCAAAGAAGGTGTGCCAGATCATCGTGGCCTGCTGTATGCTTCACAACTTGGCTTTGCGACGACAGGTGCCTTTTCTGAAGGAGGATGGTCCAGATGGCGGTGTTGTTGCAGCTCTGGAGCCTGTGGACAGTGAAGAAGAGGAAGCAGAAGAAGAAGACATGGACAACAGGGACTCAGTGATCCAGCAATATTTCCAGTGAAACACAGGTAAGAATACAAACCTACCTAGTACATGTACTTAAACACTACCACCTCTCTACTGTCTGTTGTTTTCACACAGTGTATGGTCACTGAGTTGTCACTTTCCCTTGCGATTTCACAGATGTGGGTCCCAATGTGTGACATCTGCTTTGATTCCTCATGGACTACAGCAGTGTGACATAGGTATGTTGACACCACAAATGAAAGAGCTTTCTGCCACAGTAATTGCTAATACAGTATTCCGAAATCACAGACTGACTCCAGATTGTTTTGTGCTTTAAGGGTGTTTATTTTAGTGCTCAATATTGGAGGGGGTAGCAAAATGGTGAGGGGTGATGGCAGAGGAATGTCCATGGCAGAGTCCAGTCTATTAGTCTCACAGGTGCATTGCCCAAATGGGCATAGGAAGTGGAGCTGGGGCAGTTTAAGGATGGACAGGGTGACAAAGTGGGACAGTAGGATGACAATCACGGTGGTCTCATTTCTTGGCGGGGGTCTTGGCATCGTTCTCTGTCTTTGTCCTGGATCTCAGGGACCATTTGCGAGGTGGTTCTCCCTCTGCAGGGGGTGGGGTGCTGGTGTGGTGGTCCTGTGGCGGTGCCTCCTGTCCACTAGCACCGGCGGAGGTGGTGGGCAGTTCATCGTCCAGGCTAGTGTCAGGGGCACCTTATAGTGCCACAGTGTCCCTCCTGGTGTTGAGTACTTCCTTCAGCACCCCTACGATGGTGCCCAGGGTGGAATTGATGGCTCTGAGTTCCTCCCTGAAGCCCAAATACTGTTCCTCCTGCAGGCGCTGGGTCTCCTGAAACTTGGCCAGTACCGTTGCCATTGTCTCCTGGGAGTGGTGATAGGCTCCCATGATGTTGGAGAGGGCCTCGTGGAGAGTGGGTTCCCTGGGCCTGTCCGCCCCCTGTCGCACAGCAGCCCTCCCAGTTCCCCTGTGTTCCTGGGCCTCCGTCCCCTGGACCGTGTGCCCACTGCCACTGCCCCCAGGTCCCTGTTGTTGTTGGGGTGGTGGCCTGTAGTGGTGGACACACTGCTGATTTACATGTCCTGGGGATGGAGGTATGGGCCAGCTGGGTGGGTGCTGTGCTGGAGTTTCCAGAGGGGGGAAGCTCTGTGGTGGCCGGGTGAGGGAAACCGACTGTCCTGAGGTCCCTGATGGGCCAGGCTGGTCATCTAGATCCAGTTGGACAGAGGTGCTGTCATCACTGTGGGCCTCTTCTGTTGGTGGTGTGGACCCTCCTGTCCGGTGACTTTGGGTAGGGGTCCTGCAGGGGTATAAAAGGATGTTTATTACATCTGTGTGTGGCATGGTGTGCAATGGGTGGGTGACCGTGTACCACAGTGCTTGCATTCCTGTGTGGGACCTTGTGTGATGATGGTTTAGGGGGGTGCATGGGTATGTGCAGTGGGCATGCTTTAGTGATGGGTGTCCATGCTTTGTTGTTGCATGCCGGGCTTGGTGTTAGGATGTGTGGTTTGTGATGTTGAGACACTTGTGAGGAGTTGGAGTGATCGCCATCATCCCCGCTGCCCAGGAGGCCAGAGCCATCATCCCCGCTGCCCAGGAGGCCACAGCCATCATCCCCGCTGGGCTAGAGAGAACTGCCAGCACAAGCCCGCTGGGACAGCGAGGACCGCCAGCACAAGCCCCGCTGGGCTAGAGAGGACCGCCAGCACAAGCCCCGCTGGGCTAGAGAGGACCACCAGCACAAGCCCCGCTGGGACAGAGAGGACCACCAGCACAAGCCGCCGCTGGGCTAGAGAGGACCGCCAGCACAAGCCCCGCTGGCCTTGAGAGGACCACCAGCACAAGCCCCACTGGGCTAGAGAGGACAGCCAGCAGAAGCCCCGCTGGGACAGAGAGGACCACCAGCACAAGCCCCGCTGGGCTAGAGAGGACTGCCAGCACAAGCCCCGCTGGGCTAGAGAGGACCGCCAGCACAAGTCCCGCTCGGACTGAGAGGACCTCCAGCAGCTGAGTCACTGCAAAGGAGCCCGCCGCCACAAGCACCGCTGAACAGGGCACTGCGGTCTCAAGCACCGCTGAACAGGGCACCGCCGTCTCAAGCACCGCTGAACAGGGCACCGCCGTTTCAAGCACTGCTGAACAGGGCACCGCCGTTTCAAGCACCGCTGAACAGGGCACTGCCACTCCAAGCACCGCTGGCCCATGAGCGCCAAGGGCACTGACGCTACTGAGTCCGTCACGGGCAGAATGAAGCACTCTGGGCACAAAGACCCCTCCAGAACCAGTGGAGAGATCCATCCACTACCTCTGTCCTTAGCAGGATGAAGCACTCTGGGCACAAAGCCCCCTCCAGAACCAGTGGAGAGATCCATCCACTACCTCTGTCCTTAGCAGGGTGAAGCACTCTGGGCACAAAGCCCCCTCCAGAACCAGTGGAGAGATCCATCCACTACCTCAGTCTTTGGCAGGATGAAGCACTCTGGGCACAAAGCCCCCTCCAGAACCAGTGGAGAGATCCATCCCCTAGCTCTGTCCTTAGCAGGATGAAGCACTCTGGGCACAAAGCCCCCTCCAGAACCAGTGGAGAGATCCATCCACTACCTCTGTCCTTGGCAGGATGAAGCACTCTGGGCACAAAACCCCCTCCAGAACCAGTGGAGAGATCCATCCACTACCTCTGTCCTTAGCAGGATGAAGCACTCTGGGCACAAAGCCCCCTCCAGAACCAGTGGAGAGATACATCCACTACCTCTGTCCTTAGCAGGATGAAGCACTCTGGGCACAAACCCCCCTCCAGAACCAGTGGAGAGATCCATCCACTACCTCTGTCCTTAGAAGGATGAAGCACTCTGGGCACAATGCCCCCTCCATAACCAGTGGAGACTGTTATCCACTTGAGAGACTTTGGCTTTGCACTCCCCAGGATTTAACAGTGGGCAACCCACCCACTGGAGAGACTTGAGAGACTGTGGCTTTGCACTCCCCAGGATATGGCAGTGGGCAACCCACCCACTGTAGAAACTTGAGAGACTGTGGCTTGGCACTCCCCAGGATATGGCAGTGGGCAACCCACCCACTGTAGAGACTTGAGAGACTGTGGCTTTGCACTCTCCAGGATATGGCAGTGGGCAACCCACCCACTGTAGAGACTTGAGAGGATGTGGCCCTCTCGTGGATTTGGCATCGTGCACTCAACCGGCTGAGGTGCCCCCCCTTTCCCTCCCCCTGAGGTGCTTGTTTTCTTGCTCTCTGATGCCCCTGCAGTGTTCTCTCCGTCATGGTCAGGGATCTTGTGTGGGCCTCGCCCATACCGTGTGGGTCCAGTGTTCCATGGACTTAATTAGAGCACTACCTGGACTACTATGCTTGGTGTATATTTTGTTAATGGTGTATATATATTTTTTTGCATACTTGCTTTTAATATATTTCTATGGTTACACCCATTTCCTTTTGTCTTTGCATTCTTCCGGGGGGTTTGGGGGTGTAACTATCATTTATAAATATGTATTAGTGTGTGTGTTGTAGTGGGTGAGGGTGGGGGTGGGGGTGTGGCGTGTGTGTGTCCCTGTTTTATCCCTCCCCCTCCCCTGTGTCGTAGGTGCAGTACTCACCGTGGTCTTCGCCGCAGGTGTTCGTGCTTCTGGTAGAGGAGCAGGAAGACTGTCGCAGGGAGAATTTGAAGTTCTGGATCCATGGTGTCCTAGTTCCTTGTGGGGTGTGTAGAGGTGAACGTTTTCCCTTAGGAATCATGTTTCCGCTGTGTTTTTATCCGCGGTGAATCCGCCCCGGAAAAGGTGGCGAATTGGTAGGTTGTGATACTGTGGGCGGTACTTTGTCCTCCGCTTGTCTGTTGGCGGTGACCGCCGCGCTGTTTGTTTGTACCGCCGTGGCGGTCGGAGTGTTAAAGTGGCTGTCTTTGTTGGCGGTTTCCACCACGGTCATAATTGCAATTTTTTCCGCCGGCCTGTTGCCGGTATTACCGCCGCTTTAACACCCACCGCCAGGGTTGTAATGACCACCTAAGACTCCTGTGGCTCAAAAATAGTAAGTATATTCCTCGTGATACTGGAGGGGTGGTGCTGGGGATCAGGAAGAAAAGAGTAGCAAATATATCAACACAATACAATAAATTGTTATCAATTATCCTTAGGCCAGGCATCACAGTGTCAGATTCAGGTGTCAGTTAAGGTACAGTAAGAAAATCTGAAAATCTGGTGGGAACCACATACATCATAGAGCTGTTGAAGTGTGGAAAACTGAGCAGGTGTGAGAGCGATGGGAGCATCCCTTCATGGTGGCCAGTCCTCATTCTTGGCCTCTATTTTATGGATATAAGTGTCCCAGTTTCCCATTCCCGTTCTGAGTATTCCATGGACTGTAACAAGTGCAATGTAGTGGCTTCAGCCCAGGCCCACAGTAGGAGTGTATGCAACCCCTGTTGTGTGTCTGGTGATGAGGATGCCTTCCAGGTCATGGCTATCTGTCATTTAAAAAGGACAAATGCCAGGTCTATGAACCAATTAAGCTGTCTGTCCCCTTTTGCTTTGGGGCGAAGGCCCAAGAGACAAGACTCAGGGGTAGGTAGCAACGTGTGCCCAGCATGTTCCACCGTGGTGTTCGTAATCTCCAGGCAGGTCCCTTTCAGTGGGGGTACTCCAACACCATGTGGTAAAAACCAGCATCTGGCAAATGACAGCGGGAGCATTTCGGTTCTGTGTATGAAATATATGCTTGATACGATGAGGAAATAGGTAAGTGTGGTATGTGAAATTAAATTGTGTGTCTTGAAATCATGGGTTTCTAGAGACTTCCTTCACTTGTCGCAGTGTGCTTGTCCATGATTTGGCTGTGAGTGGTTGAGGGAGCACATTGTCCCATCTAGTCTCTGCCACGAGCGTGTTGCCCAACCTGTCGGTGAGCAATGTGGAATATACTGTAGAGATGTCATTCCTTATGTTCCCTCATGTGAGAAGGGTGGTCAAGATGGGTTGGTTCTGTCTCTCCTGCCTCCCAAGTGGTTTGCACAAGGTGTCTGACAACATGATGAGTCAGAAAGTGACTGGCACCTATTCTGTTCTCGTCCCTAAAATCCTGGAAGGACATAAGTGCCTCATCATTAAAAAGGTCTCCCGGATGGATAATCCCAACCTCCCGCCAAACCGATACATCTAGGTCACTGGGTACCGCAGGAACTGCATTAATGAAATCAACGGTAAATATGGAACATTGTTGTTCATCACATATGTAGCAGCACCAGCATACATGCAACGTGGACATCTGACATTATTTATCTGGTGGACAGCAGTCCTGGCCCGTAAGCCAGGTTTAGTTACTAAGTAAGCCCAGGGTGTCTTGGTGTTTTGTGCGGGTCTGGCGATGCCATCCAGCCAGCCCATGGGCCATTGGAGTTGTGCTGTGGTGTATTACAATTCAAAATTAGGAACTCCCAATCCTCCCTCCAATAATAGCCAGTAAGCGATAGCCAATGCCATTCGGCATCTGCCCGTTCCCCATATTAAGTCCAGAATTAGACCATGGAGTTCCCAGAAGAAGAATTTGGGGAGTGCCAGTGGGAGTGCCACAAAGAAATACAGCAATCTAGGTAAGATTCCCATTGTAGTTATTGCTACAAGTCCCAGTGGGGAGAGAGGTAAGGCTTGTGAAAAGGGTAGGGATCTAGGGATCGAAGACCTGCCCGGTCAACAGTACTCTTCCTGAGGTACGCTCTAAGTGGTATGTCCTAATACTTAGATATTTAAAGGTGTTGTAGCACCAGTGAAGTCAGTACATAGGTGTAGTGTCCTGAGGGGCTTGGGAATCGGGATGAGGGGGAACAAACAGGACTTGTACCAATTTCCTCGCAATCCTGAAATCAAACCGAAATCATCCAGTAAGTGCATCAAGGTCGGTAGGGATGTCCCAACCTTGTGCAGAAATATCAGGGCATTGTCAGCATACAAGGACACTATATGATGCTTGTCTAGCTCTGGAATCCCCCACTCCCGTGCTCGCAGGTGCAGCTTTCAAGCCAAGGGCTCCATGGCCATAGTCAAAAGAAGGGGTGAGACTGGGCATCACTGATGAGTACCCCTCTGAATGGAGAAGCTGTCTAATATCCACTGACCAGTTTTAACCCTGGCTCGTGGGCTCGACATGGGGTTATTAACCACCCAATATAAGAAAGAATCAGAGGCGAACACCAGGGGAAGCAAGCTATAGCCATGGGCCTCAGTTGTCAATGTGTGTCCCTGTGACGTAGGCCGATGAGTGTCACAGGTCATCAGCAGACTGTGTGGTTATCACAGGGCCTTAACCAAGTGCAGCCAGCAAGGACCCTGAGACTCCAGTGGCAGAGCCAGTTTCTGATGGTTGATCCACTTGCAATGGGGCAAAGGAATTCATGCTGAGTTGCAAGGTTTCTAGTACTGCCTTGTCCTGCTTGCCTGCTGCTTTATTACGTGTTGGCTTGGCTCTGGTGGGTTTGCATTTACGGTGACGGAGCAGGGTGTCAGCCATTCCCCCGCATTAGATTCCTCAGGTAGGGTTTGAACCAGACTCTTCATGTGGAGCCAAGTCCAGACATCCTCCACAGTGGTAAAAACATGGGCTATCTCACTGACCACTGCATGTAGCTTTGCTGGGAATAGAAGAATGTATTTATAGTTCAGCTCCTAGAGTCATTGCTTATCCCTACCATAGGAGCTATGGGGCCGCTGCACTTCTGCTGTAAAGTCAGAGTATGCAGTGATTGAGGCACCTTCATCCTGCCAGGGACCTTTTGCTCTGAATTGCTGGAGCACTAAGTCATGGTCCTGGATGTTAAGGAGCACGGTAATAATGGGATGTGGTGGGGTGCACAGAATGGGTGATCTGCTAGGTATCTTGTGTGCCCTCTCCACAGAAAAGAACTTGACTGGCTTACCCACCAGGACAGTGTCTATCAACCATGTTTCTATGAAGAGTACCATGCTGGGGTCCTCTGCCCTCTGAGAGAAGCCCAGTAGACAGATGTTGTTACGCCTAGGCCTTCCTTCGGTGTTCTCTGCCCTGCAATGCAGTGAAGCTACTTCAGCACTCACCAGCTTCTTCTGTGTCTGTAGTACTTGCACTGTGGGCCGTAATGTGGTTAGGGAAGATTCCACCTCATTTACATGATCCGTCAGCTTGCGGTGGTCCACACGGAGCAGATTGACATCAAAGGAAATATTGGCTATCCAGCCTTTCAAGGATTTTGGGGTTTCCAGTATAGCTTGTAAAATCTTTTCAAGTTGTGCGGAGTTTGCCTGAAGACTGCTGTCTAGGTGGGTCAAGGCCTCTGCGGTGCAGTTGTTGGAGGAAAAAGATGCCGTTAGGTCATACAACAAGGATGTATTTATCTTAGGTTTCACTATCATGGTGGGTCAGTGCAGAGTACAGGGCTTGTGTGCTGGCAGTCAGTGCACACAGTGAGCACATACAGTAAATAGGCAGGTGGTGCTTCCTAATAGCAGTTATTCCCTGAGGCTTCACTGTCTCAGCAGTGACCCAGGCCAATGTGTTCTGTGACAATAAGCAATGGTGTCCCTGCCGAGTGTTAGGAGGGAGGCAGGCAGACAAGTCAGTGCCACAGCTTGGATCTGAGGTTTCAAAGAAATAGTCAGGAGTGGAATGCTGCACCCCAATAGCTCCTATATTGTGCCCTTTTCTGCCACAGACAAAGTGTCATATATGGGCCCACTAAGGGGTCATGCGTGGCCGAGTATGGGACCAGTCAGCATGCCATGGGGGCTTCCACATGTCGAGTACAGGCCTTACAACGAGAGCATCATAGCTCACGCACATATACTGCCAGGCTGATAGAGAGACAAGATGGGCACTTGTTGGTTCTGCAGTATGGCGCTATTACTAAGCTCACCTTATGTGCACTCAGGAAGGTGCAGAGTGGTGCTCCCAGAAGCGAGCTGCAGTCACAGCAGGGTAAAAGGGGGAGCAGGCGAGCAGGGCCCGTCACTGCAGAAGGATGAAGATGCTCTTGTTGCTCTTGCAGGGCTGACAGTAGTGGCTGTAGGATGCCGTGCTCTGGTTGCAGGACCCCCCCCCCCCCACACACTTTTTGCCTGGTTCTTTATGCAACTTTGACTGAAGTGCACTGAATTTCTGCTAACCAGGTCCCTGGTGCCAGAGTTCCTTCCCCAAAACAAGGCACCTGGTCACTTGATCCCCAAGTGACCAGGCCCTTTAGCACCTTTGTAAGTCCCTAGTAAATGGTATCCCTGGTACCTAGGGCATGGGTACTGAAGAGGGCCCCTAATAGCTGTAGCGCTCCTTGTGCCACACTAAGGACCCAGCACCAACCTCATGCAGACTTTCATTGCAGACTGCATGACAAGGTGGTCACTAAAATTGCACACAGCCTATGTGCCATGTCCCTTAAGCACTGCATGTAGCATTTGTAAGCTATGTCTTTGTCAATTCTTAGACACAGTAAGTGAACAGGAAAGCCATTTAAGTCCATGTGCTGGACACTGGTCAATACAAGTTTCACAGCTACGTGATGCTTCACTGAAAATAGGGATGTTTAGTATCAATTATTAAACCATCACTAATTCCAGTGATGGATTTAATGATATATGCACCCAGAGGGCACCTTCGAGATGCCCCCTGAAAACCTACCAACTGCAGATGAGCTCACTGACCTGTTCTGGCCAGACTTCCACCAACAAACCAGAATCTGACTCCCAGGATGACAGCCTTTGCTCTCTGGAGGTCAGAAGGCAAAGCTTGCTCTGGGAGAGGTGTCTACTCACCTCTGCCCACAGGATGATCTGCATTCCAAGGCAGGAGCGTCAAAGAAGCCCACCACCTTTGGTATGCAGAACTGGCCTTCCTCAGAGAAGGATGCCAACCCCCTATAAGGCACCTGAACAGGTGGGAAAATTAGCTATGCAGGAGGCGTGTTACATTTCTAGACTGGACACACCTGTAGGGTGACCAGCCTGAAGTGGACACAGCCTAGGAAATTCCGCCATCTTGTGTGTGGTGGAATTTAGGACCTTTGGGCAGGGTGATGCCCACTCCCCATAGGAACTGGTCATCTGGGCGGGTGTAGTGACCACAACGGTACTTACCCATTGACTACTACACTTCACCACCCTTAATGCCCCGTAAATTGAGTATTTAGGGAACCCCTTGATACCATATCCTCAGATCTTTGCTGGACAAAAAGTAGGAGCAGACAAGAAGCCTGCTGAACCCAAGCACTGAGGAGCACAAATGACTTGGCACCAACCCTGCTAGCCTGCCTGCTGCAGCCTCGAGGAGTGACTGACCTGTACTGCCACTAAAGCCTCCAAGAACCCGGAAAAGCTGTTGATGCTTTACAAATTGCCAAGAAGGCCTACCTTGGAGCAGAGGTGCTCCTTCCCTGCATCTGCAGGCACAAAAGAAAGAACTGTGAGGACCGGGACTGCCAAAAACAAGATGCCAGGCATTACCACTGCACCTGAGTCGCCTATCCCGAGCTGAAGTGGCCCAATGGTGTCAGCATGGTCCCCAGGCCCTCCAGAAATGAAGCCCACCTTGAGTTCACCCACTGTGGACTTCCCAATGGCCTCTCAAGCCTGTTTCTGCAGGCACCCCCTCCAATCGCGAATAACTCCAGCACTGAACCCGACGCCAAAAGACACCACTGCAGCCGAGCCCCACAGTCCGAAAAGAAATTGACCGATGGTGTGCCAACAGGACCAAGGACCTCAAGGGTTGAGCCCCCTTTACACAGTGTACCTCATTTTGGTCCACTGTTTAAGGATCCAGCTTCCTACGGTGGCTCACCACAAGCGGCCACTGAAGTAGTGGTGCGGGCATGCAGGAGACTGGTTGCAGATGTAGGATCACTTCCACAGTGTCAATAGGTCTCCCGGGAGATCCATGCAGTGAGTCAGCAGCAGGAGTGAAGTCCAAGTCACATTTAACACCGTGCAACATGGCGGCCACATGATGAGCACAGCAGTGCCTCGGTGGAGGGAGTGCCGAAAGAGTATCAGGACTTGGGCGCCCTCTGCAATTCAAGGTGTCTTATCGGTGGTTTTGAGCTGCCGGTCATGCTGCCTCCAGGCATGCCGTGCTCACCTTCAAACTAGGCCCACGCAACTGTCTTTTCATGTCATCAGCGCTGCTTTTCCTCACAATTCCCCTGCATGGGAGCTCCTCAGGTGTAAACAAGCTGGACCACACGGTAGCAGATTGATTCACCGTGGGTCCCAGTGGCCTCACAGCAAAAATTTGCTTTGGATGGGATGGATTATTACAGGATATTAAGCAAACTGCACGGAGCTCTTGTCTAAGCGTCCATTACGGCCGCGATCTTGGCCACACCCCCATGAATGCTGTACTTTAACTGAAATTGAAGTTGTTTTTTTTTAGTCATAAGTTAAGGTGTTATGGCGAAAGCTAAACGACACTTCGCTTTGAATAAGGTTGTTACAATGAATTCAGTGAAGTTCTGGGAGTTTGTGATGATATACTAGATCAAACTTCCAACCCAAACAAATGGCCTCATATCCCAACCACTCCTGTCTTCAGCTACTCTCAGCAGGTTTGAGCACATAGGCCCTCATTCTGACCTTGGCGGGCGGCGGAGGCCGCCCGCCAAAGTCCCGCCGTCAGGTTACCGTTCCGCGGTCGAAAGACCGCGGCGGTAATTCTGACTTTCCCGCTGGGCTGGCGGGCGGTCTCCTTCAGACCGCCAGCCAGCCCAGCGGGAAAGAGGCTTCCACGATGAAGCCGGCTCGGAATCGAGCCGGCGGAGTGGAAGCTGTGCGACGGGTGCAGTTGCACCCGTCGCGTATTTCACTGTCTGCGCAGCAGACAGTGAAATACATTTAGGGGCCCTCTTACGGGGGCCCCTGCAATGCCCATGCCAGTGGCATGGGCACTGCAGGGGCCCCCAGGGGCCCCGCGACCCCCCCTACCGCCATCCGGATCTCGGCGGTCCGACCGCCGGGATCTGGATGGCGGTAGGGGGGGTCAGAATCCCCGCGGCGGTGCAGCAAGCTGCGCCGCCGCGGAGGATTCAATGGGGCCGCGGTACACTGGCGGGACCCCGCCAGTGGTGCCGGTCCGACCGCGGCTTTACCGCCGCGGTCGGAATCCCCATTGAAGCACCGCCGGCTTGTCGGCGGTGCTCCCGCGGTCCTCCGCCCTGGCGGTCAAAGACCGCCAGGGTCAGAATGAGGGCCATAGTCTGGCTTTGCACTTAAAATGCAGTGAGCTGCCAGTTCCCATGCCACTTGATGAATCTTCACAAAACTATTAAAAAAGTCTTATCTACCTCAGCTTCTTCTTGGAAAGTTTTGGGGTGATCTGTCAAGCAGGAGCCAAGGAAAAGAGGGGGTTCCAAAACACAATTCCTCATCCCCAAAACAACAGACACAGCTACACTCAAAATGGCTGAACTGAATTGCACCAAATTTCACAGAAAGCAAGATCTTGTTCCAGAGAGTGTGCTTTTGTAACTTTGTGTAATTCTGCGGAGTCAACAGATCTTGAGATGAGATCTATTTGACTGCAAGCACATCATCAAAGATGTGATGGGGAGCCATTTAGGTATTGGGGGACTGAGGACCTGATTTTGATGGGGAGGCTGCCGCCATACTGGCTACCTCCCCGCAGTGCCCATTTCGACTTTCCTGCTGGGCTGACAGTTAGAAACCAAGTTTCTGCCCTTCAGTCCAGCGGGGAAGTGTCAGGAGCATTGTTGCCTGCTCGTAATCAAGCTGGTGGCAGTGCTGCCGCCTGCAGGAAACAGTGGGCATTGCGAGGGTGCTGGCGGGGGGACACCTGCACTGCCCTTGCCAAGTGCCCCCCTGTGGTCCCCTGCGCCTGTTCTCCGCCAGCCTTTCCACCACCATGAAAAGGCTGGCAGAGAACCGTATCGTAATCAGCAGGGCTGCACTGACTTCAGCGCAGCCCTGACTGATCCTGACCTCCACCAGCGTCAGCCCTCTCGGGATCGAAGATCCAGGCAGAGACATTAGTAGGTTGGCGGGACTGCCCGCCAACCTCATATTGTGCAGTCCCAAGACCACCACACTCGTAATCAGTCCTCCGTTCTGAAAAAAGATTTAAACAAATATGAGGAGGCAGGGTGGGGATACTCTGTCCCCTAAGCCTAGTTGGGGGCTACCGAGGAACCCCTCCCTGGAGCCTAAAATAATTTAAAAAAAACATTACTGCAAACTTGTGGTGGTTCTGCAAATCTGCAGTAAAAAAAAACACAAAAATAATCTATGGTGGGCTAGGACTGGGGGCAATGCATTGTATTTTATTGGGAGTGCCCGTCCCCCCATGACACCCTCTTCGATCAATCCTATAGTGCCAGGGACCCCATCCCCTGGGGTTGCCTCCATTGTGGTGTTCTGGGCCCCCCTACCTCCGTAACACCATAGATCTCTGCCCACAAGAATGCCGGCAGAGAAGTCTAATGTGCTCTGAACCAGCAGGAGCAGAAACTTGCTCCAGCTGAGTGGGAGCAAAAAGATTTCTACCTGTTCTACCTGCTGCAGGTTTTCATGGACAGAGAAACTTAGGATTGCTTCCACTTGGCAGAAGCAAAAGAATACAGCTCCCACCTGGTGGGAACGATGTTGGCTCCTTCCGCACCCGGGATGGGTGCAGGCAGGGTAGCTGGAGTGGCTGCAGGGTGGGATACCTCACAGCCTTCACCATAAAAGGTGCTGTGGGGTGCTCCAGGTGGTTTGCAGAGAGCTGATGGGGCTGCAGGGGTCCTGCCCCTCCCCATGCCCTCCATCAAAAATGAAAGATGTGTGCATTCCGGGTGGGCACCAGGAGACCCAAAAACTAATAAAAACTGGGAAAAAATGAATAATAAATGAGCGTCAGGAGTAGCTCATTTATTATTCACTGTTTCAAGAAAGGAGAGGCCCAAAATGCCCTGTGAAGGATCTTAATGATTTTTGTGAGCCTGGTGGTGCCTCTATAGGGACAGGGGCATTACCAAGCATCTTTTTAATTAAAGTTGTGAAGAACTGCAGAAAGTGCAGCAGACTCCCAGCAACATAAAAAAAAACTGCAAGTCTCTTGGGTCATTATTTTGATGACCCTATGAGAGCTTACTATATTTTCTATCTGGAGCTCTTCAGCTGAAGTGCAGGGCCCTCTTGTAGTTGCTTTTATGGCTGCAATTTGTGAGTCCCTACAGACCTCAACAAAAAAACTTTTGGATTGTAGAACGGATAAAAATAGCGTTAAATCTAAAAGCCATTGTTTGTTCCTGGCCTGTTTTGTGTGAGAGGTAGTAGGCAGTCTGGGTGCATATAAGGTCTCAAAGTTGTCTGTGCAATGAGGGTTGCTGATGCCAGTGGAAACCTGACTACAGACACGGTTAGTCTGACCAGAGGCCCATGGACTCAGCTACTCACACTAGACTCCATTTATTAGTGGGGTGTCAGACCCCAAACACCCCCCTGGTGGTACACCCCTGACTGCAAACAGGCTGTGGCTCACTTGTTATTGAGTGTACATTGGAAAGTCACAATACATCTGGTGTATATTTTATCTGTGCTGGGGAGTTGAAAGCTGACTGTGATTTACAAAATGAAATGAAAATTCTAATATGTTTGGATAAAAGCTTTGGAATTACAAAGGACATATTTTGTACAGCATAAATTTGATTTAATGTAGTCTGCTATCAAGACTTTGTAAATATGTATGCTATGTATGCAAAATTGTATCTACCGATCATTTACACCTGTGGAATGTCCTACCTGGGGGACATTCTGCAGATATATTTGTAGAACTGGTTTACTTTTGAAAACCTACGGTATGATGTACGAATTTTCCATTCACAAAAAGTGGTCACAAATTGGGCACCAACCTTTTGCAAATTGAAAGGAATTTTGTGAACCGACATATGTAGTAATAAATCTGTTTTTTAGCTATAGGCAATGGTCCCATGGATAACTGCTTACTCCTAAAAACGTTTTTGTTAACATTCTCATAGAGGAAGGGTCCCCCTTCCCATTTGAAATGGCTTTCCATCAGTTTTGAATTGGTGGAAAAATTTTAATGTTTTGTGAATGGATTTCAGTCACAAGACATTGATACATATATGAAGGAATCACCCCTTCCAAATAGTGATTCCTTAATGTTTACTTCACCCATTTACCAATTTAGAAAACCTTTTCCAAATCATTAATTAGGTTTGTTACATTACAAAAAGTGTTTTAGCACTCACAAACCTTCAGATTTACAGAATCTAATGGTTTGTGACCGTGAAAACACTTTATACAACAAGCCACAAGAGCAGTTACAGATTTCCTGAGTCACTCCGGGGACTCTTTGTGAACCCCTTACAGCTCACAAATCTTCTCCAAACATAGCAAATGAAGATAAATCCTGACTTTTTCAATTTTTGGCTTATGTTTGATCACTAAGGCCCTGATTCATACTTTTTGACGCTAAACTGCACTGTTTAGTGTAAAAAAGTATACCGCCGGCAAGCGCCATCCCAAGACGCCGACCATGCGTCATATTTATGGTATGATGATAGCCAGCGGTAAGGCCTGGTTAGCATCAAAATGGTTTACGCTAACCAGGTGGCGGAGGCGGACGGAAAACTGGAGGTTGTGTGTGAATGGTGCTAGTCAGGTTAGAGTCAAGAAAGTGACTCTAACCTGATTAGTGCCATATTTAGGCACACAACCCCCATTGACGTGACTTCTGTCTAAGTAAAGACAGGAGTCATGCCCCCCAGCCCAATGGCCATGGCCAGGGGACCTTTGTCCCCTGGGCATGGCCATTGGGGCCAGTGCCATGTAGGGGGCCCCGAGTTAGGCCCCCCTTTGGCACTTAACATTTTTTTTTTATATACTCACCTCTACTTACCTCTACTTCCTGGAATGAAGTCCCTCCATCCTTAGGTGTCTTCCTGGTGTGGGTAGGGGTGGGTGGGGGTGCCCCTGGGGCCAGGGAAGAGCACCTGTGGGCTCTTTCCATGGTCTGTGACCATGGAAAAAGACCCACAGGTCCCCTAACGCCTGCCCTGACCCAGGCGTTAAATAATTGTGCTTAGTAAGCTTAGCACCTTTAGGCCCCCCCCTCCCTCCTGTGCACCATTTTTGCACGGGTGGATAAGTAAGGTGCCTGGGCCTTAGAGTAATTCTTTGCCCAGGAACGCTTACCTCACATCTCATTGACACAAGGTAGTTTTCCGCTGCACAAAAAATCACTTTGACTCCAATATTGTGATGCTAGACGGGTCTAGAATCAAATATATAAATATATAGTTGAGTTTACGCTGAAATAGCATTAAAAAAATGACGCTATTTCAGCACAAACAGAATATAAATATGCTCCTTAGTAGCTAAAACTCATGGTTATAGTTTATAGGTAGGGAAGTGCTGCTTACTGGAATCAGACGCAGATGAGACTTGCTCCTAGCTCCTACTTTTCAGAAAATACAGTGACTCTTTTTCTCAGTCATACACTTTGTGAATGAGTTTCTCAGTGCCCTGGTGTTCTCAGAGTTTTTCAGCAGCAACCCCTTGTCATGTTCATTCTGTTTCTCTGATTTTACTCTGATATACAATTAAAAATAAACATACAACAATGTAACTAGGGATATCGTAAGGATTTTGGGGGCCTTGGGCCAAATGTATTTTGGTGGCCCCTGTTAAGAACAGTTTTGAATTGATGATCGAATTTCAGCTCTTACATACCATCTTTGGCCAGCTCACTGACAGTGCACAGGCACACTCGTCCAAATTCTAAATGTGTTTACATCTAGTATTCATGGACAGTGATGTGTGTATTTAAAATTGTAAGACAACAACAGCTCACTAATAATACTGCAAATAATATCTGTGACACCGTCTGATTTCTTATATGTGAGGTACTGTTTTGATCTAAAGGAAACTTTTTTTATGATTGTTGCATGAAACATAAACACAGCATTTATCTGCCAAATGTTCGTAATAGACTCTCACAGGTCACCCACATGAAAAATAAATTAAAGGAAAACTATATTTCAAACAATTTGTGAAAGAATTATTAAAAGTCATCTAGGCAGGACTCTCTGCAGAACTGAGCTGGCTCTTTCAGGGGGGCCTGGGCCACAGTCCACTTTGCCCACGCCTTAAAACGTCTCTGAATGTAACTGCATACTCATGAAATACCAAAAAAGTTGAACTTGTTTTTAGATGCTCAAATAAGATGTTGGAAAACAATTCATGAAAAAAAAACCTCTCTCTGCATGACCTAATCTATTCCCAACAAGTGCACATTAGTGCCTGCCAAACATCTGACATGCTTCCTATAAATACTACCCTTAAATCTATCAAAGTTAATCAAAGGTTTCACAAAATTTTAAGTCAGAGTCCTTATTTAGTCAATAACTCTTTTGTGGTGTGGTACAAGGATATTGTCAGAATATTGTCTAACCTAAATGGCATGTCCTAAATATAGTGTACAAAAACATTGCCCCATTGGAGTTAATAATAGAAAATATACACCCAATGGTGTGACATTTTTGCAAACAAAGTTTAGGACACAGTATTCACGTCAGACAACGTTTCTGTATATGATATCTAACATACAACCCTCCCTGTGTTTAAGCAAGAGGTGTTCTGCATACTCAATCTGCCCCAATAAATGGTCAATCCTCTTATACGCACTTTGGACTTTAAATCTTTTATGTGTTACATAAATCCTTAAATAAATCCTGATCAGTAAGACCACGCTTGAAACCAATTAATGCTTTACACTTCCTAAAACTTTAAACAAGTGCTTAAATAAACAATTGCCTCTCCTATTTTTGATTGATGTCTATTGATATTATGTGAACTATTGAATGTTTGTGTTTGCTTGATCCTTGAAATCATTTAATTTGCATGATCCTATATTTCCTATTCTCTGTAACAGGTGCTCAATTCATATAGTTGTCTATTCACTAGTGTTTCATAGACTGATGTTTATTTAAATACTAGTAATAAGATAAAATGAGTAAATAATATCATATGGTGCTTTGCGCAGGGTACAGCTTCCCCTGTACTGTGCATACCTCAGAAATACATTTTAAGACTCTGGACTGGGCTCTTCCTAAATTGAAGACGTATTTTAGAACTCTGGGGGCCTTATAGACAAACTGCACGTCTTAGCTTGTTTTGTACTACTACAAAATGCACTACAAAGTGCTATTCACAAACCTTTGCATTGCTTATACTTAATGTGTGTGGAGTTTAGTAGTAAATGTAGGAGGGACTGGTGAGAGAGGGTGGACAAGGGTGCAGACTTACAACAAAAGGGGATGGGATTAGGGAGGACTAAGTGGTGTTTAAGGAGAATTGGGAAAGGGGTTAGGGAGGGATGTTAGCCACCCACACAAGAGTAAGCCAATTGCTTTACCCAGGTGGTGTAGACATGTAACCTACACTTTTGTACTAAGCTTACACTCGAAGTTTGTTAATACCGAAAAGTAGTAAATTTACTCTAAAGTGCAAATTACTCATAAGTGTAAGTTACCTTTATGAATCAGGCCCTGAGTGTTGAAAGCTTAGGGAGGTTGGTTAATTGAAAATCCAGGACTTCAGCTTCTTGTGCCATTCACTAAGAGAACAAGAGGCTCTAATATGGAGTGAGAGGTAATTCCACGCTTTAGGAGCAATGCAAAAGAATGCCTGCCTTCCAGATCTGGTTCTGGGTATGGGGAAGATGTGTGTGAGTAGGATTCCTGTGAAGTGGAAGTGTCTAGGTGGTCGGGGAAAGAAGGTGCAACTGCTCAGGTAGGTGGAGCCTGAGTTGAGTAGAACCTTGAATATGTGTATGAGGAGTTTCAATTGTACGCATTTGTGGATCAGGAGTCAGTGGAGCTCCCTGAGGAGTGGTGGGAAGTGAGTTCTGTATGGGAGCTTTGGGATGAGTCTGGCTTCTGGGTTCTGGATGGTTTGTAGTCCTTCAGTGCATTGTTGGTGATACTGGCATAGAAGGTGTTCCCATAGTCAAACTTGCTGGCACTACAGTGTGAATGACAGTTTTTCTGTTGCTTGGGAGCCATTTAACTATCTTCCTTTGCACCTTCAGGATGCAGTGACAGCATTTACTTGTGCAGTCATGTCCAGTTCCTGCCATGGGTTCTGAGCATGGGTGTTGGTGTGGTTCAAGTTTGGCCAGCCACAAGTTTGAGTCCCTTGGTAAGGTGTTCATGCCAAAAGTCACTATGTGTTTTGTCAGTGTTGAGCTTGAGACAGATGGCTTTCATCCAAATATTAACTTTGCTTATACTGGGGGTGAACTTGTTTCTTATGTTAGAGGTTTTTCCCAAGAAGGAGATTATCAGCTGAGTGTCATCTTCATAGGATAGGATGTTGATGTTGTGTGCGTGGATGACGTACAGAGGGATCATGGGTGCATTGAAAAGGGGGGGGGCTGAGTGATGACACTTGAGAGATTACGCAGAGTTTGCGGGCTTCAGAGAAAGAGATGCCAGGCTGACAGCTTGTGTTCTATCTGTTAAGAAGAAACAGGTCCAATAGAGAGGAGGTCCTTGGATGTCAATCCCATGCAGGCACCTGATGGACTGTGATACCATGTAAAATGCTGCCAAAAGGTCCGAACAATGAAGGCTGCTGTGTCCTCTCTGTCAAGGATCATGTGGATGAAGTCTGTGGTGGCAATGAGTGCTGTTTCTATACTGTGGTTGGGCCTGAATCTGGACAGCGTGAAGTCGAGCAGATGGGGTATGCTGAGGTGGTCAGTGAGGCATTGGTTGATTTGTTTTCTAAGACCTTGGCTGGGTATGGTAGCAGGGAAATGGGTCAGTAGTTAGAGAGCATGGCTGGGTCAGCGAATGGTTTCTTGAGCAGGGAGATGGCGGTGGCATATTTCCATGGGTCCGGGAATGTGGCTGAGTTGATGAAGGCATTGAGTATGGGTGTTAGTGCTTCTACTGATTGGTAGAAGTTCTTTCATGAAGGCGTGTTGAGGGCAAGGGTCAGATGGACTCCAAGTAGATGGTTTTCATGGTGGCAGTGACTTCCATGATGGTGAAGGCAGCCCACATGGTCAGGGTTCATTCATAAGTCATGATGGGAAGTTGAGTAGTGACAGTCGCGGATTCCGGTTGAGGGTCGAAGTTGCTCTATATGGAGCTTGACATTGTAACACCTCTTTTCTTGACAGAATTATCGGAAGGCTCACCCGTGTTAAAGCATGATGGTTTGTACAGCCAGGTCACCATTTAAAGCAGTACCTTAACAACTCAACCCTTTGATATGTTAGTTGCTCATTTCAGAAATGATTTAAACAACTTTGCATTTTGTTCTTTCTTTGTCTCTATTAACGCATTTCCCTAAGCCCTTCTAACTCTACACTCAAGCATAACTTTTCTTTATGGCGGCCAGTAACCTCAGATGTCTTGTGGTTGGCAGCTCAGTGGTGCAGAATCTCTATCCCAGTGCACAAAAAATTTAAGCTGGAGACTAACTATCATGTGTCATTTCCAGTGATGCCATTGGAAGTGATGTCACATTTAATGATGCAACAGATGTATCACAGACCTCACATTAATGGCAGTGGACATAAATTTCAGTTGAATATGAAATACACACAGATCTCTGTTATAAGTGCTCTAATTCAACTTCTTGACTATATGAGTAATTTACAAAAACAACCTACAACATAAATATAAGCAGATATAGAAGGTTTTTATACATATAAAGGGGAAATAGTTTTTATAAATGGCATAAAAAGAGACATAATTTGTAAATAAATATGTACCGCTTGCACTGCACTTTTGAAAAAGTCATTTTTTACTGATCAAATAAATTGTGCTTAGTGTCCTTTTTTAACACATAAAAGTTTTTGGTATTAATGGGCTTTACACCTGGTGTTTTTACTCAGAGCCAAAGCTCAAAGAGTCTCCCTCAAACAAAGTGCAGGTATACCCACCTCGTTAAGCACTGACTGAGTAAATTGTGGACAGTTCTCCCTGCGGTTAAGAGCTTTATTGATGTCCCACTTAGAGACAAGGCGGGTTCCTAACCTTGCCAAAGAGGTTGAAAAATGAACAGGGGGCTGTCAACAAACCACACCTTGTAGTATCAATGCTACAATAGTTCTAGTAATGTATTACAAATGCTATTCATAAACCTATGTGCAGAGACCTCTGCCTCTCATATCTTTTCTATGCAGAGATATCTCCAAACTTAGGTACATGATTTAGTAGTAAATATGGAGGGACCCAGGGGTGGTGCACCGGGCGTGATTGGAAATTGGGAAATTAAGGAATACTTACTGCTAAATAGGAGGGGACTAAGGAGGGGTAAGTAATGGCTTTGGGAGGAGTAAGGAGGGATTTAGGGAGTGACATGCAAATACAAACTCACCCACAAAAGAGTAAGCCTATTACTATTCACAAATAGTACCTCTAAAAATTCTGCTTTCAAAAAGGACATAAAACAGTACTAAAAGTGCACCCTGGATTTGAAGTAAGTCCAGCACCATATATGGTCACTCACAGGTACTGCAATGCCGTCCCAAAGATAGAACCGGGAACTTTAAATACCTTGTAAATTCAAAGGCCTATATATACTTTTTTAGCACCGCATTTGCGCTGCTTTTTGATGCAAAAACGGCGCAAACTTACAAAATACAATTGTATTTTGCACGTTTGCGCTGCTTTTGCGTCAAAAAATGACGCAAATGCGACGCTAAAAAAGTATAAATATGGGCCTCAGTCTTTGATGTTTCCACCCCCTGATCTGAAGGGGTGGACACGCTTAAGTGTAGATTCAAATTACACTCTGTATTGGTAAATCATGAAAAAGTGTAAGCTTGTATATAGGTGAAGGAGTCGATTTGCACGTGAATTCATTTTCACGTGGTACTTTATGAATATAGGGTCTCTTGTCTTCACATTGCATATGCTTGTGATAGCACACAGTGACTGCACATTTGACCAGCTTTTGTGTGTTTCACAAAATGATGCAACGATTTGGCCTCTGCCCCACTAGCTGTCTTGGGCAGCTTATGTGTTGATGTCTTTCCTGAATCTGGATGCAGAAATTCCTTTAGTAAATGAAATGACTCCTTGAAAGTACCAAAGATGATGCACTACATCGATCCATTATGATTCTGCAGTGCCACCTAGCGGCCATGCCTGCGTTTTTTTTCAATACAGTACTCTACAGAGCTGCGCGATTAAATCGAATAACCTTGACTCTCGAGACTTCAATGGCTTTCAGATCATTGGACAGCAGGACTGTTAGCGAGAGCTTGCAGCTTCTCTTCGGTGAGGCGAGCCATCCCCATTCATCAGCGTTCGCACAGTAAACGCTGTTAACGCACACTTTTCTAGCAGAAATGTATCAGGCTTTGGTTTGTCATACCTAAGGAATCGAGGTGGCTTGAAAGTTGCTTTTTTCTCTATTCCTTCCCATCCATCTCATCAGAACTACACTCTGGATGGGAGCTTTGGAGTGAATAAAGTTAAACAAGACTGGCACATGTTCAAAACTAAGTAGACAACTAAAATAAGCAAAGTCAATAGATCTCAGTATTTAAATTATGACCAATTACCAATGCTTGTTGGCAGTGACATGCAAGTCCATGCATCAAAACGCACGTGCACGCACGGCTCCCAATCTTTGAATTGGCTTTCTATTAAAAAACGAATTCCCAGTTGCAGTGTGAGGCACGTACGTGTGCTTTGTGACACGTGTATAATGATGTGTGCAACTAGACCCACATTTCACGAAGGGGGCCTAGCACTTCAGTGCTGGAGGCAGAACCAAATTCGGAGTCAGACTTAAAATTACTTGAAGGTCATCCCGTCATTGTGGTGCAATAATGCATAAGGTCATTTTTTTGCTAATATATGACAGCTCAATTTAAAGCAGCTGGGCCTCTAATATTAACCTATTCATAACAGGATTTAACAACCTTTACAGGACGTTTAGCACTCTTTCAAGAAACTCTAGCAGACCAAATAGTAAAAGTAGTATTTCAATACACAGTTAATGTGTTTACCTACTCTCACGTGGCATTTATAGTTATAATAATTCTAGTTTTGTAAACAACTACAGTACTCTAAAACACGTGAAGTCAATTGCATTGGCCTCAACCCACTAGCACTTCAAAATACTTTCATCTTCGCACCTTCCAGGGTGTTTCGAAAAATTGTCGCAAATAGTGTAGCGTAAGCACATTTCTATAATTTTTGTTCTACTGAATAAAATGAATTATTGAAAATAATTGTGCAAAGTGCACTTCTACCCTAACCAAGCAGCCTGGTGCTGAGCAATAACTGAAGGAGAAAAGGCAAGTTTTTTTTCCTGAAGGACTGAAGACTGGAGTTAATAGAGCTCGGGAGCCAAAGGGTTCTAGTGCTTTGATGCCAGTTAGGAAGATGCAGACAGTTGGCTACTGCAAAGCATTAGTTTCTGGAAGGAGTGTAAAGAGTGATACAATGGTGAAGAAGCAGAAGACCAGTTTTATGGAGAGCGCCAAGATCTAGGCACAACACTTTGAAGTTACATCGTTTTGCATTCGGAAGGCAACGGGCAGTAGAACAGTGAGAAGAGATGGTGAAGCAAGGAGGCATTCCTCAGATGAGGCATGCAGGAAGGTTTTGAAGTATTTGAAGGCATGAAGCCCCAAGATAGAGTTTCCAGTATCTAGTTGTGATAAGATAATGAATTTACAGCAGTCTGATGAGTGTGAGAGGTGGGAAAGGGATGACTTTTTCATAGCATGAGGATGTTGGTAAATCAAGTGGCATATATGCCTAACCTGTTTAAAGAAAGAGAAAAAAATAGTCAAAAATGAATCCAGAATTTTTTGCTGAGTCAACCCAGAGTGAGTGTCCAGCTCCACCACCACCAAAGTGAAGACCGCATCCTAGGAGGTTCCATAACTATGAGGCCCATTGTGTTGTCACTATTGAGTTTTAATTAGACTTGAATGATTAATATTTTAATGAACATTTTTATAAAGGTTCAAAACAATCACATAATTATAGTGCAGATGAATATCAACCTAAAGCACGTACTTTGTTACATTAGTAAATGGTTAATAATTCCGGGTTAGATAGATTATTTCTGGGCAAACAATTGATTGGCTATCTCATTTTACAATAGATATTATTAATAAGAAAAACATGGAGAGACGATTGGAAATTGATTCAAGGAAACAAGGAAACGGTGAGCTCCCCTTGGGTTTAAAATGAACACTGTAATCCGCTATGTGAATAACTTAAATCAATGAAATAATGATGCATTTGTTAATGTGTTTTATACATATAACTAGATTTCATTCTTCAAAATACAAGAAATACCAAGAAATCATTAAGAGAATTAGTGACAACGGAACTAGTAAGTCAAAACCGAATGGAACAAGAGAACATACCTCTAATAAATGGGGATATAAGGTAGCACAAAAAGATCACGTTTAGATAATAAGGAGTAAGACATAAATCTTTATTAATAACGCTTCACTACAATCTAATTTACAAGGTGGCCGCACTTATCTGTTATACAGGTTTTATATGCACTATTAGTTGATTAACACTCGAAGGGGGATAAAATAAAATTAAGAAAATTTTCACTTAGGCTTACGTTAGAGGGTATTATTTGGAAATGGTAAAATTAGGTCACTTATTGCGGTTCTCACCCGGTAACTTGGTGGACACACGTTTTAACTGATAAGGTCACAGATATTGTTCGAGTTGGAATTGTTTTATAATATATGATAATATTATTTTAGGAATTTGTGATGAAACTTTGTTGACAAGAAAGTCCTGAGGAAATCCTAGGGGTACTCCCCCGGATGAAACACGTGTTGACAGACAACGGACAAACAAGGTAGAATTAAGGGTTATAAGAATGGATTAATTGGACTAATTATGTGACTGTGAGCATGAACAATTAATTTGGACAATAGATATAAAGAAGGAGATTTGTTGGATAAAAATTGAATGAATTTACACTAAGAGTATTATTGTATGCTATATCAGATAGTTTTGATGTTAGGTAGGCATTGACTTACAAAGATTTTTGTTACTGGCATATTAAAATTTAAATATTTCATGCGTGCCATTACTCTTTAACATATTGTTAGATACCCTATGGGTGTATCATGTAAGTGATTTTGGAGGGTAGACACCTGAGTTTTGTGCACCGTGGTGATACATATACTAAGGCCAAACTTTCTGAAACAGGAGCGCCAATCACTCACTACTGCGCCCTCTGTTTAAGTGTACACAAATAAGTGCAGACAATAGATGTATACCTCATAAAAGATACAAACAAACTGTGTTGGGGTGAGCTTTAACCTGTGATCACTACTACGTAATACCACTGGATACTGATTTGGACCCAGAGTAAACCTGGTCTCTCACTGGTTGTACGTCTACTAAACTCAACATTGTTTCTACTCTTCTGTTGAGAGGTGTGTGTCCATCCCTTGATTCTCTTCTGCCTCTTATACAGTTTATATTTAATTACTAAGCACACACTAGTACAGTGTGTTATTCAGTTGGGAGGGCATGTCATTCAGGGTGATCTATAATCAGAAAGCCTATCAGTTTCCAGTATTATTGTTTTCCCTGTCTAATCCATGTATGTGTATACTTGAACTTCTCACTGTTGTACATTCTGCCTCCACCCATTTCTTTGCCTCTCTTAAACAGTTTTTTGCATGTTGATCTTCATGACATGGCTAGGCAACATGTAGCTTTGACTACAGACAAATCTGCACACCTGCTCATTTTTCCTTCATTTGGTTCTTGGCATCAAGCCCAGCATGCTGACCCTCAGAGTACAGCCTATTCTTCTACCCACTACTTTTGCTGTTGTTTACTCTTATATTTCCAGTAGTTTAATAGATGTGAGCACTCCTATGGTCAAATCTGGCTTTAGCCCCTCGCGCTGGGAGAATAATCTTTAGTCTCCATATCTTGCAGAACTTCCTTGAGGTGTTCAATTTGAACAGGGCAATGATGCCACTTCTGGTAAATGTTTAGCATCTATCAAGCCTGTGATCAAGTAGACCAATCTCTTAAAGTTCAAGGAAGTCCACCTGCCCAAATGAAGCCATTTTGATCATGAACTAAGACAGAAAGCCACGGCAACAATCTATTTGCTAACACCATCCTCAGATTTTTATGGTCTACGTCCATCATAGAGTGGTCTGTTCAAAGTCCTATCAAAACTATCACAGCCAGAATTCAGAATCACTATTAGAATCAGTTGTGGAGGCATGAGTAAGGTTTGTGCCTGGTTATAGACCTCCAAGAGCTTAGAAGTTAGCAGTCTTTTGTATGTTGAATGAAATGTGTTTGGCAGGCCATCCAACCTTAGCTTCTGGGCCCTAGTTATCACTTCTATAACTTGCCTAGTTTCAACTAGAGTAAGTCTTTGATCTTCTGATGAAATGGGGACTTAACTTCAGTAAGTGCGCCCTATATCTCACATGGTAACACATCCTTGGAGGTGTAGTAATTAACAAAAATATCATTGATGTTGATTTGTGCATAGTG
The DNA here is from genome assembly GCF_031143425.1 of Pleurodeles waltl. Classification (NCBI taxonomy): domain Eukaryota; kingdom Metazoa; phylum Chordata; class Amphibia; order Caudata; family Salamandridae; genus Pleurodeles; species Pleurodeles waltl. The sequence continues at coordinate 1,191,852,432 of NC_090446.1, forward strand.
CATACGCTGGGTTGTCGCCTCACAGTACTGCCACTGGAATTTGGGGCACTTCTTAGGTGAGGAATCCTGCTAACAATCAGCCTGATCTGCCACCCTCACAGTGTTGCTTGGCTTTGAATTCCTTGTAAGCATATTAGTTCAATCTATGTTTAATTGTCCTGTACCTTTCCCTACATGCTAATAATCTATCACTGCTCTTAATGTCAACCCCAGAAACCCTCAGAAAAGCACACATGGCCGTCTCTGTCTTGCATACTTCCCTCTCTAGCAACACCTATGATTCATTCAGCATGCTCCCTGATGTACCTCCATTATCCCTACAATAGTCCATATTGGCAGCCCTCACAACCCCCCAAAAAGCTGCATCTCACTGCGCTTCCACCTGAAGTTTCCATGAGGGAATGCTAACAGGTAATATACTCCAACCCAGGTTAGCTTAGAGCTGCCTGTGGGACATTATTATTTTGCATATGTCCTGAGCTTCAACCATGAGTCCCATATTTAGGGAAGTTTCCTGGTCGTCTGTGTTGCCACTAATCACCAATGTGCTTTCTACTAAGCCACTGGTGACAAGGAAGGCCAACAATTCATGGAGTGCCTCCTCTGCTACAGTAGCCCTCTCTGCTTGTGCAGAGTAGTAGATGTCTGTCAACCTTTTGTGTTTTTCTCCTTCATTGTGGTCTAGATCTCATTCTGTTCTGGGATGACTAATAGATAGGGCTCCCAGAGTTTGTCAGTGCTCCAGCCCATTTCCATACTGATGATGTTTCAATGAATATGTGAGATTTCCCATAGTACAAGGCTTTCAGGTCCACTGGGAATGATGTATTTGAACTGCAATTCACTGAGTTGTTTCTTAACTTCAAGATATGATTTCCTCTATTGTTGCACCATTAGAGTGTAAACAGGTAAGACAGTACTTTTGCATCATCACTTGTGTATGGGTCATTTAGGCCAGTCTGAAGCTTTTGTGGTGCCCTGACCCTAAGAACCTGCCTATCTAGAATGACTAAACTGTGTGATCCTGCACAATTCCTTTTCTTCACTGTTACTGCTTTTTCAGGATCACTATATTTGAAAGCACCTTGAAATAATTGCTCAGGATGAAAACTATAGAGGAGCCTGTCCTGTATATTGTTTAATGTACCACAGAGTTGCTTGTTCTATAACAAGAAAGGCCTTATATAGGAGGCTTAAAACATCTGACTAGGAATGATTGCCTACCACAACCTACCAAATGAAAACGAGGCTTTTGTCACAGCATTAGCATGGTCTGTTTCATAGCATGACTATGATTACAGTTACCCGTTCACCCTGTGAAAAATGCTACGCATCATGTTGACAGTATCAACAATAGCCCATTGCAGGGCCTCTTCAAGGAGCAAGACCTGAAGAAAATTGCCTTGCCTGCCCACTTTCTGGGCTGGGGTCATCTCGCCTAGCACACTGCAGGTTTATCCCTCTTTGTCTGTAGTGTAACTGTTTACAGATTATAGGCCTGGCTGGCCCTCCAGATGGCAGTAGTGATAATATGGTCCTATGTGCCTGTTCAACTGATAAGAACTTAGTCAGACAATTGGTTGCAAGTGTTGTACTTAGTAACCCAAACAGATTAGACTCACCACTAAATGTATTAAAGCAGGGATTGCCCAAGGGTGATATTACCCCTCAGCTCTGAGAACTCATAGAGGGACAGCTATAATGAAGAAACGGGACGACTGTATAGGAAGCCCCAGTTATAGTCTCTTTGCGGACTGTATTCAATTAATCTTGGAACTGCAAAACCAAGCGAGGGGCCCACATGACAAGCTCAATAGAGTAAATATATTGAAACTTTCACAAGCTACATTAGCTCTCAAGGACATTCAGTCTAATGACATTGCCTCTATAGCATTTGTACCAGGGGTTAAAACCGATGGCGTCAACTCTAATGAATCCACTCTGATAACTTGGTCAACACCTGTATTAGTTAGAAGGGTTTTAAAGGAAAAAAGTACTTTCTTAAATTGGGAAATTAGAGTCAGAGCACCTCAACAGGTAGGATATCCTGCTCCCTTAGAGGCTCAAAATAATTTGTCAAATTTAAATAATTTAATAGGCCCAAATCAACCTTTCTCAGTTCTCAGATCAGCAATCGGCAACCTAAATGCGGCTGACTGCCACACGGGCGCCATAGTAACCAATAGGCATTACTCTCGGCAGCTTGACATGGGGTGGTTGTCAGAGGGACTCCACAAAGGAAACTGCCAGTGACCCTTATGCAGTCCAGTATGTGCTGACCAGATATCCTTTTATGAAAAACCTCTCCAAGTCTGCTCCTGGAATATAAACGTGATCAGGTCCAACCATCAACAAAAAGACCTGAATAATCTTCGAAATAAATTTCAAATCATCCTTTTAGAGAACACTTGGTTCACAACCCCCTTTGCAATTGATGGATTTGCTGGCTTCTTTTCCCCAGCAACAAGGGAAAGGAGGTTCGGATATCCGAGAGGGGGTTTAGCAATCTTTATTTCAGCAGGATTGAATATCATGCACCCAGGTTAATGAGGATAAGGATGATTTTTTATAGTTAAACTGGAAGACTGGAATAAAGAGAACTCCAGCCCACTTTTCTTAATAAATGTTTATATCCACCCAGATTCATATTCCAGGAAACATATTCCTCCTAAACTGGTAGACCCAATCTTAACTCGCAATCAAGAACTGCGATCCCCAGAGTTTTTAGTAACAGGGGATTTCAATATGAAACTTTTATTTCCCATTGAAAGTGAGGCAGAGATTATCATGCAAGATCACCTATGGGCAGTCCCGCAGCAATCTCTAGGGCTTTTAGAATCATGTAATTCTGATATTAATGCAATCTCTGTTGTAAAATATTTGGAGGCCCTTGGGCTAAGAATTCTGAATGGGCGTTTCCCACAAGACACGCTTCCGGCGGCTACCTGTTACGCCTCTGGAAGCCACGTGACAATTGACTATACTGCGGACTCTCTGTTCCTACTTACTTTAATTACAAAGTTTTATATTATAAAGTCAGATAAGAGCGATCATGGTCAACAATGCTTGGAGATTGGCTGTGGTTTCCCTACATTCAATCCTGCTCCTACAGTTCCAGGGAAAGTCACCACTATAAACTATAAGAAACTACAATGGAATGAAAATTCAGTAGAACTCATCGGTGAACTTTCAACTGAGTTATGCCAGAAAGATGTGACCAAAGACCCGGTATCCTATTGGTCAACCTTCCTAGATAGGCTCGTAAGTAGACTCTGTAAAGAAAGGCCATAAAAAATTTCTCATAGCCGGGAGCAAGCTAAGGTAAAAAAGGAAATAAAAATCTCAGCTCATATAATCAACTTAAGAAGGCAACGGAATAAACTTTTAAGGCTTTTTAAAAAACATCCTACCGAACCACAAATCAAGACCAATTTAAAAACGCTAACATCATTTATCGGAAATAAATTTGGGATTGTAAATCGCAGAAAAGGCATGACTTTTGGCAAAGGCATTATTTCTAAGTAAAAAAAAGAACGCTCAATGATTCTGGAAATTGGTTAACGAATTAAATAAAGCACCAATGACTTTAACTAGCTCAAACATCTCAGAATCCACATGGTCAGATTTTGCACCTCATCACTTTAACCCCTTTGCTGCCAGGCCTTTTCCCCTCCTGTGCCGAGCCTATTTTGGCTATTTAGGGCAGTTCGCGCTTAGGCCCTCATAACTTTTTGTTCACATAAGCTACCCACGCCAAATTTGCCTCCTTTTTTCCAACATCCTAGGGATTCTAGAGGTACCCAGACTGTGTGTGTTCCCCTGAAGGAGACCAAGAAATTAGCCAAAATACAGTGAAAGTTTTTTTTGTTTTTTTTTTAAATGGGAAAAAAGGGCTGCAGAAGGCGGCTCGTGTTTTTTTCCCTGAAAATGACATCAACAAAGGGTTTGCGGTGGCAAGATCACCATCTTCCCAGCTTTCAGGAACAGGCAGACTTGAATTAGAAAACCCAATTTTTCAATACAATTTTGACATTTTACTGGGACATACCCCATTTTTACTATTTTTTGTGCTTTCAGCCTCCTTCCAGTTAGTGACCGAAATGGGTGAGAAACCAATGCTGGATCTCAGAAAGCTAAACATTTCTGAAAAGTAGACAAAAATCTGAATTTAGCAAGGGGTCATTTGTGTAGATCCTACAAGTGTTTCCTACAGCTGAAATAAAAGAATATTGAAATTGAGGTGAAAAAAACAGCCATTTTTCTCCATGTTTTACTCTGTAACTTTTTCCTGTGATGTCAAATGTTTGAAAGCAATATACTGTTACGTCCGCTGGACTCTTCTGGTTGCAGGGATATATAGGGCTTGTAGGTTCATCAAGAACCCTAGGTACCCAGAGCCAATAAATGAGCTGCACCTTGCACTGGGTTTTTATTCTATACCGGGTATACAGCAATTCATTTGCTGAAATATAAAAAGTGAAAAATAGGTATCAAGGAAACTTTTGTACTTCCTAAATAGCCACAAGATAAGATGTTGAGAAGCAGTGGTTATTTGCACATCTCTGAATTCCGGGGTGCCCATATTAGCATGTGAATTACAGGGCATTTCTCAAATAGACGTCTTTTTTACACACTGTCTTACATTTGGAAGGAAAAAATGTAGAGAAAGAAAAGGGGCAATAACACTTGTTTCGCTAATCTGTGTTCCCCCATGTCTCCCAATAAAAATGGTACCTCACTTGCGTGGATAGGCCTAGCACCAGTGACAGGAAATGCCCCAAAGCACAACGTGGACACATCACATTTTCACAAAGAAAACAGAGCTGTTTTTTGCAAAGTGCCTAGCTGTGGATTTTGGCCTCTAGCTCAGCCGGCACCTACGGAGACCTAGCAAACCTTCTCAGTTTTGAAAACTAGACACCTAGGGGAATCCAAGATGGGGTGACTTGTGGGGCTCTGACCAGGTTCTGTTACCCAGAATCCTTTGCAAACCTCAAAATTTGGCTAAAAAAACACTTTTTCCTCTCATTCAGGTGACAGAAAGTTCTGGAATCTGAGAGGAGCCACAAATTTCCTTCCACCCAGCGTCCCCCCAAGTCTCCCTATAAAAATGGTACCTCACTTGAGGGGGTAGGCCTAGCGCCCGCGAAAGGAGATTCCCTAAAACACAACATGGACACATCAAAGTTTTACACAGAAAACAGAGGTGTTTTTTGCAAACTGCCTACCTGTGGATTTTGGCCTCTAGCTCAGCCGGCACCTAGGGAACCTACCAAACCAGCGCATTTATGAAAACTAGGCACCTAGGGGAATCCAAAATGGGGTGACTTGTGGGGCTCTGACCAGGTTCTGTTACCCAGAATCCTTTGCAAACCTCAAATTTTGGCCAAAAAACACTTTTTCCTCTCATTTTGGTGGCAGAAAGTTCTGAAATCTGAGAGGAGCCACAAATTTCCTTCCACCCAGCGTTCCCCCAAGTCTCCTGATAAAAATGGTACCTCACTTTTGTGGGTGGGCCTACTGCCCGTGAAAGGAAATGCCCCAAAACACTATCTGGACACATCAAAAACAAAACTACCTGTTTTTGCAGGGGGGCACCTGCGTTTTTGGTCCTGGGCTCAGCAGCCTTCTAGGGAAACCTACCAAACCCAGACATTTCTGAAAACTAGACACCCGAGGGAGTCCAGTGAGGTGTGACTTGCGTAGATCCCCCAATGTTTTCTTACCCAGAATCCTCATCAAATCTCAAATTTAGCTAAAAAAATCACATTTTTCCCACATTTCTGTGTGGGATCACCACACTGGGACACATCTCATACCACCCAATGTTCCCCTCAGTCTCCCGGTAAAAATGATACCTCATTTGTGTAGGTGGGCCAAGTGCTTGTGAAAGGGAAAAGCCAAAAACATGTTGATACTGAGGGGGAACAAAGGGGGTCCAAAAGGGCAGTTTGCAAAAAAACATTTTTAGGCTGACAAGTGCAGCAGACTTTTTATTGGTATAGATGAGACAATGCTGGGTGGTAGGAATTTTGTGGATTCCTGCAGATTCCGGAAGGTTCCATTACAAAAACGTGAGGAAAATATGTGATTTCCAGCAAAGTTAGAGGTTTGCAGGGGATTGTAAGTACAAAAATGGTGCGGGTGCATTTGAAACACACCACCCTGGAATCACCCAGATGTTTAGTTTTCAGATGTGTCTAGGTCTTGTGGATTTTCTACATGGCAGCGTCCCAAAGTCCATAAAGTGCAGCCCTCACCTTTCCAAGTGGGACGATTTTGAGAGTAAGCCAAGTTCTCATGGCCCAAATGTAAAACTAAAACCCAAAATAATCAAATGTCTTCTTGCTTGCTGTGGGATAAGATGTTTTAGAGTGCGGGGGAGAGCCGAAAGACTGTTACCCCCTTCAGTTGAGGTGGGGGCGTAACCAGGCCCATACTGGTTGGTAGCCACCACCCCAATATATATATATATATTTTTTTTAATTCCCAGGCATCTAGTAGACTTTCTGCCCCCCCACCCCCCGGTTTGTGGATTAGGGGTAATTGCCCCGTCTGCCCACTGGTGGGCAGAACAACTTTGACCCCATTTATTTGGGGTGGGGGTGTGGCCCCAATAGGGGCAGAAATGGTCTAAATACAATTTGCCCCCCAGGCGAGCATCCCTTGCCTAATGGGTCGCTCCCCATCTCTAAAAAAACAAACAAACAAAAAAAAAACAAAAAAAAATTGCCCTGGCGCCTAGAGGTTTCTGCCCCCCCAGGGGCAGATCGGCCTAATAACAATAGGCCGATCTGCCCCCGGGGGGACAGAAATGGCCAAATATAAATTTGCCCCCGTCCCCCCTACGCCCCCGGGGAGCGACCCTTGCCTACAGGGTCGCTCCCCTTGTGTGACATTGGCGCAAAAAAAAAGATCCCCGGTGCCAAGTGGTTTCTGCCCCCCTTGGGGGCAGATCTGCAAAATTAAAATAGGCTGATCTGCCCCCCAGGGGGGCAGACATGGCCTAAATACAATTGCCCCTCCAGGGGAGCGACCCTTGCCTAAGGGGTCGCTCCCCATCTGTAAAACAACAACAACAACAAAAATTCCCGGTGCCTAGTGGTTTCTACCCCCCTTGGGGGCAGATCGGCAAAATTAAAATAGGCTGATCTGCCCCCAAGGGGGGCAGAAATGGCCTAAAATAAATTTGCCCCCCAGGGGAATGACCCTTGCCTTGTGAAATTCACGAAAAAAATAAAAAAAAACTCCCTGGTGTCTAGTGGTTTCTGTCCCCCTGGGGGGCAGATTGGGCTCATAAAAATAGGCCAATCTGCCCCAAAGGGGGGCAGAAATGGCCTAAATATAATTTGCCCCCTAGAGGAGCGACCCTTGCCTAACGGGTCGCTCCCCACCTCTAAAAAAAGCAAAGAAAAAAAAAAGATCCCTGGTGCCTAGAGGTTTCTGCCTCTAATAATAGGCCGATCTGCCCCCAGGGGGGCAGAAAAGGCCTTAAAAAAAATGCCTCCCTGGGGAGCGACGTCGCTCCCCTTATGCCAATTTTAGCTAAAACATAAATCCCTGGTGTCTAGTGGGCATTTTGCAGCCGGATTGCTTTGCAATCCGGCTGCTAAAACGTTCAGAGAGACTTCAAAGGGAAGGAAATTCCTTTCCTTCCCTTTGAAGCCTCTCAGGCCTCCTCCACGTGATCGGAAGAGAAATGCTGAGCATTGCTTACCTAATGCCCTACTGCTTACCTTTCGCACTCTGAAAAGGTCTCTTGGCGGCTCCAGCTACCGTCCCCTGTTACAAATAATTTGGTTGAAAATGATTTCATCTATAGGGTACGGTAGTGAAGCCATGAGGGGTAGAGAAGCCGACATTTTGAATAGCATAGTTGTGAAAGTCTTTATATCTTTATTCCATCTACCTTGTAACACTTCGCAAGCCCAAATTAGGCTCAGGTTTGGCTATTTAAACCAAAATATAGCTATGAAGTACAGTTACATAAAAATCTGAAAGCACATACAGCTAACAAGGGGGAATCAACTTTGCCAGGCCCTCTGGAAGGAGCTCAGTTTGAATCCCACAGCGAAATCCAGGCAGTATCTAGACCAAGCCCTGGACGATCTGGAGGCAAGGGATTTGTGGGAAGCAAATCTCTCCCTTTATGCCTTTAAAACAATCATGAACCACATAGCGAAGAAGAAATCAGTGCTCATGGACAAGAACCTGTTAGCAGTCAGAGTGCATTCATGGATGGTAATCAAACAATATAAAACTCTAAAATGCCAACCATATTTGGAGGCCGGATGGTCAAAAGCTGATAAAAATTAATTTATTAAATATCGATTCGGCCTCATTCTTGGTGGCCCCCACCTAACACCTTGGGAACAAACTGAATTAACCCGTAAGTGTAGGCTGTGCGGGTGTGGAGTGGAGGATGTCACCCACCTGATTTGTATTTGTAAGGGGTTACTGAGTAAGCGTAGGTCTTTATTAAAGGTAGTCTTTAATCAGAGGGGCATACGGTCCTGTAGAGAAGCGGTGGTCTCTTGCTTCAAACCTTACTGCTATACCATGAATGCAAGATTTACAACGTTTTTACATTTGGCATCCAAAAAACTATCATGTGCTCAGTAGATAAGATAAATAAAATAGGTACCTCTTAATAACTGGCCGATGCAGAGAGTGATAGACTGTGACTTATAATTATCAATGAGGTAAGAAGACTCGTGGATAAGAATGAGGCAATAGTCTAAAATATTACATTTTACACTCCCAAATGGAATAAGGACGGTTATGAGCTGTCAAGTTTAATGGGGAATCCCCTTAGCAAACACAGGAAATCAGGCTTTTTCCCCAATATGTAAGGCCCTTGTCCCCAACATTTTTTGTCAGCTATGAATTGTGATTTCACAGATGACATTATCGCTTATGGATCTTGTAAAATATCTATTGAAGAGATGAGATGATTCATGGGTGGATAAAAATGTGGTATTCTCAAGGAATCTAAGGATACCCCGATAGTCTGACATAATATCAGATTGAGAAATCGGCTTCAGAGAATCACCATAAATTTGCGAGTCCTGGCTCTAATGCATACATGCTAGATGGAAAGATCACGACAACAGAGATAAATGATAGCGGCTCATATTTTAATTATATGTAGAAGAAGTATAATCGGTTGATAAATATGCTTTTTATACTGAATTTTCTTGTGTAATAATTTACTGTGAAGGGTTTTTATATCATAAGGATGGTTTTGTTTGCGTGGAATTATTTATTAATTTCTTTTATACAGAGATGTATTCGTTGTAATTAACTATGTATTTAATAAACTTACTTACTTACTTAGTAACCCTTCCAGATTTTCAAACATCAAACATTAAAACATTTAGTTCATTTGGTTAGGCCCCCAATCTGAATGTTGGTCCTCATAGGTTTTCCTTCTGCATCTTTGGCCCAATGTTCAATGAATGAGATTCTGTCATTCATGTTCTCAAAATGCTTCATGAGGACTCAGATCTCGTTGTCAATTTTGCTTTGGCTTCTGATACTAAAGCTGCCAGTTTCTTCTGATCTGAGTTAACCCTATATCAAAACTAATGTCAATCTTTGCTACCAGTGCTGCATGTAAATCATGTATATTGATTAACATGTCAGCAGTCCCGCAGTTGCAGTTCACCTTTTGCCTCCAGGCCCTAATCTCCAACTTTCAGCTCTCCCTAGCCTTTTACCTTCTTTTGCTGGTTCTGTCAACCTTGCATACACATCTTCCATTCCTCATTCCCGATGCCCATTACTTTTTCTTGCTGATTCTTTCCCTCATACACTCACCTTTCTCCCTTTCTCCCTCACTCCTAAAGTCTGTTACTTTCTCTCAGCGGTTCTTCCTCACTTGCATCCATTTTTCCCTCCATGCTGTAACATCCCATAGGGTTGCCACCTGGCCAATCTGTTACCAAAATGGCAGAGGCATTTAAGTAAACGCTGGTAAAAAAAAAAAACTTGGAATTGAGCAAAAGCTCATAGTTATTCTTGTTTGAAATACAAGTTAATACAAGCATATATCCAGGGACACTGGAAATGTGTGACTATGTGGCTGTAGGATTTTTCTCGTAGTTGTATATTTGCCACATTTGCAACATAACCTATCATCTGCCTCATAATCTGCAGATTTTAACAGGCAAAAACTGTTTTTAGCTCAAACTGTTCAAAAGTTACTAGAAATTCAGCAATGTGTTGCTAAACAGTGGAAGGCTCTTTGCCTATGGTGCATGGCCATCTTTCTGTTGCTTATTTCTGTATTTGGGTGTTAAACCGGGTGCAACCAATGCCTAGATAGTATTAGCAAATGTAAAAATGTCAATTTAATAAAGTAATACCATCAGAAAATGTGCCACATTACATCACTTAACTTGCCTTTTCTTGTCACATAGTTTACTCAATCCTGCTACATAATTTGGCTCTTCCCTGCCGCAGAATTCCAGTGGCCCTGCATATATTGCATCAAAATTATTTCCAAGCAATGTATATAATTCCTAACATCATCATCACCTGTTCCGATGTTAGCACCAAGACGCCTGCGGGCGTCTGACATGATGAACTTGATACTCAGTTCAATGCAACAACTGCTGGCTTCACGGTCACTCTGATCCAGATGGTGCCTTCATTTTGTCTATAATTCTGAGTGTGCTTTGTGAACTCTTTAGGACTACTATACTTTCTGTAACACTCACTGTACTGTGTTCATTTTATACCCTACTGTCATTTTACTTTGGTGACATTATCAAATGAAATGAAAGTGTTTGAGCAAAAAAGTTAAGAGTCGTGATTGAAATTTCAAAGAAGGTATACAGCAGATTTTTCCATAAGTTGCTATTCACGTACCAGCTACGTCCCCTTTTGTATCTGAAAAAGTGGCAATCCTACATACATACATCATATGTCCACTTAAAATGTACTTCTCTCCCCAACATTTTCTGCGAATGCTTTTGGTCATGTGGATGTATTCCTTTTCGTTTGCAGGATAGCCTGTTGTTCATTCCTGGACAGGGAGGGCTGGCTTTACCTCATACCTATAAACCCTATAACATTGCCAGTCGCGTTGCTGTTGTTATGCAGATACGGTGATTGAGCAATGGAAGGGCCCTGCAGAGGAGGCTGCTAAAAGAAAGAAAGGGATGAAAAAAGATAAACACAGAGGCTTACTGCGAACGCCAGGGCTTTCGGTCAGACAGAGTAATACTGTGGATGAACCTTGATACAGCAGGGCAGCCTCAGCCCGGCCCATGGCACCTGACGGGGGAAGCTTACGCCCTTTTAGCCCATTGGTTGTTGTGCCCCTGCGTGTGTGCACGTTTCATAATACTAAGCGGCGACTTTTCCTTTACCAGTCCTAATATGGCATACTGCAACGTTAGTACACCAAATCAAAGTGTGAAACAAATAATAAAAACTGCTTGCGAAAGGCAGAGACGCAAAGCCAGCACCCCGGCAGCAATTTGCAGCTGGTGAGCCTGCAAAACACAAAACAATTGTAGATAATTAAAAAATTAAACACGGCCAGTGTGATGGGCAGTGAGACAGGGAGCTAATGATATGGGATTATCAGGGACAGGGGAGGCAAAAGGCAGCATGTGGCCAAAGAGCACGGAGAGCAAATAGGGAAAAAAAGATGGGAGAGCAAGGAAACACAAGGACTTCCACGGCTGCTGAACAGCGAAAAATAAGAGTTTCTCAAGTATGACATGGAAGGATAAGACTCATCCAGGCAGAGCACAGAGTGTAAAATGCACCTCGGTGGGAAGAACACAAGAATATGGAGGTGCGCTAATAAATTAAGAGTAGACAATAAAGACAACAAAGCCATCCAATCACGAGCAGACGCTAAGTATATGTGATGCATTTGAAACAATATATCTACCTACAGTTAGGTGAAACTGTTTGTAGCTGCAGCCTAAAAGAGAATCATGGGCTCTCTCAAACTCTCCCTTCTGACTCCCTAACCATGCTGGAGTAAGCATCACTTTTTTACTTTGTCTCTCTGCTTCCTTCTCATCCTATATTCTCCTTATACCTTTCATTCCCATGCCTGTTCTCTCTGGCAATTCCTCCTACTACTTTCACACTCTCTACACCTATCTGTCTACTCCTTTTTCATTGTCTCTTCTTCTTACTTCTCACAATATGTTGCTCTGTCCTCATCACCCCTCACCCTTTTCCTTTGCTTTTATGTCCCTCCCATTTCTTCCTTTTTTTAAGTTTCCCTTCTATCCCCCCTCTCCATTCTATGGTTTATGTTATGTTAAAGGGTTCTTGATACAGCACTAATAACTCGCCCCTGAAGGGGCATCTTGGCGCTGAGGTGGACAGAACAGATAGAGTGGCAGCTAATCAGAACAGCCACGTCAGAGAAGTTCATGCATTCATGAATGTACAAAGGGAGCCTGTTCCGTTGGTAGGGGTCAAGATAAGAATACACCCGGCCACCCCATTTTGATGTTAGGATGCGTCAAGGACATAAAAGAAGATGATTTTTGGATCTTATATTTCTATCTGGGTGGAAGAAGATATGTCTATGCCTGGTGATGATTTGTATGTCAGGCAGAGTAGTTTAAACAGTGTTCCTTTCCTAATGGGGAGCCAATGGAGGTCTCTAAGTATAGGAGCTCAAGGAGTGCGTAAGGGCTGATACAAGATGGCTGCCGGTGTGACCTTTGCATGCCAGATAGCATTGACAGTGTGAAAATACACTGATTCTGCACAATTCGTATCTAATCAAACAAAGGTCTTTAGGCCTTTAACTATATATTGTCGTAGATGTGTTTAACTATTGCTGTTTCTTGGCAGGCAAGGCAATGCATCCCATGTGAGGTGTCCATTTATGCAAGCCTTGCATTACAGGATATTGTACCACATGTGCGGTGTAACTCATGGCAAAAATCAATTGAAGGCATGTAACATTCATCATAGCCCTTAATGGGACAATTCCTTCCAACTATATGCTGTTAGAATGGCAATAATACGTTTTCATTTACATATCACTTATTCAGGGCACAATTCTTATTATTGTAAGCAAATTCTTGCACAATATTGGGAACCTGTAACTAGCTTTGTGAGGCTGAAGTGGTGCTATGGGGATATGCATCTAAATCATTTCTAAAGCAAGAAAACCTTCTCTAGATGTGCAATGGGTGCAGGCTCCTTCTTTTGTTAATGACTTCATCACTTTGGAAGAACAAGGTATATTGAAACGTGAAATTCAATTTATGCTGTGGGATACAAAATTATCTTTTTCTCTGATGACTGCTTAATGGAATGCTTACAACAAAAACGCTGTTCATTATACATGAAAAAGTAATTGTTTAAAAAAAAAAAAATCACTGTCAGTGTGAATAGCCAACCATCATAGTGAGTGCCTGATCAATATGGATATCGTAAATGCACCATACTGCATCTTCAATTTCTCAGTCACAAACCCTTTTTTCCTACATCCTGTCTCTTTCTCGATCTCATTACTTGCTTTATATCCTTCTAAACCCTTGTATCCCCTCCTAAAAGTCAATTATTGCACAAGGCTTTCTCCTACTTGAACAAATAGTCCCCATACTCCACCCATGCTATCCTGAATTACACATGCAAGTATCTTTATTCCCATTAACACCTTTAAGGTGTTTTATGTTCTGGGAACAAGAAAATAGCCAATAAGAGATGAGCAAGAGGGAAAGAAAATGCAAATATAGGTATTTTCAATACTCATGTCCCGTATGGAAAGTATACAGTTGCAACCTGCTGACACATGGATGCAATCCATGTCACTGTACTTGATATACTAAGATGTACCCCAAAAACTCTGATAAACAATGGAAACAACATGAAATGGTACACAGGCAGGCATATACAGAAAAACACATCTATTGGTCCATGTTCCGAACTTAGGCAAAACATGGAAGGAAAAATACTTTTGCACCAACCAATTATTTTAACAGTCAGTAATATCTGTATATATACACATCCCTGTGTCCAGGATATATGGAAAAATCATACAAATCTAAAAATTAAGAAAATCCAAATAGTTATTAGGTATTAACATTCAGTTTGTATATCCATTGTGTATGTTGTGCATTCTCCACTACCCAGAACAAATGCTAAACCCACTAGGTTACACTGACTACAGTGCACAGCACATATCCCGTCAAAGGATATTGCAACAAGGGAAGTTAAGCTCCACTGACATAGGTTAACGCGAAAGGGTTTGTGTCTTTTGATTCTGTTAATATCACAATTCATTTTACGTTGTATGAATTATGGCTATTAAACTTTTCACATTAGTGTGACATTTTTGTACCATCGGTCTTTTACCTGTTCCTCATAGCGCAAGCACCGCAAAAGCAGCTGAAGCTTGAAATACATTTCAGCAACTCTTTTATGTATATCTTAACATGAATGCAAATGCATTATGCCCCTCCAGCTAACCTCATCTTCTCGAAATGGAGAATAGCTCCCTTTCTCCAACAGGAACTAAGGCCGGGAGACCACTTTGGGCCTGTTGTTTCACTCTCTATTTCTCTCGATATCAAAGTGTCAGGAGGTAGAACTTCTTGTAGTTGTAAATAGAACATTTGACCATTAAGGTCTTGAATATATTTTCTAAACATTCATACTTGTTCTACAGCCTGCCGATGGTGAGAGAGTATTTTTGCTGAACCCCATGTCTTTAATTCACTTGCACTAAAACAAAACATACTAGAGGGCATGTTATACTTATCAGGCGTGTTCTGGTTTTTAAGGCTACCTTCTAACAATGTGCCCGAGCTCTGACATAGAGGTCATAAAGACCATAGAAGAGAGAGAAGAGTCTCCTCCTGCCCAATCACACGCTAGTAGCAGTAATTCAGCCAGCTCAACTCGGGAACCCACAGATGGAGGCCATTGCAAAACTTCAAGTTGTAACTCAGTTAATTCATCTAACAGTTCTGTACATTTGTTGTGGCTTTATTGGCAACCATTTGTATGGAAGGGGGTTTTGCACTCTCCGCTGGGTCCCTTTTACTGAGGGGAGCCTCATTTAACTTCTGGAGTAAATGATAGTGATGCATACCCCACTCTGGTATTTTATTAGCCATTTCCAAAATGAGACAATTAAGTGCAGAGGCTGTCATTGGGGCCAGGCTATAAGGTACATCATATTTCCGAGGCCAGACAAGACCCTGTGTCAGACAGGAGTGATTTCCTACACCTTCTTTGGAACACTTGTAAATAATATTGTAGAGATCTTGATGAGCATTTGTCAAGTCTCGATAAGGAGCCTGGAATATGCTGTACAATGTATCCCCATGCACTAAAAGCTGGAAGTTGCTGGTTGCAAGTTCTTTATGGGATAATTGAAACAACACATTTGCTGAATTCAATTCTGGCACACTTACATAAGGTGCTGGCCTCTTTGGTGTCACTAAATCACCTCCTTTCTTGTCCCCCAAATGTGGTGCAAATGAAGTTGCGAGAGAAGAACAGATCGGTGCAGCAGTTTTCTCCCTTTGCCACATTTTGAAACTGGTTGTTAACCACATGAACCGTATATAATATTTCAAGAACCAAACCAATACACTTGTGTCAGGGTCTGGACAGTCATTGCTAGTGTCTCCTTTATTCCTTGATATAGTAACTGTCCCTGTAGCATAACAAAACTTTTCATACACACTGGGCAAAGGATGCAATAGGATGTCTCTGGGGCTAATTCCCAGAGCTAGTACCCATGGATGGCATGAGGAAATCACACTCATATTCATCTCTTACACATTCAGCTATGCACAACATTATAAGTAGGAAGCAGGAGAAGCGCCCAGTCAAACCAACATTCAGGGGACAAGGTCTTGTTATACTAGTTCACCGTAAGCGTGCATACTTAACACAAGTATAAAAGTATATTTAGAGACAAAGGGGTGCTATAGATACATGGTATCTAAAATGTGGGGAAGACAAAATCAACAACAAGGCTAAAAGCACCGTTGTCAACAATACAATGCATATGGGGGAATAACTCAATACAACAATAAAGACCTTATCACAATAGCAGGAGGATGACAAGAAACATAAAAGACTACAACATGATAATGTAAGCTAGATCAGCACCATCGATCATCAGCGGTACCAAAAGAGTTGTAAACACATGGTATAACATACCCTCGGTTCGCACTGAAATACCCAACCATCAGGCCAACCCCTCAGTACGTGGTGAGACACCCAACTGTCAGGCCTCATTCCCTGGGACACAGTGACCACACCAAGTGATGTAAAAGCATCCATATGCATGAGGTGAGCTCAGGGTCACCCAAAGCAAACCCTGTTACCCTCCTCTTGTACCCAGGCAAACTCCTGGGAACAACCAGAGACCTCACAGGCATCTGGAACCTGCCATCACTCAACCATTAGACGTCCCTTTGGTATGAGTGGGTCAGGGGTTGAGAGAGGAGACAAGAGCAATCAGCGGAGCACTAACTGCCACCCCGCAGCTCTGGAACAACAACCACCTACTCCTATTGGCCAATATTACTCCTAATACTTCCTGGTATACCAAAAATAGCAAAATTGTGCACCATCAACAAAATGTGTGCCTCCACCTGGGAAAGACCAGAAGTCCTCTTAGTCGATTGCCTGTGAGAGTCCAGTGGCACAAAATGGAAATCTCAAGTCAAATAGCCAGGACAAACCAGCATGAAATTGAAAACACCCTCCTCTGAGGACCAGGGGCTCACTCATGGCCCAATCTGACACAGTAACCTTCTGGGCACCCAAGTGAAGGTCCCTCGAACGTCAGGTGTTGTCTCGGTACAAGGTGTGCCACATGATTGAAGCACCAAATGATGGACACTCGACCGCCAGGTACCATCTCAGGTCAAATTGCATCACAGGGTGCATGAAGGTCAGTTTGTCAGGGAGGTGAAAGACAAACACAAAGAAACAGGAAAGAAACCACAGCAAGAAAGTATAGTCAACAAAAGGAAAGAACCACAGTAGAGCACCCTCTGCCCTGCACTACCACACATGAAACATCATAATCATCAAAAACAAGAAAAAATAAGAAAACAAAAGCAGGCTATTCTGAGGAACTGTTGCATATGAAACATGAAAAGCCAGCAAAAATACCCAAAATCGAGTGTGAGGCGCAGGATGGAGTCTAGGGGAGGGGCGGCGAGGGTACTCCCAGAGGATGCAGTGGATAAGTTGAAAGATGAGACCTCAGGCCACAAGGGCAGGGGGAGAAGAGAGCAGGAGGTGTCCTCAGTCCACCAATCTGGAGCCAAGGTAGAAACAGAGAGTAGCCACAGCCTCACCATCTAGAGTGAAGGACTGCATTCTCTCACCAAATGTTGAACCTCAATAAAAGAAACACAGACAACTGGCAAGTTTCATAGGCAAAAGTTTATACATGAATTTATAGGAACAACCGCTTGACAGCAGCATGCCTAATTTGTGAACTTCCATTCGGTCTTTTATTCATGAAAACCACAAAAGATGTAAAAATGCAAATTCAATCATGACACAGAAATAATGATTACTTTATCATTATAATTAGATACATGGTGTGATGCTGATCTGAAGGTACAGAAATGACTCAATCATAAAAATATCCAGTCAATCAAAATGAAATGACAACTTGTGATAAAAGCATGATACAAGATGGCTGCAGATGTGACCTTTGCATGCCCTGTAGCAGGGACCTTCCAATGTACAAATAAACTGATTCTGCACAATTCCTACCCAATCAAAACAAAGGCCTTCAGGCCTATAGATGTGTCTAACTATTGCTGTTTCTGGGCATCCAGGGGCAATGTATTGCATGTGAGATGTCCTTTTATGCAAACCTTGCATTTCAAGCTGCTCAACAGAGTACATTAGTTTACGTGAGGTAATGCAACCTTTGGGCACGTCTTGCAGGCCTTGTCATCATTGAATATCACAAATGTGAACAGGACAAGATGGATTCCACATAACGTTAAACATGCTTCCAAAAAGGCCCTTTGCTGTCTTCCATCCTGCCCTGGCTTCCTTCATAGCAGTCCTATAAAAACTTCTGAACCTTGAACAAGGCCAGATTTCATTAGTTATTTGCCTCCATGTCAGTGAAATATGTGTCTACTTGCATTTGTCTTTGAAAAACAAACCCAGCAAGATGGCTGAATTCACCAGTAAGTAGCTCACGGAATCAAAACAAGATGCACTGGTAGGTGTGGCAAGGATTCAATGAGACCATGAGGTGAAGCAACTTCCAGTGCTGTAAAATAATTTTCTATAGAACTCTCACATGATGCTAGGTATCGGTCTAAATCTGGAGAAAAGAAAAGTGAACTAACACACACAAAACCATCCACTTGGATTGATATGGCCATGATTACCTCTTAAACATTATATGACAATTACTATGAAATTTATATTGCACTGTTGATCCCCTCCGCCCCTTTCCGCAATTGCTAGTGTACACCAATGCTCAAACATCCAAAGTACCCAGTTTAGCACATTACTGTCACCTTTACTAGGTTATCTTTTTGTAATCCCTGGTAATTCCTGTTCTTAGCTGGTATGGCTATTGGACATTGGTCAATTTCTGACCTGCTCCTGTCTGAACAATCCTTTGCTCATATACTAATTTTATCTGGACCCATAGATGGCCCAAGCAATGATGACGAGATTACCTGCCTTTGCATGTATGCATACAGCTAGAGTTCACTGAAAGTGCTAAGGACCTAGGTTAGAATAGCACTACATATTTCATCCCGTACCCAATTCCTAAATCGTATTGTTTAATTTAATATATGTATCGTTTGACATTGCTTGTACTTTTATCCTCTGCTTTGGGCCTGATTTCATAAAGTTGTATGCTGACACCTCCCCAGCCCTTTCAGCTGTACCCACAAGACATGTGACTCCATACTTTTTTGGCTGTGTAAGGTAGTTTCCCACTTCATTTCACACCAGTAGATGACAGCCTCCATCTGGGACTTTAGGCAATGTCATACAGTAGGACGATGAGATAACACTGTTGAATCAATGTGCATGCCCCATCCCATGATAACTCATTGGGAACTGGTGGCCAAGAGGCTGTGAATATATGTATGTATTAGAGAGACCCTAGATGGTGAACAGCGAAGCTTTGCATACAGGTAATGATTTGTGATGGATGGTGGAGGTAGGAGAATCGTTGGTGATACTGCTGGCGCGTCAGACCTTAATAAGTAAACTTACAAGGGGACGCAAATAGATCAATGAACCTTTTGACTCGCAATTAAGATGATCCCACCATAACTCCAGTACATGCAGATCAATAATCAATCACTAACCTCAATAATCAGTGATAATCAATAACATTAGTAATCAATGGAGTCAGTAATTGTCACACACTCCATGACCTTAGAGTCATGAATAACCACACCTTTAGTCAAAGTTAGAATATTTATTTCCCTATATTAACAATGCTAAGGTCACGTAAATTAATCTCAAAATCAAATGATACACATACAGAAACAACACTGGCTGTTCAAAGCAACGAAAGAAACCCAATCTAATCAAAGCTTGTATTATAATACACTCTAAGGGTACAGTGCGAATCAATAACAAGAATAATTGCGCAAACTATATCACATACATTAAGATTCAGCAAGGAAAAGACATCAACCGTTATTCCCTATACCAGACTTTCATTAGTGAGAATCCTCAACTAACACCAGATTAAAATCAGCATGTGGGGCTTCATGCAAAACAATTTAGTAAACACAAATTTGGAAAACATCTAGCTATGGTTCTATCAAAACAGCACGTTGGCACCTAGAAAGAAAAGGCAAACATACATTGCTAGTCACATTTAGTAATTCATGTACCTTTCCTTAATTGGATCGACAAGCTAAGATAGTCTTCGTCAGCAGGACATCAGTTCAGACAGCAAGGCATCAGGATTCAGCATCAAAGTTCAGAAAACGCAAAGACTTTAAGCAATAATGTTAAGCACGTCTCTTGTCAAGACGCTCAAGAAATTATGATGGTGGCAAAAGGCAAATGCGCAATGCAAATCCACAAAAGTGCAGTCCGGCTAAGTTAGATTCCATAAAATTGCTTCCCAAGTCCCTATTGGTCAAGGGACCGCATGTTCACATTTAGGTCAATAAAACTAAAACTTCAAATCTATGAATTCTACCACTACTCAGTTCACATGTCGCTACTTGGCTTCTCTTGTAATGTCTTCATCATCTGGCTCGTCAGGTAACAATATTGTTGCAGTTTATACTCCAGTCAGTGTGCCCATTGTTCCCCTCCTGAGAAAGTCAGTCTTACACACATTACATTAATAATGTTACATTTTGCAAGAACACCATCTTCTAGAAGTGGCTTCTCATGAGAAAAGACTTTTAGCTACGAGCACATTTAGACAGTACAGTGGAAAATCACAGTTTAATTCTCTGAACAGCCATTTTATTAAATGTTAAGAAATACAGCTTGACATGAGGCCGTGCAACTAGGTCAAGACCTCAGCTATGTTAAGGCCTACAATTAATAAAGCTAATACATAGTGCATAACCCTTTTAATGACATATTGCTACATTAATGAAACATATGCTCAACATTTCATATTAAAAAGCCATTAATAAGTACACTTCGTGAACACTGGCGGCCACTCATCGAGATCACATTTTCAAATGCGTGCATTGTTTTTCTATGTTATTACATTTTCTAAGCAAATCCATTACTAAGAATACATGAATACTCAATATTTTTATTAAAACACCTGCGCTAGCAATACTTCCTGGGATCACACTTGTGAGACGTTTTTGTGAGATCTGCAGCAAAAACTTAATGCAGGTCCTTCTGGATACGGCTTCTGATCTTGGTAGCTGTCACAAGCACCTGTTTTAAGTACTAAAAACAAACGTATTCCATGGAAAAGGAAACATGGCATCTGGTGCCATCTATTGGTTTTGACAGGTAAGCTTCCTTATTATTAATGAAGATGTGAAGTTTTCTTTCAATTGAAAAAATATAAATGCATTTGGCTGGAGGAGCGCAGGGACCAGGGACATAATGTTCCCCTGATCAGAGAAACCGGGGGGAAGGGATGGAGTCCTTATTGATAACAAACTATGTACTCCACAAAGGGATGCACCTTAAGGTCCTTCCTAAAGTGCAATAGTGATGGAATGAGGACTACTGCTTCAGATATTGAGTGGATCGCTCGAGAAATCTTGCCGCAAGAGTATTTCTTACCTGTATTTCTTGATTTCATTACTGTAAATGTCATTAATATTTGTGTTGTGCTGGCTTCCTGAGATGGTCATTCATTCAGACCAGTATGTTGGTGCAGTTGTTCCTATTATTTTGTAAAGGCTGCGGCAGTTCTCGAAGTTGAGTCGGGCTTAGAGCGGCAGCCAGTGTAGGTCAGAGACTCTATAGTTCTTTAACCCTTTAATGAGCTGAGTCACTGTGTGCACAATGTTGTTCAGTAGCGTTGGAGTGGAGTCATGGAAGGCAGCGAGTAGTGGGTCGCCATCATCCAAATGGGAGGGAGACCGGGGTCTGGTGACAGTTGTGATTGAAAGGTAGGGATTTTTTATTGTGTACAGGAGAGGAACTTTCTTTAGACGTGCTCCTTTCTTAACGGTGTGGCTTTTTAAACAGAGGTGGGTATCAATGATGAATCCATGCAATTTCGGGCTTGCAGATTGGGGGTATGTGAATTTGTCTAGGTTCATGTCAGGCGACTAGTCTTGCATCTGGCTTGCCTGCTGCTGTTGGTGATGAGGGCGGTGCTAGACTCTCATTAGGTTTGGGATGAGGTAGGCACGTGACATTCAGGTTTGGAAGATGACATGGCAGTCTTTGCACTTAGGATGTCTTTGAATGTGAAAGCTTTCACACAGGACTCTTGAACCATTTATGGTACAGCTTGAAGATCTCAGGGAAGGCAATAGATATTTGCCATGCCCTGCCTGCTTAGCCAGGTGGAGTGTCATCTTCATGAGTTGTCATTTTCAGGGTTAAGAGGAGAACCATTGAAGTACAATGCAAGACCAGACAGACAGTCAGGGGAGTACCTGGGGGCTATTGCCATGCGGAATTGCCTGATTTCTGCCCCCCTTGCGTCACCTGCTGCCTCTCCAAACCCTCAGCTCCGACAGCACACATTTCCCTGCCCGAGATAGCCCACCCCACAACAAGCACAAACATGCATGGAAGTATTGAGGTATGTTTGTGATTGCAGAGTTAGAGAAAGGAGGGATGGCGGGTACTGACACCCAGGTCATGTAAGAAGTGGGTTATTAAGGGTTCTTTAGATAGTGGTGAAGGCTTACACTTTACAAGTTTGACCTGATTCCCTAATATGGAAAACACAATTGCTCAGCCAGTTTACTTCACCTAGTAAAGGTCCTTTACATGATGAGAGAAAAGAGCAAACTGTCTTATCAACGGCTCATTATTTGACAATTGAATTTTCAGAGATGTATTGGGCCACAATGTACAAACAGGCAAAGCAGTGTTATCCCATTATGCAGTGAGATCAATGTTATTCCATATTGCAGTGGGATGTTGTCTTTGTTCTGTAACATTTACCGCTATTTGGCTTATACATTTTAAAATTGTGCTGTCATTTATTTAAGTATTCCCATGGTGAGGAGATGCTAGATGCAATGCGGGGCTGTTCTAATTTATGTTCCAGTCTGATTTTACAGTGCATTCCTATAGGGTGCATGCATGCTAGAAGGTAGTCAATGATGTAGCAGGGCCATAAGATAGGCGTCGCTATTTGTGGTGACCGGAAAAGTATCAGCCTGGATGCACGTGGTCGCCATCTTGGCTGTGCGGCGAGGTCTGAGGCCGAACTCGTACACACGTGAGGAGACTTGTAGTTGATTTGGTCTTGTCTTCAGACTGCAGCCCATGAGTAACGCAAATTCAGAAGCGCTTTAAACACACTTTTTGAGCACACCCTCTTCGCTACAGCCCTCACAAGTTGATTCCTAAGTCCTGCCCGGTCTGATTCTCAAGACTGCTTTTCCCACTTCTATCAGAATCTCGGAGCTCTTCTCCTCAAGGCTTTGTCATGAGGTTGCGTTCGGGATGTAGCTTTACGTGGACAATTCCCAGAAAGTGTTCATCGCTGAGGAGTCTTCCACCGGTTCTCTTTTCTATTATGGTCCGTGCAAAAGTTTACCAGGAGCCCGCTATACCTCTCGTTTTACGCATACCCAGCGCGCGCTCAGCCCACCACAATGCGGGTAGTTCTCTACATAAACTCCTATAACATTACACTCGATCGATATGAGAAACAGCCGAGGACGTGTATTGATTGACCGCTTGGTGTCACTACTGTACTGCCACATGGACTCACCTTCACCATTTGTCCACCTACATTAGTACCAACCAAGGTAAGGAGCTATGCCATTTAATGGAGTTTTGGTATATTTACCCACGCTATGTATGCTCGCTGCACACAAACACTACGCGCTGAAATGTCCATCACCGCGAGGGCAACAGCAACCGAGCAGAGAAAGAGACGCAGGAAGAGCAAGGGATACTTTAGGAAGATGACAGTCACTAATTGTTTTGAAGTAGCCACATTTGTTTTATACTCATTTCAAAGATAATTAGCTTTGCCAGCCTCGAGACTTCTTTTTGTAGTTTCTCTGTAAATAAACTATCGCACAAAGGATGGAAATATCACATTTCCCGCGTGAAAGTATTCAGTGTACAAAAGACTTACTGCCGTTTAGCACCAGGCAGAGGCTCCAGGCAATAAAGAGTTCTTTCTGCATTCTTCTCCAATCTTCCCTCTTCTGGGAACATATTTAAAAAGAGTTTCTGTTCTAAGGGATAATAACGCAGAAGCTTTCTGCAGCTCCCTGGTTTCCTGTTATATAAGTGAGCCCTGCTGCTGCCAATCACTCTCTATCCTGATCTGCCTGGCGGAGATGCTAAGCCTCCAAGGGAGCAGCCGCCACAGTGCCTTCCATGAAGGCTTTGTAAGTTTGCTGAGCTGGCTCCATTTTAGGGCCTAGCCCAAAGCACTCCTCTGTGTCTCTTTGGGCTTCCAACCACGCCCATGTTACGTCAGTCACTTTAATTGGTTCGTGGGCTTGCTTTTTAAAATCCGCTTGCTTTCATTAGTGAAAGGCATGCATACGTCATGCCTTTTCTGGTGTTTAGCCCTCCTCGAGCGCACCGACCAACTACTGAAAACATACAAGGCTTGATGTTTTCCATATGGTTTCTGGACTACTTTTTCTCTTTATTTCGCAGCGTGATCTCGCTGGGCAGTAGTCTAGTGCTTTGCATGACATGATCCTGTTACATAGGTAATTGCACTTTTGCTGGTTACATAGATAATTGCACTTTTGCCGGTTACATGGATAATTGCACTTTGGCCGATAGGTTTCACTGCGAGCAAACTTTTATTTCCCTTTGTGTGTCTGTTTTGCGCTGTGGCAGCAGTCGGCTCGCTTATGTGAAACTTTTACTTTTCAGTTTATGTGACAAGAAAAGGCCGGTTAGTTATGTGAAACTGTTTTACTTTAAATTTTCAATTTATGTGGCAAGAAAAGTCTGGTTAGGAGTTTACAATGCTAATAGCTCTAACTCGAGCAAATGCGAGACCCATTGCATTGCAAATACTTGTTTTCATTCTGCTGCCCCCTCTCATAAATAACAATACAAGTTCTTTCCATACAGGATTCAAAAATGTAAGAAACAAAAAGTTACTGAACCGTATGCCATAGGCAATGGATAATGCATAACTGATATTTGATGACAAAAGTAGATGAAATCTAAAAGAAAATATGCCAATAAACATATGTTAAAAAAAATAAACTCCCAAAGCAGGGGTTTATTTATAAAACAAACAGAAAATAATGGCCGTGATATCCTGAAGGTTTTCTCCCAGGTTGTGTGTTTCATTTAAAACTTTTATGTTCTGGACATTTGTAGGGTGGATGGACTGATGTTCTTACAGCAATGGCATGCCGAACCCCCTAATTCCAAAAAGAGTCGGCAAATCGTCAGTTTGGCAGATATGGTACTCAGCCACATATGTGGTGGAATACCTTGCCTGCTAAACTCTAAGTGACACTCTTAACCTAAAGTAAAACTTGGAACCCGAACCAGGCAGCAAAGTGACCTCAGCTGCAAAGTGACCTCAGCTACTGCAGAATTCAGCATTGTCCTACAGAGAGTTTTTTTACACCAAAATTGAAGACTTTGGGGGTCATTCTGACCCTGGCGGTAAAAGGCAGTTACCGCCGGTCAGAAGACTGCCATAACACCGCCGCGGCCGCGGTAACCAGCCAGGGTCATTCTGACCCACAACTGCCAAACCGCCAAAAACCCGACCGCCACTGAAGGCCGCCACATCAGCGGTCAGCGATAAACTGGAGATGACCAAACCTCCACCGTCACCCCAACAGAAATACGCCCATGCCATTACGACCCACGAATCCACGCGGCGGTCTTTCAACCGCGGTATCCCATTGGCGGTACACACCGCCGCAGTCAAAATACACACACCTTTACAAAACACAGCACATTGGATAATTCAAAATACACACACCTGAGACACATACAAACACCACTCCCACACAATCAATACAATATAAAACACACACCCACATCACCCACAAACCCCCACAAATCGAAATTCAGAGACAAGGGGCAATACACAGAGAGAGAGCACAGGGAACGCAAACCACAACACACACAGGAACCCAACATCATCCCCCACACTACATCTACGCACAAAACACCACACACCACTACACTCATCACCACAAACACCACCCCACACCTCATCCACACCACCCCATGGCACCCCAAAGACACCCCAGGTTCTCGGACCAAGAACTCAGGGTCATGGTGGAGGAAATAATTAGGGTAGAACCCCAGCTCTTCGGCACACAGGTGCAGCACACCACAATAGCCAGGAAAGCGGAGCTATGGCAAAGGATCGTCGACAGGGTCAACGCTGTGGGACAGCATCCCAGAAATCGGGAAGACATCCGAAAGCGCTGGAACGACCTACGGGGGAAGTTGCGGACGATGGTGTCAAGACACAACATCGCTGTGCAGAAGACTGGCAGCGGACCCCACCCACCCACCCACTCCACCCGAATTCACAGCATGGGAGCAAGAGGTCTTGAACATCCTGCATCCTGAGGGCCTCGCTGGAGTAGGCGGAGGAATGGACTCTGGTAAGTCTAATCTCAACTACTTCACCCCCCCCAACCACCAGCATGCCAACCCCCACCCCCACCCTCACCCCCAACCCCCCAGCACATATCCTCCCTGCTAATGTCTCACTAGCACAACCCACCCAAACCAACACCAACCCCTGAATGCCAACACAAACCATGGACACCCATCACCTAAGCATGACCACTGCACATACCCATCCCCCCCCCAAACCACCCTCACAACTCCTCCCACAAGGGAATGCCAGCACTGGGGGACAAGGGCACCCACAAATCGCACGCCATGGCACACATAGAAGCAATAACCATACTCTTTTACCCCTGCAGGGCCCGAACGCCAACACACCGGCCCGGAGGGTCCAGAAATGTCCATCCCACCCCCAGAACAGGCCCCCAGTGATGACAGCAGCTCTGTCGACCTAGAACCTGATGACCAGCCCGGACCATCGGGGACCTCTAGACAGTCGGTTCCCCTCAGGCAGCCACAGGCCCCAGCAGACCTACCCCCCTCTGGAAACCCCAGCACAGCACCCACCCAGCGGGCCCATGCCTCTGTCTCCAGGACAGGTCAAGCAGCGGTGTGTCTACCACTACAGGGCACCCAGGGCAACCCACCACCCTAACAACAACAGGGACCTGGGGGCAGTGGTAGTGGGCACACCGTCCAGGAACAAAGGGGAACTGGGAGGGCTGCTGTGCGACAGAGGGAGGACAGGCCTAGGGAACCCACTGTCCAAGAGGCCCTCACCACCATCATGGGAGCGTACCACCACTCCCAAGAGACGATGGCGACGGTCCTGGCCAGGTTCCAGGAGATCCAGGCCATGCAGGAGGGTCAGTACATGGGGTTCCGGGAAGAACTGCGCAGCATCAGTTCCGCAATGGGTACAATCGTGGTGGCACTCAACCAGATTGTCACCACATTGCGGGACCATGTGGCCCCCCAAAAGGCCCCTGCCACTAGCATGGAGGAAGAACAGCCCACCACCTCCGCCGGCGCTAGTGGTCAGGAGGCCCGACACAACAGCAACGGGCCACCCGGACCCCACCCCCTGCAGAACATGAACCACCCCGCAAGGAAGGCCTGAGATCGAGGAAGAAGACAGAGTAGGATGTCAAGACCCCCGCCATGCACGGACCCCCCCGGATGTCGTCCCAATGTCCCACTTGTTCACCCTGTCCAACCTTGAACTGCCCCTGCTCCACCTTCCACAGGCATATGGACAATGCACCTGTGCGATCGTGAGTCTGGACTCTGCCATGGACATGCCTCCACCATCACCCATCACCCTTTTTGAACTATACACCAATTTGTGCACTTCAATAAACACAATTATTGCACAAAAACCATCTGGAGTCTGCTATTTATTTTTTTAAACCAAATGTATTCGATATAACCAACCAAAAATCACAAACAGTTAGGAGCGCACCTGCCTGACATCCCAGCAATTAATCTGCCCCATTGCATCATGGTAGATGTAGTATCTTCAAAAAACGAACTCCATTAATTTTTAAATATTTCACCTTTAAGTAGGTACAGCCTTTACTGTGCATCTCTGGACACATGTGTTTCTGGGTTAGTCCCTTCTTCAGCAGAGAACATATTTGCGGGGTGCTGGGAATGCTGCCATAAATCCCCCGGTTTCAGTACCTCTTTCCTGGCATGCTGGTGCCTGCTCCAGAGCTCGTCAGCCCAGTAGCTCAAGGGAGCCTTTAAAGTCACAAACAGTTAGGAGCGCACCTGCCTGACATCCCAGCAATTAATCTGCCCCATTGCATCATGGTAGATGTAGTATCTTCAAAAAACGAACTCCATTAATTTTTAAATATTTCACCTTTAAGTAGGTACAGCCTTTACTGTGCATCTCTGGACACATGTGTTTCTGGGTTAGTCCCTTCTTCAGCAGAGAACATATTTGCGGGGTGCTGGGAATGCTGCCATAAATCCCCCGGTTTCAGTACCTCTTTCCTGGCATGCTGGTGCCTGCTCCAGAGCTCGTCAGCCCAGTAGCTCAAGGGAGCCTTTAAAGTCACAAACAGTTAGGAGCGCACCTGCCTGACATCCCAGCAATTAATCTGCCCCATTGCATCATGGTAGATGTAGTATCTTCAAAAAACGAACTCCATTAATTTTTAAATATTTCACCTTTAAGTAGGT
The DNA here is from genome assembly GCF_031143425.1 of Pleurodeles waltl. Lineage (NCBI taxonomy): Eukaryota > Metazoa > Chordata > Amphibia > Caudata > Salamandridae > Pleurodeles > Pleurodeles waltl. The sequence goes on from NC_090446.1 coordinate 1,191,880,797, forward strand.
ACAGCCTTTACTGTGCATCTCTGGACACATGTGTTTCTGGGTTAGTCCCTTCTTCAGCAGAGAACATATTTGCGGGGTGCTGGGAATGCTGCCATAAATCCCCCGGTTTCAGTACCTCTTTCCTGGCATGCTGGTGCCTGCTCCAGAGCTCGTCAGCCCAGTAGCTCAAGGGAGCCTTTAAAGTCACAAACAGTTAGGAGCGCACCTGCCTGACATCCCAGCAATTAATCTGCCCCATTGCATCATGGTAGATGTAGTATCTTCAAAAAACGAACTCCATTAATTTTTAAATATTTCACCTTTAAGTAGGTACAGCCTTTACTGTGCATCTCTGGACACATGTGTTTCTGGGTTAGTCCCTTCTTCAGCAGAGAACATATTTGCGGGGTGCTGGGAATGCTGCCATAAATCCCCCGGTTTCAGTACCTCTTTCCTGGCATGCTGGTGCCTGCTCCAGAGCTCGTCAGCCCAGTAGCTCAAGGGAGCCTTTAAAGTCACAAACAGTTAGGAGCGCACCTGCCTGACATCCCAGCAATTAATCTGCCCCATTGCATCATGGTAGATGTAGTATCTTCAAAAAACGAACTCCATTAATTTTTAAATATTTCACCTTTAAGTAGGTACAGCCTTTACTGTGCATCTCTGGACACATGTGTTTCTGGGTTAGTCCCTTCTTCAGCAGAGAACATATTTGCGGGGTGCTGGGAATGCTGCCATAAATCCCCCGGTTTCAGTACCTCTTTCCTGGCATGCTGGTGCCTGCTCCAGAGCTCATCAGCCTAGTAGCTCAAGGGAGCCTTTAAAGTCACAAACAGTTAGGTGCGCACCTGCCTGACATCCCAGCAATTAATCTGCCCCATTGCATCATGGTAGATGTAGTATCTTCAAAAAACGAACTCCATTAATTTTTAAATATTTCACCTTTAAGTAGGTACAGCCTTTACTGTGCATCTCTGGACACATGTGTTTCTGGGTTAGTCCCTTCTTCAGCAGAGAACATATTTGCGGGGTGCTGGGAATGCTGCCATAAATCCCCCGGTTTCAGTACCTCTTTCCTGGCATGCTGGTGCCTGCTCCAGAGCTCGTCAGCCCAGTAGCTCAAGGGAGCCTTTAAAGTCACAAACAGTTAGGAGCGCACCTGCCTGACATCCCAGCAATTAATCTGCCCCATTGCATCATGGTAGATGTAGTATCTTCAAAAAACGAACTCCATTAATTTTTAAATATTTCACCTTTAAGTAGGTACAGCCTTTACTGTGCATCTCTGGACACATGTGTTTCTGGGTTAGTCCCTTCTTCAGCAGAGAACATATTTGCGGGGTGCTGGGAATGCTGCCATAAATCCCCCGGTTTCAGTACCTCTTTCCTGGCATGCTGGTGCCTGCTCCGGAGCTCGTCAGCCCAGTAGCTCAAGGGAGCCTTTAAAGTCACAAACAGTTAGGAGCGCACCTGCCTGACATCCCAGCAATTAATCTGCCCCATTGCATCATGGTAGATGTAGTATCTTCAAAAAACGAACTCCATTAATTTTTAAATATTTCACCTTTAAGTAGGTACAGCCTTTACTGTGCATCTCTGGACACATGTGTTTCTGGGTTAGTCCCTTCTTCAGCAGAGAACATATTTGCGGGGTGCTGGGAATGCTGCCATAAATCCCCCGGTTTCAGTACCTCTTTCCTGGCATGCTGGTGCCTGCTCCAGAGCTCGTCAGCCCAGTAGCTCAAGGGAGCCTTTAAAGTCACAAACAGTTAGGAGCGCACCTGCCTGACATCCCAGCAATTAATCTGCCCCATTGCATCATGGTAGATGTAGTATCTTCAAAAAACGAACTCCATTAATTTTTAAATATTTCACCTTTAAGTAGGTACAGCCTTTACTGTGCATCTCTGGACACATGTGTTTCTGGGTTAGTCCCTTCTTCAGCAGAGAACATATTTGCGGGGTGCTGGGAATGCTGCCATAAATCCCCCGGTTTCAGTACCTCTTTCCTGGCATGCTGGTGCCTGCTCCAGAGCTCGTCAGCCCAGTAGCTCAAGGGAGCCTTTAAAGTCACAAACAGTTAGGAGCGCACCTGCCTGACATCCCAGCAATTAATCTGCCCCATTGCATCATGGTAGATGTAGTATCTTCAAAAAACGAACTCCATTAATTTTTAAATATTTCACCTTTAAGTAGGTACAGCCTTTACTGTGCATCTCTGGACACATGTGTTTCTGGGTTAGTCCCTTCTTCAGCAGAGAACATATTTGCGGGGTGCTGGGAATGCTGCCATAAATCCCCCGGTTTCAGTACCTCTTTCCTGGCATGCTGGTGCCTGCTCCAGAGCTCGTCAGCCCAGTAGCTCAAGGGAGCCTTTAAAGTCACAAACAGTTAGGAGCGCACCTGCCTGACATCCCAGCAATTAATCTGCCCCATTGCATCATGGTAGATGTAGTATCTTCAAAAAACGAACTCCATTAATTTTTAAATATTTCACCTTTAAGTAGGTACAGCCTTTACTGTGCATCTCTGGACACATGTGTTTCTGGGTTAGTCCCTTCTTCAGCAGAGAACATATTTGCGGGGTGCTGGGAATGCTGCCATAAATCCCCCGGTTTCAGTACCTCTTTCCTGGCATGCTGGTGCCTGCTCCAGAGCTCGTCAGCCCAGTAGCTCAAGGGAGCCTTTAAAGTCACAAACAGTTAGGAGCGCACCTGCCTGACATCCCAGCAATTAATCTGCCCCATTGCATCATGGTAGATGTAGTATCTTCAAAAAACGAACTCCATTAATTTTTAAATATTTCACCTTTAAGTAGGTACAGCCTTTACTGTGCATCTCTGGACACATGTGTTTCTGGGTTAGTCCCTTCTTCAGCAGAGAACATATTTGCGGGGTGCTGGGAATGCTGCCATAAATCCCCCGGTTTCAGTACCTCTTTCCTGGCATGCTGGTGCCTGCTCCAGAGCTCGTCAGCCCAGTAGCTCAAGGGAGCCTTTAAAGTCACAAACAGTTAGGAGCGCACCTGCCTGACATCCCAGCAATTAATCTGCCCCATTGCATCATGGTAGATGTAGTATCTTCAAAAAACGAACTCCATTAATTTTTAAATATTTCACCTTTAAGTAGGTACAGCCTTTACTGTGCATCTCTGGACACATGTGTTTCTGGGTTAGTCCCTTCTTCAGCAGAGAACATATTTGCGGGGTGCTGGGAATGCTGCCATAAATCCCCCGGTTTCAGTACCTCTTTCCTGGCATGCTGGTGCCTGCTCCAGAGCTCGTCAGCCCAGTAGCTCAAGGGAGCCTTTAAAGTCACAAACAGTTAGGAGCGCACCTGCCTGACATCCCAGCAATTAATCTGCCCCATTGCATCATGGTAGATGTAGTATCTTCAAAAAACGAACTCCATTAATTTTTAAATATTTCACCTTTAAGTAGGTACAGCCTTTACTGTGCATCTCTGGACACATGTGTTTCTGGGTTAGTCCCTTCTTCAGCAGAGAACATATTTGCGGGGTGCTGGGAATGCTGCCATAAATCCCCCGGTTTCAGTACCTCTTTCCTGGCATGCTGGTGCCTGCTCCAGAGCTCGTTAGCCCAGTAGCTCAAGGGAGCCTTTAAAGTCACAAACAGTTAGGAGCGCACCTGCCTGACATCCCAGCAATTAATCTGCCCCATTGCATCATGGTAGATGTAGTATCTTCAAAAAACGAACTCCATTAATTTTTAAATATTTCACCTTTAAGTAGGTACAGCCTTTACTGTGCATCTCTGGACACATGTGTTTCTGGGTTAGTCCCTTCTTCAGCAGAGAACAAAATGTCCAAATACATTGTGATGACAACATACCAGTGTCACACAGCGGTAGTCCATGGGGAAATAAACCAGAGGGCACTCCGTGGGGACCAGATCACTGAAATAGGAAGGCAAATTCACAACTAAGTTACCATACATTGGGGTGAAAGGTCAGACAGTAGAGAGCCAGTACTGTTACAGATATAATAAAATGCAGGAGTAGATTCTTACCTGTGTGTTACTGGAAATACTGCAGTATCACTCTGTCCCTGTTGTCTGTGTCGTCCTCTTCGTCTTCCTCCTCTTCACTCTCCGCAGGCTCCACAGCGGCCACAACACCACCATCTGGACCATCCTCTTGCAGGAAAGGCACCTGGCGTCGCAAAGCCAGGTTGTGAAGCATGCAGCAGGCCACGATGATCTGGCACACCTTCTTTGGTGAGTACATTAGGGATCCACCTGTCATATGCAGGCACCTAAACCTGGCCTTCAGGAGGCCGAAGGTCCGCTCGATCACCCTCCTAGTACGCCCATGGGCCTCATTGTACCGTTCCTCTGCCCTTGTCCTGGGATTCCTCACTGGGGTCAATAGCCAAGGCAGGTTGGGGTAACCAGAGTCACCAATTAGCCACACACGCTGTCTCTGTAGCTGTTCCATCACATAAGGGATGCTGCTATTTCGCATGACGTACGCGTCATGCACTGACCCTGGGAACTTGGCATTTAAATGGGAGATGTACTGGTCAGCCAAACAGACCACCTGGACATTCATCGAATGATAACTTTTTCGGTTCCTGTACACCTGTTCATTGTCTTTTGGGGGGACCAAAGCCACATGGGTACCATCAATGGCACCAATTATATTGGGAATGTGTCCAAGGGCATAGAAATCACCCTTCACTGTAGGCAAGTCACCCACCTCAGGGAAAATGATGTAGCTCCGCATGTATTTCATCAGGGCAGACAACACTCTGGACAATACCCTTGAAAACATAGGCTGAGACATCCCAGATGAAATGGCCACTGTAGTTTGAAATGATCCACTAGCCAAAAAATGGAGTACTGACAGCACCTGCACTAGAGGCGGAATCCCTGTGGGTTGGCGGATGGGTGACATCAGGTCTGGCTCCAGCTGGGCACACAGTTCCTGTATAGTGGCACTGTTGAGTCTGTAGGTGAGTATGACATGTCGTTCTTCCATTGTCGACAGGTCCACCAGCGGTCTGTACACGGGAACATTCCTCCGTCTCCTCGCAAGTCCCAGCGGACGGTGCCTAGGAAGGACAACATGGAGCACAGAGTCAATCAACCCACAGGTAAGTTCCCACAGCCTGCACAGTACACGAATCTCTCTGGATTGAATAGCTTGTATGAGTGTCGATGCAAGGCCTAGCCATGTGTGACGCAGTAGGAATTAAGCCATGTGGGCCCTTGAAATGGCAGCTGCCTGACCTGTGAAGTGTGACAATGTGAAGTGAGGTCATTGCGCTGGCGTGGCACGCCGTGGCGGTAGGCGGTCGAAGACCGCGGCGCAAAGCAGCATTGGTTAACATTGAACCCTATGGGTTTCAGGAGCCAATGACGATGTGCGCCGGCGGTCGCGGTACGCACCGCCGCGGTACGCACCGCCGCGGGCGTGACCGCCATTTTCTGAATTACGAATGCATGGCACGACAGATGAGAGCATGTGCCACCTGGCAAGTTTGGGGAGGGGGGGCCACTCACATCGAGCATGCAGAAAAGTGATGATGTTTCTTTTCCCCCCCTGTACATGTCACATAGGTCAGCGCCCATCAGAAGATCGATATTTGGCGTGCCATCGCCAAGGACGTCCGGGCCCTGGGGTCCACAACAGACGGGGCACCCACTGCCACAAGAGGTGGGAGGACATCCGCCGCGGGAGCAGGAAGACCGCCGAGGCTCTGCTGGGGATGGCCTCCCAACCTAGGAGGGGTGCCAGTCGTACCTTGACCCCCCTGATGTCCCGGATCCTGGCGGTGGCCTACCCCGATTTAGATGGGCGCTTGAGGACATCACAGCAGACACAAGGGGGTGAGTACCAGCACATTCATCTATATTTGCGCGCAGTGGAGGTGCCTGGGTGGGGGAGGAGGGCTGTGGGTATCCCTAGGCCAGGGCGATTTCTGTAGGCTAGGCCACTCCGTGAGGTATGGTCCTGTGCCCCCGCCCCCCACATCTGTAGGGTGCCTAGTAACGCAATTCATGGACCTGTGTATTCTGTGTGGGCAGTTGTCGCCCATAGCCTTGTAGGGCATGTCCCAGGGAATGAGTAGTGTACCCCAAGTGCGCAGCGTAGTGCAGGGGTCTTCTGTGTCTGTCCTCTCCTCCAACGGTGTCCCCAATGCATGCACTCAACTTGTCTTTATTTCTCCCCCCCCCATTTTCTTTGTTTTTCTGTGAATGTGTGCATTAGCATCATCAGGCGGAGGAGAAGTGGCATCGGCGCAAGAGGGAGCTGCATCTCACATGGCCCCGGAGGGCCATGCAACGGACTCCGACATGACCAGTGAGACAGAGGGCGAGGGGGGCTCCACCACGGGGACCCGTGCAGACGTCAGTGACACCGACACGTCCTCGGATGGGAGCTCCCTTGCGGTGGCGGCAACATCCGTGCCCACCGATACTACAGGTACAGCCGCCACCCAGCGCACCAGCTCCGCCCTCCCAGCAGCCCCTCGGCCTTCGGCCCGTGCCCGCACGGCCAGGAAGGCGGCCATCTCCTTCGCCCCAGGCACCTCAGGCCCTGCCCCAGTCACCCCTGCTGCCCTCAGTGAGGAGGTCATTGACCTCCTGAGGACCATCATTGTTGGGCAGTCTACCCTTTTGAATGCCATCCAGGGTGTGGAGAGGGAGGTGCATCAAAGCAATGCATACCTGGAGGGCCTTCATTCGGGTCAGGCTGCCCAGCAGCGATCGTTCAACGCTCTGGCCTCAGCACTGACGGCAGCGATTGTCCCTGTCACCAGCCTCCCTCTTCTAACTCCCTCCACCCAGTCCCACTCCCCTGTTCCTCTGCCTATCCCATCCACACCTACAGACCAGCCTGCACACACCTCAACACCCAAGGGAAGCTCATCCAGACATAAGCACCACAGAACACACAAGCATTCACACAAGCAACATACAGATGCAGACATGCCAACAGCCACTACCACCTCTGTGTCCCCCACCTCCTCGTCTCCCTCCTCCCTCCCTGTGACGTCTACACTCACACCTGCATGCACACCACCATCAGCCAGTACACCCATCACCAGCACACCCTCCACACCAGTCCGCACACGTGCAGTCACCACCCCCACTGCCATGTACACGTCCCCTGTGTCCTCTCCCAGTGTGTCTGTCACCCCCGCTCCAAACCACACAAACGCAGGCAGGCACCCAACCAACAGCCATCCTCCTCACGTCAGCCTCCAGCCCAAGCACCTGCACCCAAAGACACCAGACTTGACTCTCCTACAACCACATCCTCTTCCTCCACTCCCATACCCACTCCAGCTACCCTTCCCATGGCTCCTAAAAAACTAATCCTCTATAAACTGGACCTCTTTTCCTCACCTGACCCACCCCCTCCATCTCGTAAGAGTTCCAAAAACACCTCAGCCACCACCAGCCCAGCAACTCCCAAGAACGTCGTGGCTGGTTTTTGGAGTCCGCCCTTTCCTTGTGCAGGGACATCGGCCAGCAGCAAAGGCACAGCCAGCCCCTCCCTGGGAAGAGGAGCAGAAAACTGAAGGGCAGGCGCGACAGGCCTGATACGCCTGCCCCCAAGGAGGGTAGCCTTGCACCGTCACCTGCCACATCGGGTAAGGGAGCCAAGGGCCACGGAGAGTCTGCCAAGGAGGGCAAGGGCAGCAAAGCGCAAAAGGCAGGGAGCAGCTGACCTGGCCATGAGGGCCCACCAGCCCCATTCCAGGGGTATCGGAGGAGACCCAGGGCCCCAGGACTCCATCCCAAGAGGGCCCCGCAACGGAAAGGTCCGATGCTGACTGAGCGGGAAGTATTGGCCAGGTGTGGTTCACTCGAAACACAAGACAGGCACCGCTGAACAGGGCCCGCCGTGAGACGCACCGCTGAACAGGGCCCTGCCGTGAGGAGCACCGCTGAACAGGGCCCCGCCAAGACAGGCACCGCTGAACAGGGCCCCGCCGTGAGAAGCACCGCTGAACAGGGCCCCGCCAAGACAGGCACCGCTGAACAGGGCCCCACCGTGAGGAGCACCGCTGAACAGGGCCCCGCCGTGAGGAGCACCGCTGAACAGGGCCCCGCCAAGACAGGCACCGCTGAACAGGGCCCCGCCGTGAGGAGCACAGCTGAACAGGGCCCCACCAAGACAGGCACCACTCCGCTGGGCCCTCCTGTCAAGCACCGCTCCGCTGGGCCCTCCTGTCAAGCACCGCTCCGCTGGGCCCTCATCTCAAGCACCGCTCTGCTGGGCCCTCCTGTCAAGCACCGCTCCGCTGGGCCCTCCTGTCAAGCACCGCTCCGCTGGGCCCTCCTGTCAAGCACCGCTCCGCTGGGCCCTCATCTCAAGCACCGCTCCGCTGGGCCCTCCTGTCAAGCACCGCTCCGCTGGGCCCTCCTGTCAAGCACCGCTCCGCTGGGCCCTCCTGTCAAGCACCGCTCCGCTGGGCCCTCCTGTCAAGCACCGCTCCGCTGGGCCCTCATCTCAAGCTCCGCTCCGCTGGGCCCTCATCTCAAGCACCGCTCCGCTGGGCCCTCATCTCAAGCACCGCTCCGCTGGGCCCTCATCTCAAGCACCGCTCCGCTGAGCCCTCATCTCAAGCACCGCTCCGCTGGGCCCTCCTGTCAAGCACCGCTCCGCTGGGCCCTCCTGTCAAGCACCGCTGGCCCATTGGCAGGCCCGGTTCTGTGTCGGGCAGGGCTTCACGAGGCACTCTGCCCACCATGCCTCCTCCATGACCAGTGGACTCTGTAATCCACCTGATGGACTGTGGCTTTGCACCCCCCAGGATGGAACAGTGGGCAATCCACCCACTGTAGAGACTTGAGAGACTGTGGCTTTGCACTCCCCAGGATGGCACAGTGGGCAATCCACCCACTGTAGAGACTTGAGAGACTGTGGCTTTGCACTCCCCAGGATGGCACAGTGGGCATGGAGGCCCTTCGTGGATCTGGCGTCGTGGACTCATGTGGCTGAGGTGCCCCCCCTTCCCTTCCCCCTGAGGTGCCAGTATTTGATTTTTGTGATGCCCCAGCAGTGTTCTCTCCAATGGACTCGATCTCGTGTGTGGGCTTTGCCCATGTGTTGCTGCACATTGGCCCACGGACATTTGAACTTTGCAAAACTGTGCCGGACTTTTGCTACTTGTATATATATATATAGTTCTAGATGTGTAATAATTCTTTATATATTGCTAAGTTCGCTATACTTAATTCTTGGTATAATATATTTCTATTTTTACAATCATTGCCTTTTGTCTTTGCTTTTTTGTTTTGGGGGTTTGGGGGTGTCACTCTGACTTTTTAATCTGCATTGGTGTGTAGGTATTTCGGTGGGGGTGAGGGTGGGGGTGGGTGTGTGGCGTATGTGTGTGCCCGTAACCTTTCCTCCTCCCCCCTCCCCTGTGTCGTAGGTGCAGAACTCACCGTTGTCGTCTGCGGCGACGTTCGTGATCCTGGAAGAAGAGCAGGAAGGCAATGGCTGGGAGGATGTGGAGTTCCGGTTCCATGCTGTCCCGATTCCGCGTGGAGTGTGTCGAGGTGAGCGTTTTCCATCGGGAATGTCTGTTTCCGCCGTGTTTTTATCGGCGGGGCTCCCGCCCCGGAAAAGATGGCGGATTGGTGAGTCGTGATAGGGTGGGCGGTACATTGTCTGCCACCTGGCTGTTTGCGGTGACCGCCGCGCTGTTTGTTTGTGCCGCCGTGGCGGTCGGAGTGTTAAAGCGGTGGCCTGTGTTGGCGGTTCCCGCCAGGGTCAGAATTCCATTTTTTAGACCGCCAGCCTGTTGGTGGGTTGGCCGCCGCTTTAACACTGACCGCCAGGGTCAGAATGACCCCCTTTATCAGCTACTAGGATGCAACGTATTCATCTTCGAGGGACCTTTGCTGTCTAGAGCATCTGCCAGAGGAATTTACGTTTCAGAAGTAATCTAAGGGATCCCTTAGTATATAGGAGGTAGCCTGCCAGCCTACTAGGTTGACTGAGGCCTCAACCTCACCAGCTGGCAGAGGCCCAACAATCACATTTAGAGATCATAGTGAGGTTCACTGTGCCTACAATGTACTCATCGGTATGGTGGGTGCTCTCTAGGCATCCGTGAAATGATGAGTAGGTGACATACCTTTATTGACCTCTGCATTTTCGTTTTACTTTTCAGAGATAAACCCCCAAAGCAGGTTTTTCTTTCTGAAAGGCAAAATAGAAATGGCAGGCAGGCAGGGAGGGAGTTTGTTTCACTGCTTTTCATGGCCACTATGTGTTTTTCTGCCCTAGTATGCCAGGTTTGCATAGTGGATGCCAGCAGAGCAATCAGTAGTTGTCTCCTTATGCTAAACAGGGTGGGTACCACTGTGATTCAGCGACGCCATGATAGGAAGATAGCCAGGCCAAGAGTTTCCAACGTCAGAGATAATTGATGCTCTGGCATTGGTAACCTACACCCAAATGTGTTGGAGAACTGCAGGTTTGGTGGGATGAGAGCTGTGCCAATGTACAAATTCATAAATTCATTACTGGTACAGCTCCCCACTCCCCCCCCACACCTCTAAATGGCCCCTTAATTCCCACTGTAAAACTCTTGACTGGTGCAACCCTCTCAGCTTGCTTAACTCCATTTCATTGCCGTCAGCCTCAAATTAGTCTTAGGTCCTGGTGAATGGCAGCCCTTGCCTTGCATTGTTTTTTATGTTTTCTTTTTCATGTCATTTTGTTTATTACGTTTTTCTGTTGTGTTCTATATTGGGGATTTTATTGTGGTGCTTTTGGACTGTAAAAAAAAATTCTGGAACCTAAATACCTAAAATACGTAACCCACATTTCTCTGTTCAAAAGCCCGCTGCTTTGTGCTGCAGCTGCCAAGGCTTAAATCAGGACTTTTCATAGAACTGTGCTTTGACTTAAGACGATATTCTGAGTGTGATAAAACCTGTTAATAGTAGTAAACCCTCTCATTTGCAAAAGCAGCCAACTTCCCTCCTTTTTTGGTCGAGCACGCAAGCTATCTGGACTGTTGTAATCTATCTGTGGATTTTTAACCATTCCCACCCCACGGCCATCACTATAACTCATTCACGAGTTTGCCTTTCAAAAATCCTTTGTTATCATTGGTAAATGCTTTACGTTTGTCCCTCCTTTGGGCAGTTTTGTTACCGCCTTGGACATAGACCTTGTTACATGGATAACTGCATGATTGCAGATGCATTTGAATGTGAGCTAACTTGTTTTTCTTTTGTTGTCTCTCCTTCATGCTCATGGCGGGCATGACGCTTTGAATTGGCTCACTTATGTCAACTGTTTTACTTTTTATTTTCAATTTATATGGCAAGAAAAGTCCAATTAGGAATTTACAATGCTAATAGCCCTAACTCGAGCAAACACGAGACCCATTGCATTCCAAATGCTTGTTCTATTTTCTTGCTTTTTCACATACTTTTTGATCCTGATCCTTTTTCCCCACCTCTTGCACCTGCTTCTATCCCCTTTCTGAAAGCCAAACCCACCTCCTCCTTATCTCCTCCTCCATCCCCAAGACCTTCTTAATGGTGGCCACGGCGCAGATTGGGTATTTGAAGGTGCTGCCTGGCCCTGCCTGACTCCCTTGCCTGCCTTCTGCTGATGTGCCCAGTCCTCTGACCAGACACTGCCCTCAGCTTCGCTCGACTGAGGCTCCCCCAGCCTCCCTCTTTCCTTTGTCTCTTGACCTCTCTTTCCACTGTCTGGATTCCTTTTTGCACTTGTGCATCCTCGGTGCTTGATTTCTCTTGCTTTACCCTTCTCTCTCATCATCATCCCTGTCTCTCACTCTTGCTTCCATTTGGTCTGCCTCTGTTTGCACTCTTCAGCTCTCATCTGCCATTGTATGCCTATTGTTTATGCTGCCTTTCCCCCTCCCTTTTCACTTTCACTTTTGCCTCGTTTTATCTCCTTTTCACTTTTCTCTTGTTTCCGCTCCTTTTCACTATGATGGTTTCGTTATTCTAGATTTTGATGGCGCGATTTCTCAGGATGCTTCAGAATTGCAAAATACCTGGTGAAATCCAACAACTCCACTGCAGCTTTGCCTCTGTTTTGCACAGTGAGATTTGTTCTGGAATGTTTTATCCATGCTTTAAACTTGTGTAAGAAGAAAAAGAACGTCTTCTTATAGTGATTTTCATATAGAAGCTCCACTATTTAGGCATACACTACTAAGGTCCGCTACAAAGGAAACCAGCATTTGACCAAACTGGAGGAACCTCCCTGCTTTTATTAGCAGGGACAATACAATTATTGCTAAAATTCAGGAAGATGTAGGACAGTATTATATCCTCACCCAGATTAATAGAAACCAGGATGCTGTTGAAGACAAATTAACCCAACTGGTAAAAGGAACTTCACTATCGAGAAGAACAAATCAGAATAGCTTTGTAAGCAGTCCATTTATTTTAGCACCTGCTGGAGAGTATCTCACTTGGATGAATCCGGCTCTTAAAATCTAGTGATAGTCCGATATGCTGCATTCACACTTTTCAGTTGAACAAATGAACTGAACATGACATCAGGGGCGGCTCCTCTGTTAGGACGGAAGAACGTCATCCCCCCTCCAGTAGCAGAAGCTTCAAAACGTTTACAACAAGGGGATAATAAACTTTGTTTACTATCCCCTCGTTGTGAAAGTGATGGGCATATGGGATGAGGAGCAGTGAAGGGGAGTGCCCACCACTCCCCCTCACTGCGCGTGTATGTTTGGCTGGCTGAATCAGGCCGGCCAAACACACATGCTTGGTAGGCTCCCTCCAGCCCAGCAACACAGTTGCCGGGCTGTGGAGAGCCTGCACAGGCTCCCAGTCTGCCTGGGAGCACCCTGGCTGGGCACTCCCAGCCAATCCTGACGCTGCTGTAAGCAGCGTCAGGATTGTCCGCAGGGTAGGCTGGGAGCCTGTGCCTTCCTGCAGCTAGCAGAGGAGAGGAGCGGGGTGCGGCAGCGAAAAGTTAGGTGTTCATTTTTTAAAATATTATTAAATTTGAGACCCGCCTCCCACCCACCCGCGTGCCGCACCCACCCTGCTCCTTATGAGTGATGCAAGGCGCGACTGCATGACATATGTCTGTAATAACATTGTGCCTATTAGGCTTGAGCAAAATTAAAGTCATGGCAGTGTAATTCGTGTAATTTGGGGAGTTTCATGTTACTCATGTTAAGTGAAATTCCCCAAAACATGCCATTATGCCACGTAGTGTAATTACACGCCCTTCACAGTATAAGTAACTTGCCTGTATTCCTCTCTTCAAGTATCTAGTATATTCATTTTTTACTGTGAGGGCTCAGTTAAATGTCCGGGCAAAACAAAGATTGCCAAAGCCCCTGGTAACAAGGAGCGCATCTATGCATGAATATTACACTTGCAGAATAGGCAAGATGATGTATTTTCAGTCCGGAGGAGTTGACAAAGCCCAGATATTTTGACCAGAAGTCTAAAACTTCACCAGGCATAAATTGCCAGATTCTTATAACATATGAGTGGTGTCAAAATCTCTTCATGCAATAATCAGAACCTCTCATTTGTTTATCTCTTCTAAGAGATCTTGGATGAGGCCTGGGTCATCAAGATTGGTTTGCATATTGAACACAATATACATGACTGAATTGTGACCAGTTGGACCAACCAACATCTACCCCATTAATATACCCTAGTTTTAACAGCTCATATGGTAGAGTAATTAATAATTACTGCAAATATTTGTATAGAAACACTTTGGAAAGTGTAGTGTGCGTGCATATAGATGAAACAAGAATGACAATCGTTGGTCTAAAGAAGTAGATTTATTCCATAACGAAATCCCACTACAGACCGTCAGGACCGAGCAGTTCCAACTGCCTCAGCCCACATACAGCCTTCTAGAACCCCATGACAAATCCCCATGATAGCATAAAACATTACTACATTCCAAATGACATAACACCCATACAACACCTTCTCATCTTCAACAAAGAAAATAACAACATTTACATATAACAAATATAAAACAAAATAACTAATATCTAACAAGATCTTTGAATCTAACAGGAGTATTCTTAACTCTAGAGCTCTTTCCCTTATTCTTGCCTACAGAAGTATCAACATCTTTTTGTTGAATGATGCAATGCTCAGAAATAGCAGAATCAATATTCCCACTATGTTTCTCTTTGTCAGAGCAAACATCTCAGAAATTACAGTCAAAATCATCATTGAACAGATCCTCATAATTTCCATATTTCAGCTTGTTTTTGATAATATCAGCTTTCTCACATGTAACTCTCCCTAAGGCATTCTTCTTCCACCAACCATTGCCCTGCAACAAGACAGCTCTTCTAGCAACATTCTCAACTTTGACAGGTTCAGAATATTTTGATTCACCTTTGTTAATTCTCATCGGTTTTTTAACTAAAACCCATTCCCCAGGTTTCACCTCTAAATCCTTTACATTTTTCACTCTGTCAGAATATTTCTTGCAGCATTCCTGTTTGCTTCTCACACGCATACGAACTTGTCGCAAATCAACACAATCCTCACTATATCCTGTTATATCATCCAACCAGGTGGGCCTTAAAGCTGTAACCGGTTTCCTACCACTCAACGGAACAAAAGGTGCAATCCCAGTCATACTATGAGGTGTGGTATTATAAGACTAAACTTTTTGCTGTAAATACTCAGAAACATTAAAGTTATTGTCTGCAATCCTTCTTTCAACATATGATTCACTCTTTCAATCAGTCCATTCGAAGAAGGACTGTAAAGAGGTACCTTATAATGTTTCACAGAATGGCTTACAAGAAAATCCGTCACTTCATCAGGCATAAAATGTGTCCCTTTATCCATCACAACTTCCTTAGCACCACGTTCAACTTGAAAAAAAGGCTTCAAAAACTTTGTGGCAGTACTGGAATCAGCATACTTAACAAACGCAAAATACAACCATTTGGAAAAATAATCAATGGCTACTATCATGTATTTACTCTAATTCTTCAGCATGTTAAATGGTCCAGCAAAATCTAGACCAATCTTATCCCAAGCATTATTAGGCCGTTAAGTAAAACACAAAAGATTAGTGTTCATTTTCCAATGTTTATCTGAACATAAACATTCAGCACATGTATACACATAACACATAACCTGAGAGTCTAATCCAGGCCACCAGTAATGCTGTTTAATATTCTTGAAAGTAGCTGAAATACCCAAATGTCCTTGATGTGACATTGAAATAATGCAGTGTCTTAAAACTAAAGGTGGTACAAAAATACTCTGTCTCATCACGATACCAATGACCGCTGACAATTCTGGTGCAACTTGAGCAAACAATTTCAACTCCTTGTCCAAGTTCCTGTAGGAAGGCCAGCCAGAAACAGTATATTCTTTAACCTTAGATAAACAAACATCATTGTTGCAGCTTTCATCCCATTCTTCCTCTGATATCTTGAAATCACAAATGGCATTAGACACACACATCACACACTCTTCCTCCACATAATGTTCAGTGTCATCTTCAACAACTGGCAAGTGAGAAAGACAGTCTGCTCTAATATTCTTACCACCTGGAATATACTTAATGTCAAAATTAAATTAAAGTAATTTAGAAATTAACCTAACTAATCTGGAGGATGCTTTGTTAGAGCAGCTGTCACCCAACATATATATCAAAGGTTTGTGATCCGTATGCAGATCAAACTTTGTACCCCAAATATACATTTGGTGCTATACTTCAGCTCAGCCAAACTCAACATTCTCGATGCAAAAGCAACAGTATTCCCAAATCCATCTACAAATTGACTCAACACAGCACCTAAACCAAAAGAGCTGGCATCCACAGTGATAAAACCTTTAACTGCATGAGTGAAAGGTTTAATAGCAGGAGCATCCACCATTACATTTTTCAATTTACTAAAAGACACCTGTGCTTCCTCAGTCCAAACAAAGTTGACATGTTTCTTCAAAAGTGCTCTCACAGGTTGTACCACCATAGCATAGCCACAAACAAACCTGGAGTAATAGCCACTCAGACCTAGAAAAGCTCTGAGAGAATCTTTGTCTTTTGGTACAGGGGCTTACACAATGGCTTTAACTAAAGATGACTTAGGTGCAATGCCCTTATCGGAAATGTTTTGTCCTAAATAATCTACTTGATCTGTTAAAAACTTGCACTTATCTTTGTTGACAGTAACACCATGTTTCTCCAATTTTTTAAATACCAACTGTAGCATCTGAAAATGTTTTTCTTTGTGAAATATCATCCTGAAAAGTTTGAATACATTTTTCTTCCCCGAACAAAGCATCTATAAATCTTTGGACAACACTAGCTGCGCATGCTAAACCAAAAGGCATATGCAAATACATATATGTCCAATAGGGCGTTACAAAAGAGGTAAATGGTTGGGAATCTTTGGTTAACGGAATTTGATAATAAGCTGATCTTAGCTCAATAGTAGAAAAATACTTGTTTTTGCCTAAATTTGCTAACAAATCATTAATTCTTGGCAAGGGATGTGAATCCACCAGAATATTTTGATAAAGTGCATGCAAATAGACACATAGACGGATATCACCAGATCTTTTTTGCAAGAACTATAGCAGAAACCCATTCAGATGAATCTACTGAAGTAATAATACCTTGTCCACACATTTTGTCAAGTAATTTTTACAGATCCTGTTTAACAGAAAAAGGCACAGGTCTAAGTTTCTGCAGGCCATGCCTGGCACCATTCTTCAACTTGATTTGATATTCAAACCCTTTTACAAGACTGATATCATTTTTAAAACTGTTTGCACATTTTTCATACAAACTTTCCAGGGAACAATAATCAAGCTGCATATAACCTTCTGATACAGTAAAAACAGGAAGCTCTCCTAAGACTACAGGTACACTGGTACACTGTACATTGACCTGGTCTCAAGACTATACCCAGTTTAGCTTGATCTTGCCAACCCAAGATATCTCTACCATGTTCAGCAACATAAATCTTTGTACTTATACATCTACCCTTAAAATCCAAAATATTCATAACAATATCAAATTCGCCAAAAGCATTAGGGTTAACATCAGTATGTTTCAGCAATTTATCTGGCCAGAATTTCTCAAAAGTAAGATCAGATAATATTGTATTAGGAGAACCAGAATCTGCCATAACGTTTAAAGTGACAGAGCCTAAACTAACAGCACAAATAGAACCTTTACATTTATTTTGAGAAATATCAATAGTATCACCTGTTAACAAGACTTTGTTAAAAGTTTCACACAGATTATCATCAACAACTTCAATTTGAGATATCTTCATTTTAGTCTTAGCTAAACGACAAATACTTTAAAAATTACCCATCTTTTTGCAAAAATTACATTTCTTTCCTTGAGCTAAACAGGAAGGACTATTCCCCATGTGTGTTTTGAACCACATCTATAACAATAACCTGAATTTTTCCTCTCAATATTTTACATTTTTTTATCCCTGTTAGATACAGCATTAATTTTCAACTCATCTGTTTGCAAAGCAGCACCAACATGAACAGAAGACTTAACATCCTCCGTTAAAATTTTGGACGATATAAGAGAGCGCTCAATACTCTTCGCTGTGTCCATGACTTCTCCTAGGGATGGAAGCTTGCACATCAATATACGTTCTTGAATCTTTTTGTTAAAACAATTGAAAACTAATTGATCATGTAAATATTTATCAATGTTTAAACCAAATTCACATTTAGCAGCAAGAACTCTTAAAACTGCCATAAAATCTTCAATGGTTTCATCTATTAGTTGTTTACTTTTGAAAAAATTGTGTCTTTCCATTATTACTGATGGTTCATCAGAATACTGCTTGGCCATACGTGTAGTAGCTTCTATATATGCATCCCAGGATTCATCACCCAGTGGTGCGACAATGGTTGGTAAATTGTCAAACACTTCTTGTCCAGTTTCACCTAAATGGTTAAACAATAAAGCAGCTCTACGCGTAACACTGTACCTAGAGGCATCAACAGCTACCAAATAATCCTCAAAAATACGTAACCACTTTCGCCACGAAATCGGTGACCTTCCCGGCTTTTGTAGAAAAGGTGGAGGTTGAACACAAGCTTGAGATGCCGCCATTCCCAAAAAATATTTAGGGAATGAAAATAATAAACAAACAATTAAAAACATAATAATTAATTAATGAATTAATTAATATAAAAATGAAAATAAAGTTTTGTGATAAAATAACAAATAAAAGGTGTGCCCATCACCGCACTAACAGGCAAATAGCAAGAAAATGGTGTGCCTGTCACCATGAATTCGAGAAATGTCACTTGAAGTAATAAACTGCGTGTGAGTATCATCGTGGAAACATGTAAACACTGATACGCCGATCAAAACAAGATGTGCGTATCACTGTGGAAACAATGATACGCCGAGAAATCAAGGTGTGCATATCACCGTAAATGCATACCCAAAACAACGTGAAGACAAAGGCTGTAAACGTAAACCAGGCCAAAGTCCAAAGATGGCCGCCAAAACCAACACTAAATTTTCTAAAGTCGGTGCAGCTTGTTTTCCCTGAATAGAAGAGTGCGCTTGAATAGAAGCATACGTACAAGTATGTAGGAGATAGACGAAGGAAGCAACGGCCAGTGCGCGAGAGCAGTGCACAAGAGCAATCGCCACACAAACAGCAAAACTGCAAAATTTAGACAAACAACGGCAGAGAAAGGTAAGCCAACACACTTATTAAACAGCCTATACACTGTGTGAGCAAGTCCAATGAGCCTAAGCCAAATGAATAAAGTTGTAGAGTAACAGCTACAAAGTCCTCCATAAACTTCCAACCACTGTCGGTGGGCCTTGAAGCATCCGCTCGTCGCCAAAATATTGTAGTGTGCGCGCTTAAAGATGCAGCAAGAATGACGATCGTTGGTCTAAAGAAGTAGATTTATTCCATAACGAAGACCCATGACAGACCATCAGGACCGAGCAGTTCCAACTGCCTCAGCCCACATACAGCCTTCTAGAACCCCATGACAAATCCCCATGACAGCATAAAACATTCATACATTCCAAATGACATAACTCCCATACAACAGAGAGTGGCAGGGATCTGCGAGGAACGATTGCCTAAAAGCATCCTCTCTTATTTTGTCCTGTTGTGTCTCCTTTATGTTACGTATATAAGGCTTATAAATACATATTTAATTTATATAATTTTAAGCTGTGTTGTCTTTATTTCAAAGTAGCATATTGTGAGTCTGTTTCATCTCTACTCATTTGCTATCCTCCTCCCATCTTGCAAAGGTGATTGTAGGAAAGTGCTTCTTTTGACATGGTCACCCCCCACCACCCACACTTTTTGCCTGGTTTCTGGTGCAAGTTCGACTGAAGGTGCACCGGGTCCCTGCTAAACAGTTCCCCAGTGCCAGGTCTCATTATCTAAAACTGCACAATCGTGTTTCCCAATCAGCAAACCTTTAGCTAACTCTCTAAGTCCCTAGTAAATGGTACCACTGGTACCTAGGGCATGGGGTACTAAGGGAAGGCCCCTGAGGGCTGCAGTAAGAATTATGCCACCATCAGGGACCCCCTCACTAAGTGCACACAGTGCTGCTTTCCAAGACTGCGTCTCTTGGTGCAAAACTAAAATGAAAACACAACATGACACACAGCATGTGTGTCCTGTCCCCTTTGCACTGCATGTAATATATGTAAGTCACCCCTCTTAGCAGACCTTCCAGCCCTAAAGGCAGGGTCTATTATATTACATATGAGGGCATACCTGCATGAGCAGATATGCTCCTGCTATGTCTTTGTCAATTCTCAGACATAGTAAGTGAACAGTGAAGCCATTTTAAGTACATGTGCTGGGCACTGGCCATTACGAGTTCCTCAGCTACATGATGGCTGCACTGACAAAAGGGATGTTTGGTATCAAACATCCCATATTAATAAACCCTCACTGAATCCAGTGATAGATTTATTAATACATGCACTCAGAGGGCACCTTAGAGGTGCCCCCTGCAAAACCTACCAACTCCTAGTGTGGGCACTGAGTTGTCAAAACCAGTATAGCCACCTTAAGACAGAGTTCTGGCCCCGTGAGATGAAAGCCTATGCTCTTGAGGGCTCAGAACAAAGGCCTGCTCTGGGCAGAGGTGTGACCTCCTCTCCCAGGCAGTGTGGACATTCCAGGGTGGGGATCGTCAAAGACCTTGCTGCATTTGAAAAGTGACCCAGGCCTCTCCTCAAATGGTAGTGGAGGCTGGCCCCCAGTTGTTGACCCCATTTTTGGTGTAGGACTGGTGGGAAAATTAGGTAAATTAGGAGTGCTCACTTCATGCCAGTCCCACTCCTAGGGTGGAGGAGCTGAAGTGAACACTACTTTTTAAATTCCTTCAATAGGGCTATGCCACTTCCCAAAGGAAGGGGTCACAAGAAGGGTGTAATCACCATAAAGGTGAGTAGCCTATTGGCTACCACTTGGCACTCCCTGTAATGCCCCTAAATTCATTATGTAGGTTGCACCCCTGAACACTAGAATCAGATTCCTGTTGACCTAAGAAGAGCCAGACAGAACAAAAGTCGGCCAGCAGAGAAGACTGAAGACAACAACTGACTTGGCATGAGCCCTACTGGCCTGTCTGTAGCCTTCAAAGAATCTGCACCCAAAAGACGACTTATCCCGCAGCCCAGCAACCTCCAAAGCCTTAAGAGGATGGCCTACCTTCAATAAAGAACAGGAGCTCCCATGGACAGCAGACCTGTCCAAAATAAACCATCTCCAAAGTAGAGGTCTGCCTGAGGAACTGCAAAACTGCTGTCTGGAACCAACTCTGCACCCGACGCCCCCGGCCCGAATCCACGTGGCCCACCAGTCCAGTGAAGGTTCCCTGCTGCTTCTGACCAAGAGTAGGCTGACCCCTGCCGAGCACCACAGCAACGCCTGCAGCATAAATCTGAGGGCTCCCCCTGATCATGATCTGCCTGGTAAGCTGTTTCTGATGCCAAAAAACACCCCTGCACCCGGAGCCCCTGGGCCTTGGAGAGCAGGGCCAATGGTGTTCCTATGACATCTGGCATCTCATCTTACCTGGGTAGCGGTGGGTTGACCTTTCCCGGCCTCCTGACCAGAGCCTGCAGACCATTTCTGAAAGTCATCTCCTCCATTGAATAACATTGGACGCCCAGCGCTGTGCTGCTGTTGAGAGTGTACGTTTTGTGCTGCCTTGTGGCCCCTCTTGTACTTACCTCAACTCCAGGAATTGACCCTTGACCCTGCCTCACTCACCTGTAAGCAGCAGCAGAGACCCCCTGTCTCCATTGGATAGCATAGGGTGCCCGAGGCTGTGTTGGCACTCTGAACCCGGTCGCCCCTGTGCAGCTGAGGGTGTAAGTTTGGTGCTGCCTTGTGGCCCCCCGATGCTCACATCAACACCCGGAGACCAACCTCTGACACCGCTTGTACTTACATGGGGGTAAGACATCAACATCACCCCCTCCACATTGACTAATGTCAGAAGCCATGGTGGAGACCGGACTCCCTCTCCTCAAATACTGGAGGTAGTTCAGAGCAAACTGTCTGTGAAAGAGTTGAAGGCACTATCATGGAGATCATTATGGAAACAGCAATCCCTCAAGATGGTGACTGCCATAACTAGAAGTCACAGTTCTAGTGTTGCAGCAGAGGTAGAGCTCGAGGACTACAGAGCAGTGTGAAGTGCGCGTGCAGCTTCACTAGCGGTGCACTTCACTGAAGAGAATTTCAGAGACAGAGGTTTTTTCTGAGGGGGTTCGCATATTAGAGTCGAGTTTAGGGGTAGTATCCATTGCGCATGTCCGTCGGACAGTGTAGGGTTTTCTCTTTTAAAGCAGCAGTTTCTGGCGAATATTCAGACATTTCTAGGATGAGGCAGAACTATGCATACCAGAGTTCAAGGCTGTGGTGAAAACTATGCACTTACCTTAATCCTAGGCAGAGGAGTCATTCCCGAATCTTCTCGGCACCAGTCACAAAAGTATTCCTATCAAAAGAAAAAGAAAGAAGGATATTGTTATTGTATATTGCTGCCTTTGACTAGAGAAATTTGATGTTAATTCACACTACAATAGAAGTTATACATCTATAACTACAGCTATAAATTATATTGACAACAAAGTGAACAGAAGAGAGGTTATAGCCTCTTTACACTGGGGTAGGTTATACAACAGTCACATCATAGAGTTTTTCTGTATTTAATTAAGGAACCAGAGATCAGTGATAAGTGTATTCATATTTTGATTATTTTACAGCTTGTGCAACATCTCTCACAGAGTCGCTGAGAAAACAGATGAAGTGGCAGTAGAGCCCAGATTTGGAAGACTGGGCAGTCGTTTCTTACTATCTCCAAACTCTTTCCCCTCCTGGACCCTCTTAGTTTCTGTGCATAAGAAATACTGGTGGAGACTAGGAGCTTAGGAGAGGCATTGGGTTACAGCATCATTCTGCTCCTGGGAAGTCCAGAAAATTAAGGTACCGATATTGACACTTAACATTGGGCATGGACTCCTACTTTGACCTCTGCACCCAGCTGCCCCCATGCCGCTATGGGTGCACTCTTGGTACCAACCTAAACCCTGCCCGGTGCTGGTCTCAAACCCTGAAGACTGGGTTTGTAAGTCTTGTACTTACCTGTGAAACTGCATTCTTGTTTTCCTCCAATAGGTTAACATTGAAGACTGAAAATTGTACTATATGTCGATTTTGTAAACAGCAAAGTATTTTTAATTTAAAAACTGCTCACCTTATTATGAAGTTCTTTGGTTCAAAGCATCTGTTATTTTTCTAAATTGGTGTGTGCCTCATTTATTGCCTTTGTGAGTACAACAAATGCTTAACACAACTCCTTGATAAGCATAACTGCTCGCCCACACTACCACAAAAAGAGCCCTAGACCAATCTATTTTTGCCTCTGCAAACCTTTGGGGATCCACTGGACTCTCTGCCCAGTGTACTTCGTTTTAGTGACCTATATAGAGAGCCAGCTTCCTACAGTGATAATCTTGACTGTGATATACCAGCCTTGAAGTGATCTGCATACTGTATTTTTTACTCACCTTTTACCATTGAGTCTACCTGACTTTAATGTGTATTGCTGCTTTCACCACTCCTTTTGTTGTCCTTCTGCTTAGCCCTCTGACTAACGGTCGCTTGGCCATTTCGGATCCACTTTGTTATTTTATTTTGCTATTATTTGCTCTTTTTACCCCTTCTGCTCTTTGGAACCTCTGAGACTGCCAGGACTCGACTTGTATGTTTTTATGTTCTTTTTTAGTGCTAGCGTGTTTTTATTTCCTGTTTAAATTTATTTCTGTCTTGAAACCCACAAGGAGTCAGAAACTCTGCATCTTTATTAGCATGCGCACAGGTAAGAATCACTTCTTTGTCCAAACAACTCCATCTCTTTAACCCGGCCACCTTGGCCCTGCAGACTCACTCCCTATGCTGGTATGTTTGCTCCCCCCACTTGGAATGGCCCTTTCTATGCTATAATTGTGATTTTCCTGCATCCTGAGTGTTACCCATCTAAAAATCCAACACTACCCTATGGATGCATGACCAGTCCATCACATAAATGACCACCCCCATGCCCCTTCAAAGCAAGGGACCGCACTCCCTTCCTCTACAGACTAATCAGAGACTTAGATACTGTTACACCAGTGCTCGCTCCCTACCCAAGTACAATGTGGAAACCTGGGATATGCTCCAGAGGTCCACCCCGACATATGCTTTATTACTGAAGCATGCTATACTCCCACCTCTAATCCTGCATTGACTATTGACATTACCCCAGATTACAAACCTAAGTGTACTATTCTGGAATCCTCCAGTAGTGATAACTTTGAAGTCCTCATTCCAGGTTACTCTTAATGCTCTTCCCTCTAATTGTGAAGCCCTACTAGACAAGCATCCTAGACACTAATGGGATTTTAGGCACAAGCTAGTTGACATTTTATCCTCCTGTGCTATGAAACACAACAATGTTCTAGTCCTTGGAGATTTCAACTTTCATTCCGATGACAAAAACAGTGCTCACACTTTCACTCTCATAGACAACATTGACCAGAGTGTCACTAGCTCCACCTATTTGCCCAGCTATGTTGTAGATTTGATCTTCACCAATATTAACAGCATTACGCTGAAACCCTTTCAATCCCCTGCCCTATACAGACAATTGTCTGTCTTCTCCAAACCTCTGTCACTTGTATCTCAAGAACGCCATCTGCCTCCATTAAGCTACCCAGCACAACTTCTAGAGGTTGGAGATGTGTCAACAAAGAGAGCCTGACAAACACACTAGACTTTCTGCCTCCATAAAAGTCAGTAAACATCACCACAGTAGTAACCCACTTTGACAAATCTATTACAGAAGCTATAGACATCACCCGCCTCAAAGTACACAACAAGGCCAAGTGGTATACCCCCGAACTAAGGGAATACAAGCACCATTGCAAATGCCTTGAACCCATTTGGGCCTGCTTTAAACTTGAATTGGAGAAACGGCCATGTACAGATATGCTCTAAGAATCTATCATAAAAATACTCGCCGGACCCGACAGAACGATTTGGCTATACATAATGAAGATAGCAAGAACGCCTCACGTGAAATCTTTAGGACTGTCAAAGAAATCTCTCAACCTGACACATGTTCCTAATCCATATCTGCCTTGCAGAACTTGCTGTCTCTTTGCTCTAAATTAGCCCACTTCTTTAAGGAAAAGATTGAAACTATATATTCTGATTAACCTCTATATCAACACAGTCAACCTTCCCACTGAGTAGAAACACACCAACGTGCGTCCACTCCTGAAGACTTTGGTGAATCAACTCGTCAGCATACTTTAGACCTCGCTCACTTTTACCATATCCAGCAGTTTATTGAAAAGCTTATCACCGCCCAATCCACTTCTTATTTAGATAGTAAAAAGTTATGGGATCTCCCACAGTCTGGTTTGGGAGCCACCTGCTGCACTGAGACAGCCTTGCTGGCTTCTACTGACGATATCAGATGCAGTCTAGATAAGGGCAGGCCATCTGACCTTATCCTTCTTGATCTTTTCGCAGCATTCAATGCAGGATCCCTTGAAATGCTAATCGAACTTCTGCGTGACATTGGCATATATTTTAAGGCCTTGCAATGGTTGTAGACTTTTAGATTCAAGTCTGTTTGGCTTCCACACTGTACACCTGATCCAGTTAAAATCACATGTGGACTACCTCAGGGATTCCCCCTAGCCCGAATCTTCAACATTCTCTTGATCTCTCTAGCTGCCATCATCGGCGCCTTTGGCTTTGATATAGTGTCTTACGCAGATGACACACAGTTGATTTTCTCCACTGCCGATAATGTTGAGGAGGCTTGAGTTAAGTTACTGGAATGTGCGTGTGATACAGCTGACTGGATGAAAGAAAACTGCTTTAAGTTAAATGGGGAAAATAGAATGATCATCCTGTTCATTAAAGCAGAGACACTTTCGTCTTCTGACAGGTGGCCTAAAGAATTCGTCTCTCCTCCCTGCCCATGAGAATCAGCCAGAAATCTCTGTATCATTGTGGATAGTAATTTATCTATGAACGAACAGGTGACTGCAGTTTCCACATCTTGCCATGCATTCTTCGAATGCTACAAAAGATCTTTAAATGGCTTCCTATCCGGACATGCAAAACCATCCTTCAGGCATTGGTAACAAGCCATCTTGACTCTGTCAATACATTGTATATGGGCATCTCTGAATACCTTCTGAAGAGACTCCAGAGCATCCAAAACAGATGACTTTTCCATTATCTGTTGATCAATGCAGTTGCAAAGTTAGACCCCATAAGATAATGCTGGTAACGTGGCAGACACATAGAAGATCTAGCAACCGAAAAGATTATCTCCGATTGAGAAATGTGATCAAATTGATGAAAAGTACCTGCAGCAGAGTCTTATCCTTCGGAGGGCAAGATGGATATTGATGTGCCTGTTGTGAAGTATCATTGAGACCATTGATTAGGTAAGAAGATTATAAGTTATTTTTTGGGTCTTTGCCTCCTACCCCCACATTAAACCCAATAGTGTGAAGGTTACTTTGTTTGTAGTAATTCTCCTGATCTTATATATTGATCCTAAGATCTTCCATCTCATCAGGATGTCCTACATAATGTAAATTTAAACAGTCCAGGAATGAAGTAATGTCAGTGTGACGCAATACGGATGCCATTTCCTTGGTGTCAGATGGCACGCCTAGTATGGCTGTTATATCCATGACACATGTAAGACTCAAGGTAGGAAGCATGCATCACAGAACACGCGGATTCTTTGGTGTATGACTCTAATGACACACATACTCAGAGGAAGGAGTTGGAGCCTTTCAAATATTGGGCAACGAGGCTTGGGAGGACTGACTAGGCTGCTAAGTAGGTTGAAGAAACTCACTTCTAGGTTAGGTGTTCACCTGCAGGGTGACATAGAAAGACAGTGTAAAAGCTTAAACCCCTCATCTTTTTAGGAAGGTGGCTGGTAAATATTCAGTGAGTTGTATGGCATCTATGCTTGTCATTTAGTTGATTACTGACTGTCTGCCAGCAGGATAGCAAAATGCAAAGACGGGGAAGATAGAAGAGAGCAAAAATGTTGTATACATCTTGAAACAAATCTAGATTATGCCAAATTGCAAACCAAGATGATTTGAACTGCATATATAAACTATGATTTCATGCATAATCTTAGGTACATTTGAATGGAAAATGCTTGCGTTAGCCACCAATGTTAAAGGTTTTCATGGAGAGTAGAAAGAGGATCACCCCCCTCATAGTGTTGTGTAGCCATTTTAGTTACAGCTCCATGCACATTATTTTAGCACACTAGGCCTGCCGCTGTGCACTTTAATCTAGATATATTTTATTAAGCTTAGTTTATTATTTTAACAATAGCCACTTTTGTGGTCTTGTTTTATTTCTTTCCATCTAGCTGTTCTAGCTTAGACCAGCACTATGTTCTGAAACAAGCCATTCGTGTTCACTCTGTGCTTCATTCAAGGCTGCAGTAAGATAGGTTGCTGGTGAAGGTGGTACAAGGTTTGTCTCTGACATTCATAGAAAACACACATCCTTACGTAGGGTCATTTTCTCAGAACATCAGCTGTTTTATTATATAAACACTTCCCTGTCCCTTATACGTTAGAGGGAGATTCCAGCCAGTGAACCACAACTGTATGCTGATTGCTGAACGCTTCGCTACAGCTGCTTATGCAGACTTCAGGCCTTTGCTCAGATATGGGGGATGATGTATTCTCAGGGGAACCTGAAGGGCAGAATTAGAGCTTAGCATGTTGTGCTCTATTATAGCCTCGGTAGGAATTAGTCTATTGACTCTAGTGACAATATGGTAGCGT
This sequence comes from Pleurodeles waltl, assembly GCF_031143425.1. Taxonomy (NCBI): domain Eukaryota; kingdom Metazoa; phylum Chordata; class Amphibia; order Caudata; family Salamandridae; genus Pleurodeles; species Pleurodeles waltl. The sequence continues at coordinate 1,191,908,157 of NC_090446.1, forward strand.
TATTTCTATGCTTCACTCTCCTTGTCACAATTCTAATCTTGTCATGCTGTATCATCCTGGTTATTGCAGTACATGCTTTTCTATCTAAGATGCAGTTGCTTCATTAAAACCTTAGTGAAACATATACTGCCTCTGTTTGTCATTGTGTATGTGAGATTAATGTAACTGAGAGAAACGGATGAGACCTGAGTGACCACGATTTCCCTGAGAAATCAGCTATGTCATGCACTTGGCTGCCCAATCATCCCTGCTCTTGGAAAGAGATGAGGTACTGCTAGTTAGCCGGAGCAAAAACCGGATTAGGGCAACAGGCGTCACCTGTAGTGGGTAAGACTCAGTCTCCCACACCGCAGGCGATTCTGCCACTCAAACTCCAGTAGTCTCATTAGAATAATGAGAGCCTACATGACAATAGCACCTACCCATCCAGGCAAAATGTCTAGGTAGGATTAGAATTGTATGGCACAGCAAGAAAATATGACAATGTTTCATGAGTGCTGTTTCAAAACTGACTGCAAAACCTATGGTTTGAAGATATTTTATTTAAAGATTGTGCTTTAACATGCCTAATTTGCAAAATGCATAGGTGTGGATTCGGAGAACCCTGTCAATACTTAAATACTATGACATCAATTATTTGTGCAGGTGAGCTTAACAGGGCATCAGGACAGCCACATGAGTGCCTAAACAATGGGTGTGAGAGTGATGAAGTGTCAGACCTGTACACACTCAATGACACAAACTCAGGTTTGCTGACTCAGGAAGAAAGGAGACACCAAGATGAGTAAGTCAGTAAATATCTCAGTAAGAATGGATATGACCTGTGAAGAGCAACAGTGTGGTGGTGGAGATTGGCCCAGTGTGGAAAAAATAGGATCTAAAAGGAGATGTTGCTGAGGACTATACACTTCAGACATCCACAGGGAAATGACTGAGGAGGCAGTACTGGATGTAAAACTAGAAATGGACAGGAGCGAGTACTAAGGCTACATGGGAGAGACTGGGTCACCAGCAAGCAAATGGCAAGGCCAACCAGATAAAAATGAAAAAGACTCAAGAAAACTGATCATCCTACTTACCTAACGGAGAGGGACAGTTTTCCCTTTGCCATGGTTTGACAGACAGACCGTGGCATCAGGCAAGTATTTGGGCATTGGTGGGTACCCCTAAAAGGATAACTTGTATAGTTATATTACAGAACAGACGGAAGGGTGGGGCTTGGGAGTGTACAAATCAATTATATTTACACTGCTGGTATTGAGATAGGGCCTCAATACAAGACTGGCGGGCTGACCGTCAGTACGGTGGTGAAACCAATGCAGTTGCACAGAGGAAGCCCCCATCAGCCCTGGAATGCACACTGTCTGCTGCATCAGACAGTGCACATTCCAAGGGTGCTAGGCAGGGGGGGTGGCACAGCACTGCCTTTACACCAGCTTTTTCATGACGGGGACCCTGCCATGAAAAGGCTGGCGGAAAGGGGATGATCAACACTGCGGTGCTGAACTCAGCACAGCTGTGGCTGACCACGACTCTGACCGCCGTCACCCCACCAGGATCCATGATCCTGGCAGTGGTGGCGGTCCCCTGACAGTCCAACCCCCAGGGTTGTAATCTGGCAGTCGGACCGCCAGGAGTGCAGCGGTCTTGCCGCTACCACAAGTTTGGCGGTCCTCGAACCGTCAAACTCGTAATAGAGACCTTAATTCTGCCTTCCATTGGCAAGGTTCATAAAAATAATACAGAGGGTCTTATACCCTCTTAGGGTTGAGAAGCTCTAACTCCTGTTTATTGTTAGTAAAGTGAAAGTATTTGATTTCTTAAGAGACACCTAGTACTATGTTTCTATATGTATTTATGTCTGTTTTCAGGGACATTGAAATTGAAACTTCCAGAACGTAGAATGTTTCAGTAAATCTGTTCCCAGAAGAAAGCAAGAGGAAGATTTGGAAAAATCCTATGTGACAAATTAATTTTGGTGTTAATATTCATTTGACCCTTTCCTGAGTCCGGGAGTGTGTTGATTGTATCGTGGTATATCAGTACATTGGGCAGACCAGCACACACCCTCCTTACCTGCTTTCAATTTACCCTGGAAACAAGAATTGAGGATAAGAAGTATTAGGCTAAACAGGACACTGAGCTTACATTTTTCTGAATAATCTAAGCCCCCTTCTCCTAAATACCCTCATGACCTCCTCATTTAGCCTTTCTCATCCCAGTCCTTACCTCTTGAGGTGACCCTGCTTCCAAGAGAGAATTCACCAAGCCTTCTGATCTGCGATTTGAGTTGTACGTACTTTGTTAATGTCTATCTACAAAGCATAAAATCTCCCTTTTCCCCACTCCTGTGTTGTTTCTCTGCCCTGCAACAATAAAGAAACAGTGATGCTGTATTTCCTTTACTTTGTTATGCATACTTTGTTGTTTTTTTCTGATATCTAGCATTTACCTTTCGAAACGCCATCAGGTTTTCATGCCGCTGGGCGCATGAGGCAAGTTGCACTGACTACCAATGCTCTCCCTGCTTAGGTACTGAGCTGGAGGAAGGAGACAGTTTAGTATTGGTAGTAGGCTCATGAAGGAAACATATTGGTAGTATTCCGGTCCTCTGCTGGTGTTCTAGCAAACACGCAACTGGTGGGGGATAGACAGCAAGGTTTCTTAGGTAGAGGGATCTCATGAGAGCAGGCTCTTGTTACCAAAGCAACCTACATGAACAGGAAGAATGCTGCAGTAGTGCATTCCATCACTGTTTGCAAAGATAGAGGAAGAAAGCCTGCAGAAAAACACCACATCCTGGGGGAGCCACAACAATTGGAGAAGGATGAAGTTCTTCAAGTACCAAATACAAAGGTCAGAACTCCAGTCTTTAAACAAAGAAGCTGTGGCCTCAACCCTAACTGAACCAAGGTCAAAAAGACTGAAAAATATCGAGGATAATTAAGAGAATGGTCAAAAAGGGAATATGTTCAGGACTTCCAGTTGCATGAGCTTCTTAAACACATAAGAGGTGTGCTTAGTTTTGAGGAGAAGTTCCAAGAACAAGATGGCAACTATGTCCCACTAGACATGCTCAGAATGGTCTTGAAGCAATCGACCATTCCTCTGATAACAGAAGGTGCTTTTCTTGGAACATTGGAATTTCAAGACACATTTTTTCATGTCCTGATCCATCCGGTCAATGTTTCCTCTGGTCTGCTGTGGGAAACCAACATTTCCAGTTCCAAGCTCTACCTTTCAGTTTGGCCACACCTCCCAGAGTGTTTATGAAGGTATTAGCTCCTGTGGTTGCATACCTACATTTGAGAGGAATTTTTACCTTCCCATAAATTGATGATTAGTTGATCTCTGCTTCCTCTCTTTTAAAAGCAACAGAGAATGTCGAGATGGTGATCATCAAGTTTTAGGATCTTGGTCTCTTCATCAACTTTGAGAATTCCCATCTGCAGCCAGTTAAACACTCAGTGGGGATGTGCATTCCACCCCCAGACTAAAAGTTTGACACTTTAAAAGAACCTTAAACATCTTCTGAGTCAACCAACAGCAATCGCCATATCATGGCTGGGGGTACAGGGCTTAATTGCAGCATCACCATCTGTAGTCTCATTGGCTCATTACCATCTGAAACACTTGGTCAACCATCTATTGCAATTTTGGACCCAAGTTCACAACCCTTTGAACATCTCACCTTGGTTACACCTCAGATACAATAGGAGTTGAGTTGGTGGCTGATGGAGAACCACTTGTCCAAGGGTGTCCCACTATGTCTTTCAGCTCCCTTCCAACTCACCACAGATACCAATCTTTGGGGACAGGGCATGACTCTCAGGAAATGAGGGGCTTCTGGTCAGAGGAGGAGAAGAGACATTTCTTCAAATGGAGGGAGCTGTCTGCAGTGTGGAGAGCACTCTGGTTATTCGAATCAAAGAATATTGTAATCAGTACAGCCAACTAAGTAACAAGGTGTTATCTCAACCACCAAGAAGGCACAAAGAGCAAATACCTCAATCAAGTGGCAGGTTAGATATTTGCCTGGGCAGAGATTCCTGTGCTGGCTACACCAGTAGTTTATATTTAGGGATGGTTGAATTTCTAGGTGGACAGCCTCAGCTGCAAACTACTGCCATAAATGATGTACCATCTAGTTGCCCGGAAGTTCAACAAAATTTGTTCTCAGTTTACAGACCTCTTGGATAGATCATTTTTCATCTCCCCACAATGCAATGCTCGCAATTTGTTTACATGGAGCAGTGATATTGCCAAGCTTGGGCAGTATATGCTTTAGTGATTACATGGCCTCAAGTTTTCCTGTTCACCTTACCACTGATTTCCCTCCTCCTGAAGGTGCTTCGGAATAATCCAGAGGAGAGAAAGATGGTAATTCTAGTGGCTAAATTTTGGCCACAACATTCTTGGTTATTCTTTATGATGAGCTTCTCAAAAGGCTGTTAATCTCTTTATTTATTCATCCTCTTCCTCTTGTATTTCCACGACTGCTGTTAATACTGTTGATGCCCTGGATATGGAGAAGGTAGGTTTAGAACAAATGGGATGTATTTCCCAGGTTGCCTGGGATATCCAAGCTTCTAGGACACCCTCAACCTTAGCATCATATAAGAAGAACTGTGGCCCCTATCAGAAATGTTATATTGCTAGAGGTTTGAATGCTTCAACTATTGATCCTTGTCAAATTCTTGAATTTGTAGCGGAAGGGTTTTTACTAGCTCTATAACCAGCCACTGTCCCTGCCTAGTGGACAGCCATAGAAGCTCTGAAACTAGGTCAAGATTCCTTAAAGATGTATGCCCACTAGTCTTCAGGCTACTAAAATGTTTAGGCTCAGTAAGCCGGTAGTACTGATGCCTTCTTCTACTTGGGACTTTTCAATAGTACTTAAAGGTCTCCAGCAACATTCATTTGAATCTTTAGATCAAGCAGATTTAGCCTGGTTATCGTCAAATGCGGCCTTTTTGATATCTATCACATCAGCAAGTTGGTTAGGCGATTTGGGTGCTTTCAAACCCATATTTAAGAACTTTTCCAGACCAAGTAATCCTTAGGCTACATCCTATGTTCAAAAAATGCATTCACCTTTTCATGTGTCTCAAGAGAAAGTGCTTCCTATTTTGCAGTTGAAGGATGCTTCTCAGATTCCATCTTCTCTAGATGTAGATAGATGTTTGATAATGTATTTGGACTAGACAAATGATTTTAGATAATCCAATTCTTTGTTTGTATTGTTATGGCATAACCACTGAAGGGAAGAAAGTAACATCTCAAACCATAAGTAGGTGGGTAGAGCAGGCAATATCCCAAGCATATAAGTCAATGGGTCAAACTGTTCCATCTAATATTCAAGGTTGTTCTACTAGGGCATTTTCGACGTTATGGGCAGAGTCTGGAGGTACCTCCTTGCAGGATATTTATAGGACTGGGACTTGGTCACCTCACTTTAATTTTGTTAAACGTTATAGATTGGAATTAACAGATTCTGCTCATTGTAACTTTGCTTCCTCTGTTTTGATGTTGGCAATGAAGTAATTGTGGAAGCATCACTCATTGCCAGTGTAAATTCTTACATTGTAAATGTAACATGTGTAAGACTGACTTTCTCAGGAGAAAACGATAGAGACACTGACTGGAGTATAAGCTGCAACAATATTGTTACCTTATGAACCAGATGATGAGAACATCACAAGAGGAGCCAATCATCGACATGTGAACCGTGTACTAGCAGAAACTTAGATTCGATGTTTTAGTTTTATTGGACGAAGTGTGAACATGCGATCCCTTGCCCAATGGGGATTTGAGAAGTAGTTTTAGGAAATCTAACTTAACGGGACTGCACTGAGGAGAGGTCACCATTCACCACCCGCATTTGCCCCTAGCCCATTAATTTGTTATTATTTTCTGAGCATCTTGATAAGAGATGTGCTTACTTTAATGCTTAAAGACTTTGCCTTTTCTGCACTTTGATGCTGAATCCTGATGCCTTGCTGACCAGACTGATGTCCTGAGGACAAAGAATGACACTGCTTGCTGATCCATACTGAGGATAGGTATTATGAATTTGAATGTTGATTATTATGTATATTTGCTTTTGTTTCTAGGTACCACCCATGCTTTTTTGACAGAGCCATAGTTAGATGTTTTTCCAAATTCGTGTTGACTAAAATCATTTTGCATGAAGCACAACATTCTAATTCTAATCAGGTGTTAGTTAAGGTTCTCACTAATGAAATTCAAATTGGGAAAAACAACTAACGTCTTTTCCTTGCTGAATAAATGTATGTCATATCGTTTGTGCAATTATTCTTGTTATTAATTTGCACAGTAATTTTGGAATATGTAGTAGCTCAAGCCTTGATTAGATTGTGTTTCTTTCGTCGCTTTGGACTGCCAGTGTTGTTTCTGTATATCATTTGATTTTTAGATTAACTTCCATGACTCTAGCATTATTAATATAGGGAAATAAATTTCTAACTTTTACACAAAGGTGTGTTTATTCACCACTGAAAGGTCATGGTGTGTCAATTACTGACTCCTATTGATTACTAATGTTATTGCTTATTATTGAAAACTGATGTTAACGATTGACAATTGGTTATTGATTTGTGTTGTTTGCGGGGTCTTTATGGTGGGAACATCTTGTTGGTCAAAAGGTTCATCAACCTATTCGTGTCCCCTTGTAAGTTTACTTATTAAGGTCTGACGCGCCAACACTACCACTGGACTCCGAGATGGCTGCATAACGCAAACAGAAGATAAAGGGAGTCAGGGTTGGGGCCTCTCATGCCCCTGACAGATATAATACTCCAGGCTGCGCTGTGCAAACCTCTAAAGAGATCCTTGAAATTAAGATTGGAGAAGTGGACCCTGAGGGTATGTTAAACAAACTGGACCTACGTAATGTGGCTGAGAGGGTATCTGGTATGGAGAAACGCATCTCTGAGCTAAAGGAGACAGCCAATGAGCTCCTGAATACAGTAACCCACCTTCAAAGATCTGGCAATGTGAGTGGAGGATGCAGAAGACTGCTCGGGGCAAAATAACCCACAATTCATTTCTAAAAGACTTCCAGACCACAACCGTGAACCGAGAACTTCTCTGCTTGTTTTGTCTCACAGGGCAAACATGGCAAAATCACTTCCAGTCCCTCCACCTCCCCCAAACCAACGATAGTCTTTTTTCCGAACTATAGGAATAGAGACATAGGGGGTCATTCTGACCCTGGCGGTCATGGACCGCCAGGGCCAACGACCGCGGAAGCACCGCCAACAGGCTGGCGGTGCTTCTGGGGCCATAGGTCAGAAAAGGGAAACCAGCGGTTTCCCGCCGGTTTCCCGCGGCCCCAGGGAATCCTCCACGGCGGCGCTGCAAGCAGCGGCGCCATGGGGATTCCGACCCCCTTCCCGCCATCCTGTTTCTGGCGGTTTTCACCGCCAGAAACAGGATGGCGGGAACGGGTGTTGTGGGGCCGCTGGGGGCCCCTGCAGTGCCCATGCTGCTGGCATGGGCACTGCAGGGGCCCCCTAACAGGGCCCCATTGAGATTTTCAGTGTCTGCTTGGCAGACACTGAAAATTGCGACGGGTGCAACTGCACCCGTCGCACACCAGAAACTCCGCCGGCTCCATTCGGAGCCGGCATCCTCGTTGCTGGGGCTTTCCCGCTGGGCGGGCGGCCTTTTGGCGGTCGCCCGCCAGTCCAGCGGGAAAGTCAGAATGACCGCCGCGGTCTTTTGACCGCGGTACGGTCTTCTGGCGGTTCCCGCCTGGCGGGCGGCTTCCGCCGCCCGCGGGGGCCAGAATGACCTCCATAATGCTGTAGAACAGGTGTTCTTTCAGTAGAGAAAAATCCAGATATTTCAGGAACATATGAAGACGGTACAATGCCAACGGAAAACATACGATCAGGTGAAGCAAAAACTATGTGCACTCAAAACATGCTGCTATGTCCTGCCAAACTATGGGTTAAAATCCAAGCAAATTCCTATTTTTTTTAAGATGCCGGATGATGTGTGGACCTGGATAGAGTAAAGACCCCTGCTGTGAGGTGTGATTGGCCATGGCAATGAGCAAAGAGTACCATCATCACCAGTAATAAAGTCCAAGGAACAAGGGATACCCCACTGACAACTGACTACGATCGAAGGGGCAGCAAAGATGATTTTTGCCCTAGAACAGGAATGATATGTGGGATGAATCGACAAACATGGTTGGTACCTCCCGAGCAAGAGAAAAGACACAGCAACAAGTGGACCACGGCAAAGAGCACTAGACTGTAGAGGTGGTGGGGCGATGCTGGGTGAGCTGTAAAACTGAATATGGCTGGCATGTGCCAACAGATAATGATGAAGTCGAAAAATAATCCATGGTGTGGCTAATCACGCCCAGGTCGAGGGGAGGTGTATCCTTCTCCATGACAACAATCAGCTTTTCAAGATGTATTGGATCTAGAATGAAAGTGGGCAAACAATTTATAAAACGGGGGGTAGCGGGTTGCCCTTATAAACAAATACAAGGGCATGTTGGGGCGAAAGAACTTTTCAGCAATGGAAGCAAGAAGCTTTTAAGCTCACAAAAAATAGAAAAGAGTGGTGGGAGAGGAAGATAGGGTTGGGAATGTACCAGATACAGTTTTGAAGATAAAATCCCAGATCAACCATTATCCGTAGCCAAGCAACATGGGCAGGGCAAGGGGCGACGGAAGAGGGGGTGAATAACACAACATGAGGGCACTTTTAGAACAGAATGAATATTAAAGATGTTCTCATGGAATGCAAATGACATAGGAGAGGAATAGTAACCCAGAACACACCTTAGTACGCCCCAGACGTAGTGTTTCTTCAGGAAATGCACCTGCTGGGGACAGAATGCAAATTGTTGGGGAGGGAGCTAGTATGTTTCAGTGGCCCATGTGGGATTTTCAAAGGGATCTGGGGGTTGGTAATACTGATGAGGAGAAACCCCCTATTATCGATAAGCTAAAAAAACATATTGACCCTAACGAATGTTATATATGGATAGAAGGGGCATAGGGCAGGTCTACATCACGATCATATCCATCTATACGCCAGGCTGCAACAAGGTACGCTGGAGGGAATGCAAGCTATGTTAGAGGCAGACTCACCCCTTCATATACTGGGAAGGGATTTCAAAGGTATTGTAGTACCAGAGATAGATAGGACAACATCGACACAACTATCTCAATTTGTCAGAGGCATGGGCTTGATTGACATCCGACGGATGGAGCACTCTATGGAGAAACAGAATTCATACTTCTCTGGGGGCACAAAAGACGTTCTAGGCTTGATCACATATTGATCCTGGCAGGCGAAATTCCCCCCACTGGGGAAATAGGTGCCCTGGCAAGAGGGACCTAGGACTGCTCACCACTGGTTAAAATATTAGGAGAAAACACTAGGGAAAGAGAGATTAACTGGAGGATGAATCCCATGGGAGTTGAGGGTAAGTAAGGTTATGAGGGGAACACCACGTTGGAGCACGAGGTTTGCTGAAATAAGTACATAAAAGGGTTTACACCATGCGATCTCAATGAAATATCTAAGTTAGGAGACCTGCTAGGAGATAGAAGCATAAAATCGTTTTCGAGTCTGCAAGATGAATATAATTTGACTCAAGCTCAGACTGACACGTACACACAGCTAAGACATTGCTACATGCATTCAACTGGCCTGTGGTCCCTGAATCCTCCCCACTAGAATGCAGAGTGCTGCTGGGGGGAATTTCGGAAAGTTGCAATATCATCCTTCTGCATCACTCTCATAAACAGGATGTCAAACTAAGGTGCAGGTGGGAACAGAATTTGGGGGTACTTGAGGATATAGATTAGGAAGCCGAACTGATGCACCCAAGAGAAGTAGCTATGAAGGCAAGTTTGCGTTTGGTTCCATATAAAAACTTACACAGGGTATATTACAATAGAAGCAGACACTATAAAATGTGAAGTGCTGAAACTCCTATGTGCCGTATGTGCCCTTCTTTACACACAAAATGGGAAGCCGCGGCCCGTCCTTTTGCCCCTCATGAAGAGTGCCTGTCAGGCTGAGCAAAGGTCAGCCTGACAGACACTTTTCATGTTCAGCTGAGGCAGTCAGGAGCGAGACATGCACAATTTGCGCAGATTCCTGGCTGCCTGAGCTGAACTTTGCTGGGCTGAAGGGGTCACAGCTCCTATGGCCGTGACCTCCTCGGCTCAGCAAAGGTGCCTCGAGGCCCTTCCCCTCGGTGACGAGGGGAAGCGTCACCCATTGACTTCGACCTGGGAGCTTCAGGTTTAAGCCCTGAAGCTCCCAGGGCGAGTGTCAATCAGTGACACCTTTTCAGAGAGTGGGCTGGGGACAGAGGTCTTACTGACCTCATCCCACTCTGGGACGAAGTTGGGACTGCTGCCTTCCCTCACTGTCTGACCTTAGGTCCTAAGGACCTAAGGTCAGCCAGTGAGGGAAGGCAGCAGTCCCAACCCTCCTGGGACCTCCGAGGCTGAAGGCAAGTGTGTGTGTGTGTTTTTTAAATGAATGGTGCATGCATGTATGTTTGAATGTTGATGAGTGTTGTGAATGAATGTGCGTGCATGCGTGTGTGAATGAATGACTGTGCTTATCGCCCGCCCCCCTAACTCCTAAAATTACCGTCCGCCACTAGAACTGGGGCTGCAATAATCTACTGGAGTATGGGCAGAACATCCTGAGTGAACTGAGGTTGATGCAGGAGAGTGAAATCCTGCCAGTACGTCGATTTGTGATCATGGGGATTACTCACAACATAGATCTTCCAAGAAGCAAGCTTACGTTTTGTATGCTAAGATTAATTGTAACAAAAAGATATTGCTAGGAAGTAGGGATCCCATCATATGCTAAGGAAGCAAGCATGACAAAGTGGTATGAATTGGTCTTGGGAGCTGATTATTTAGTTTAGGTTGCCCGCAAAAGTTTGAAAAGAAATAGGGGAGGTGAAGGCTTTTATGGAGCATGAGAAGATGCAGCGTCCATCAAAGGACAGACACAAGAGTGTGGAGACTCACGAGAGGGACAGCAGGGGAGAAGGTCATCCTGAACTCTCAACCACCACATTGGTGGTCAATTATTAATTATTATTAATTATTATTAAAGTTAATAATGGGAAGTTGTGCTCCACTGGAATTGATCATTGGCTAAGTATCCTTAACTGTAAAGTAAAAACAGATTTGTAGTGACGTGTATACTGGTTGTTATGATCTAGAATGGAAAAAAGAAAAAAAAACACAATTCAAATATTTCTAAAACGTTTCCTTGACTCTAAAAAAAGGTGTGGAGAATGTCAGTTGAACAAGACAAATTATTTTTGAGAAAAAATAGTCGATCATTGTAACTTTTCCCTCCTCTATTTTACTCTCCCACAATCGCTGGAGGCACCTTTGAGATCTCCTGCTCTCCAGAACTCATGCAACATAACTCCTCCTTATAGGTGGGATCACTAGTATGTCCTTACCAAGGTGTACAAACAAAGGATCACAACAATCTAAGGTTACTTCTCCTGCAGCCCCTATTTGAGCCTTTAATTGGTTTCATGAGCAATGCCCAGAAACCTTGCCTCTTTACAGACCACTACACATCTTCATGCATGACCACAATACCTGCTCAAACTCAATAAGCACATCCTTCAAACATCATCTGGTCAACCTCCAAAAACATAAGCCGATCTCAGGGCCTGGACCTCAAAACCAAAGAAAAAGAAGATGATACATCATCTAGACACTACAGAGCAAAGAGCTCCAGAGAGGCTAAACATTGAAGGACAGTGGTCATGGGTTCCACTGCCACACGGGAGATCCAGCTTGTCAGTTTAGTTCACCTACATTGAAGGCTGTATGCATTCAGAAGGTAATTGAATTCTATCTTTCGGACTACCCTTCAGTGGGTAACCATGCATCAGTCTCTCTCTGAGACAAAACGCCATGGAAGGAAGTGAGTTGCTCTGCACAACCAGATGTGTACATTACGTAGCACAGCACACGATGTTGATTTTACCTCGTCTGGCAATTCCTATATCTGGTAAGGTAGTTCTAAGGGTTGATGCAGAGGCTGATGGGTCTGTGTAGTGGGCACTTTGACAGTTCAAAAATACTGAAAATACATACAGCGTCACTTTTTGTGACACACTTCGGTGGCACAATGCCCTGCACCGTTTTTACAAGGTGGCGTCAAGCCACTTTTTGTAGGTTAACGGCACCTTGTAAATATGACCCCTTCACACGCAGCACTTTGCGTGGAAGGGGCATTCAATGGGTGTTGCTGTGGGTGTGCCAAAACAACACCCATTGCATTTTGACGCTGCCTCAGATTTACGATGTTTCGTAACCTGATGCAGTGTCAAAATCTAACACCACTTCAGGAGTGGCCTTAGAGTGGTGCAACGAGGAGAAATGCTTAATTTCTCCAAATGTTTTGCTCTATGTGTGTGCTGCATTCTGCAGCACACATAGAAAGAGCAAATCACCATTTAAGGTTTTTGTTTGTGCAGGAAAGTGTCCCTTTTTGCAAAAAAACAACTCTCCCCCTCAATGCAGCCATCTCTGCACCATGCCGCAAGGGTGGATAAGTTGGCACTCGGTAGCAAATTACGCACCGGCGAAGTGGGAAACACAGGGGTGTGCTGTATTCTATTATATATGGCGCATCCTTGCATTTTAAAAATTATGGAGCACGGCGCTGCCAAATTTGGCACTGCGCTTCGTCAGTTTCTAGTAAATATAAGTCGTAGTACTTACGTTATACTGACATTGAAAAGGTCGCTCACTCCCGCTCCCTTTACTGTTGTATCCTGTTGCTCTTACTCCTTAACAGTTTCCAAAGTTCTCCATGTTTGTGTTATCTGCATAGCCTCTTCTTTTCTAGTAAGCCAGCATGCTGGGAATCTGTGTGGCTACTGGCTGACATTCTCCTCTTCCTCCTCTGTCTTCTTCCCACCCCTCTTGCCCTGCCTCCCATCCAATATACTCTCTTCTTTATTCTACCATCACCTTCCCCAACCATTAGTTCCCTTCCTTGCAGGACACTACCCCTATGGGTAGATAACCACAAGTATATGCAGCAGAAAGGGGGGCAGGATAGGCACAGAGAACATGAGAGAGCTTAAATATCCACAGTGAATAGGAGCAAGAAAAACAAATGGATAAAATGCTTAAAACACTCTCAGGGTCCACGGGTAACATGTGATTGAGGGCAAGGACACCTGGGAAACGGGCGTGAAAGAGGGTCCTTTCACTTACTTATCCTGTGCTCTCTTCTCCTATACCCTCTCCCAGTTACCTCCTTGTCCATCTTCCTCACCCCTGTATTTACGTCATGAGCTTTAGCCTCCCGACAGTAACTCCAAAGTCAAAAAAGTTAGCACATTATTTTCCCATCCCTCCAATATGGCCGACTTTCCCTTCCCGCTTACAGTGCATAAAGAGGGAGTAGACCCACCTCACATCCTGTTTTGTAGTTTCTTGACTGAGAAGCTTAGAGCCAAGTCGTAAGATTCAGGTAAGGACCTAAAGGGGCGGAGGTCTAGCGGGAGCAGACTCACTATGCCCACTGTTTCCGAGGTCTAATGTGAGCAAACCTTAAGGTTTGGAGCATGTTGGTATGCTTTTGGCAGGACCGGACTGTGCTGACTACTCCACCGCTGTGGGATTTTGTGTTGGGCATACCTGCTCAGAAGTCCTGCTATAGCGGACTTGGCATGGGGCAGACTTCTGACATTTTTTCAGGCAAGGTGCTTTTGCTCTCTGTGATTTGCAGCTCAGCTGCTATAATGCTCTGCAAGGCTAGTGCATTCTTGCAGTATGGGGACATTGCTGTGCAACAAAGGTGTAGGCCAGCGCTTGGGTTTGGCTCAAATGGTGTGTGGACATCAGTGCCTCTCTTGCAGTAGATCACATTGGAGGTGTGGCTTTATATGGTTGCTGGGAGATTTTGACACTTTTTGCTGTTGTCAAAGTCTCTCTCTTAGCAACCATAAAAGTGGGATGTTCTCCCTGCTCATTGTATGCGGGGGAGCCTGGAACTTTGGCTGCTATACAAAAGATGTTACATGCAGTGGTAGCGGCTGTTTTTCAGGAAAGGGAGCCTGGTGTTTCCCATAAAAAGCTTTGTTTAGAGACAGTGTACCCTGCTGACTCTGATGCACAGGAGGAGGAGCTCATGGTGAGATACTTGTTCTGACCATTTCTCCTTCGGAAAAATGCTCAAAACTACTCTGTTTTAATGTTGCTAACGCTCCTGCTTGCCTAGCAGTGCCGAGATATCCCTCCAGAGGTTATTTGGAGTGTTATAACAAATTAACTTAACATAATGTAACATAGCATGTACAGGGGCAGAAATTGGAAGACGTCCTGCAAAATATCAGGCACAACTTGGAGTTTCCTGACTTGGTTGCATAGGAAGAAAGTGAGGATTTTTTCTCCCTATATCAAAGGAAGAAACATGAATCCCTGCCGCTCCACTCTTCTGTTAAAAGGCTGATGGAAAATTAATGGAAGGAGGTGGACAAGCATACTTTCCCTAGATTCCTAGCAAGGAGGTATCCATTTCAGGATTTTGCAGAGCAATTTTTGACATCTATTATTTGATTTAGTCGATAGGAAACTATTGTGGGATATGATCAATCAGTTAGGGATCAGTTAGGACTTATTATTTCTCCTGCAGGGTCTGCATTCTCAAAACTGGGCCCAAGTAATTTTAGATACGACTGGTTCACTCTCAAAAAAATCCCTGTAAAAAATGGACTTTGTCAAGGTTGTGTGCTGGCCCCAATACTATTTACATTATTTCTGCCAGACTTGCCAGAGCTGCTGAAGGAGGGTAAAGGTCTTTGCCAAAAAATGGATAGAATGCATGTTTCCTGTTTATTATACGCTGATGATCTAGTGATAATGGATATGACGCAGTTAGTGCTACAAAAGAAACTGGAGGTGTTTTACTCCTATTGCCAAAGGAAAAAAATTGTAGTAAATATGGATAAAACGAAAATAATGTCAATAGGGAAAGAAAAGAGAGTCTTTACTTACCTTCTAGGAGGAGAAAAAAATAGAGAAGTTAAAAAAATATAAATACTTAGGCATGTGGTTCGACTCAGATTTGAGATAGAAAGATCATATTGAAGCCCTAAAAAATAAAGCACTATCATCGGTCTGGGGTTTGAGACAACTTAGTAGTAAATATGGGCGACCCTCCCTCCTGCTTGTTATTTCTGCTTTTAATGCTATGGTATGCCCCCAGTTTCAATATGGGGTAGAAGTTTTAACATTCTCTGGAAAATTTAATTGTGAGACAGAAGAAGGAATTTGCGTAAAGCGAATGTTATCGCTGCCTCCTTCAAGTATGATACAAGCTATAAGAGCAGAATGTCAAATGACGTCATGGACTTATCGTGGATTGCAAGCGGCACTGAAGTTTTGGTTAGCATAAGAGATGAGGGCCTTTGTAAGACTGCGAGATTGTGTTAAAAAAGAAATAATAACAAGTGAGTTATACTGGACAATACAAGTGTGAGGACGGTTAAAAACGATCTGGGCCCTCTTAGGCTTACCCAGCAACCAGTGGTGTGGAGAACAAATTCCGAAACAGAACCTAAGATTAATGGTGAAGAAAAGGGCAAGAGAAATATATCTGAAGTACCTGGAAGGTAAAATTTCAACCCAGGCTATGGTGGGTGGATGGAGGCACCCAGAAACTTTTCCCTATATAGAAGCTCTACCAGACCCAAGATTAAGGGACGCAGTGCTACAGCTCAGAATTGGGTTCACCCAGGTTATACGGATCCCAAAGTAAAAGTATTTCTCAAGAACGCACAGGGCCTTTGTACTTGTGGTTTACTTCAGAAATGTAGCTCGCAACATCTACTTTTATATTGTTATTGGCTTTTAGAAGTGCGTAAAAAGTTTTTAAGACCAATTTTTAAGGAGTATAATATTATTAATTGGGATCAAGCGCTCAAGCTACTCGTCGATATTAGGTTTTTGAATGTAACTTGCGCGCTAGGTCGCTTTTTAATTGGATTGAGAGGGATTTTAATGGGTCTTATAGGGCACGGTGTAACGTAGGTAATAATGGTGAATGAAGAGATTAAATTGTTGTAAATTTATTATTTAAAATTTGACGGGCCGCCGGTAACATAGAAAATTTGCTAAGTTGTAACGAGGCGAGAAGTAAAATACAGAGCACTTTATATTGAAAAAGCACTTTATGAAACTGTAAGGATTTAAACCTTATTAGAATCACATGTGGGTCACTTTGGTAGGCATGTTGTACCCTGAAGGACTAGTATGCAAATGAAATGTATTTAAGGTTGAACAACTTAATGAATTATGTAAATAGAGTTGGTTGATAAGGACTAGAATGAATTTGGAACCGTGTATGTGACTGCATAATGCAATAAGAAACATTTAATGAATTTTGTATAACTAATTGTTTATGGGCTATTTTTTTTTATTTTTTTTTTATAATGAATTTGGATAACCTGTTGTTTTTATACTTTTAAGGTTGATGCTAAATAAAGAATTTATGATGATGATGATTATGACGTCTATTAAGGCAGATTATTTGATGGCAGGTCTAGCGTTCCAGGGTGCTATTATTCCTGAGAATGCTGTCCCCATAGATGCGGTGGATAGAAGGGTTGATGTTGCGGTGAAGCATACCTTTGCAGCATCTATTTTTGCTGTTTGGGTGGCAGCTTATTCCTCCTATGACATTCAGTCCCTAATGAAGGAATTTAAGAGTCTTACAGAATGAATGGAGCAAAGGAAGGGCATTACTCCTACATTGGCTCTTAAAGAGCAGCATGTGTGTTTGTTAGATATTTCCTTTGACTCCCTGGGAGCAGCAGCATCCACAGCTGGTTCTTCCATTGCGGCCAGGCGACATTCGTGGTTACAATCTTGGAACGTGGATGCTGAGCAGAAGACATTGATGAAAATTCCCTTTTCAGGAGTTAAGCTCTTTGGCCCCCCTCAGAAGGCAATGATCAAAAAGCATGCAGAGTACTGTAAGTTGAGGTCCCTGGAGAAAATGGGTAAACATAATTGTTTTACTCATACATTGGTGTTTAGGGCAGCCAGGCAGGGTAAAGTCAACCAGCCTACTTGTGGTAGGGGGCATGGTTGGGGTGCCCCTTCCACTGAGAAATCCCATTTTCTGGCTGGTCCAACGGTCTCTCAGACTTCCTCCAAGCCCTGACTATATGACTGGTATTCACATCTTTGTGGGAGGGTGGCTGGTTTGGTTCTCCAGGATTTGGGGAGAGACAGTGTTGGATCAGTGGGTTATTCAAGTAGTGAAGGAAGATTTCCGGATTGAGCTTCTATCTTCTGCACCAGTTCTGCATGTTTTTCGAACTATGCCTTGTCCAAGAGATGGACTGAAAAAGCAGGCTCTGCAGGTCAGAGGTCAAATGTTTCTGGAAAATGGAAAAAAAGAGCTGTGGTGCCTGTTCAAACTTTGCAACAGGGAAAATGCATATATTCCATTCTTTTCCTGGTGGAAAAGCATTCAGACGAGATCAGGCCTATCTAAAATGGTTAAACCACTTCATACCCCATGTGAAGTTCAGAATGATGGTGCTGCAGAACATTCTTTTCTTTATCAACCAGGGAGATATTCTGGCATCCTTGAATTTACAGGAACAATATCTGCATGTCCCTGACCATCCAAGTCCACCAAGCTTTCTCTGGGTCTGTGTGCAGGGACACCATTATCAGTTCAAGTAATTACTCTTTGGTTTGAGTTCTTTCCCTAGGGTTTTTACTAAAGTGCTTGCTCCTCTTATTGGTATCACGCAGATGAGAGGGATTAAGGTGTTTTCATATCTTGATGATTTGCTGATTTCTGCCTTGTCTTTCTCCAAGGTGGAGCCAGGAGGTCTGCAGAGTGTTGCAAGATCATGGACTCTTAATCCATCACAAGAAATCAAGTCTCACTCCAACACAGGAAATGACTTTAATTGGAGCACATTTACAGACATTGGTGGGAAGGGGGTTCCTGCCTGGGGGCAGGAAGCAAACTCTGGTGGTGGAAGTCCAGGGTTTACTGGCACAACATTGTCCCCCTGTAAAACAATAGTTGAGGATACAGGACCTGGTGTTAGCCTCTCTTATGGTCCTTCCCTTGACACATCTGCATATGTAACCTATGATTAATCACTTACTGTTTCACTGGGTACCTAGCTCTCTTTATTATGCCTGGGTGGTTCCGGTGACAGAGGTTGTGAGGGAGGCTTTTAGTTGGTGGTTGGATGATGTTATTCTTGTTCAAAGCAGTGCCATTCAGAATTGTGACCACAGAAGCCAGCAAGCAGGGTTGGGTGTGACCATGGGAGTTCTGTCAGTACAGGGTAGATGGTTGAAAGTTCAGGCTGCTTGTTCCTCCAATTATAGAGAGTCGAAGGCAGTACATTTAGGTCTCCTGGCTTTTTCTCCTCAGTTGGCAGGTCATCATGTACAGGTGTGGATGGACAACAAGGTGGTCATGTGGTATATGAATCACCAGGGGGTTGCTGGGTTCCGTCTCTCAATTGCCTGAGCCAGGATATTTGCAGCTGGGCAGAGAGAGAACTCAGATCTCTAACTGCAATATACTTACTCAAGAAGGAGAATGGCATGGCAAACAAGCTCAGTCGGGTGTTCCTATCCATGAGCTCATTGTTGTTGACGATGAATGTGTTTTGTCTACTGCAGAAGAGTTTTACGATTCCGAGGATAGACCTGTTCACCTCAAAGGACAATGCCAAACTACCATGTTTTTATAGAGTTATTTCTTGCCGGAAGTGTGAGAAGGTAGCCTCTTTCTAGCCTTGTTACCCCCACTTTTGGCCTGTTTGTGAGTGTATGTCAGGGTGTTTGTCACTGTTTTCACTGTCTCACTGGGATCCTGATAGCCAGGCCCCAGTGCTCATAGTGAAGACACTATGGCCCTCATTCTGACCTTGGCGGTCTTTTCGCAAGACCGCTGAGTTACCGCCGCGGTGAAGACCGCCGACCGCGGCGGTGTGCCGCTGTGCGCATTCTGACCGCTGGGAGCGTTCCGCCGGAAAACCGCCAGCAGCCACACTGGCGGTCGGCGGGAAAGTGGAGACTGGTCAACCTCCACCGCCACGCCAGCAGAACACCGCCCACAGAATTACGACCCACATTTCCGTGTGGCGGTCTTCTGTTGGCGGTCTTCTGTTGGCGGTCACGTCCCTATGGCTCCCGTCGCCTCCCGGAGGACCAACGCACAAGGTAAGGTGTTGTGTGATGTGGGCGTGCATGGGGGTGTGCGTGTGAGTGTGTAGAGGGGGTGTGTGAGTGCGTGTATGCGGGCGGGGGGTGCTGCTGTGTCTATGGGTAATGTGTGCTGTTCGGCAGGTGCGCATGTCGGCATGTATGTGTGCGGGTATGTGTCCTCGTTGTGTATGTGTGTGTAGGGGGTGTGTATATGTGCATGTTGGGGTGTGTGCATGTCGGGGTACATGTATGTGCATGTCGGGGTGGGGGTGGGGAGGGGGTTCGTACCACCTCTGGGGGGTGGCAGGGGGGTGGAGGGTGTGGGGGGAGGACTCGGGTGGGTAGTGGGGGGTGGGGGAGACCCCTATCAGTGCAAGGGAAGGAATTCCCTGGCCCCGATAGTGCTTACCGCCATGGTTCGCACGGCGGTTCCCGCCCGCAAGAAACCGCGGCGGTAGGCAGGGTCATAATACCCTTGGCGGTCTTGGGACGACCGCCGGGCCGGAGTGCGCAAACTCCAGCCCCGCGGTCATGACCGCCGTGGCGGTCGGAGTGGAGAAGTAGCGGTCGGTCGCGGCGGGGACCGCCGCGGTCAGAATGCCATTTTTAATACCGCCGGTCTGTTCGCGGTCCGACCGCCGTCTCTCCGCCGACCGCCAGGGTCAGAATGAGGGCCTATGTTTTCAGTATGGTTGTTATGTGTCACTGGGATCCTGCTGGTCAGGACCCCAGTGCTCATAGGTTTGTGGCCTATATGTATGTGTCACTGGGACCCTGTCACACAGGGCCCCAGTGCTCATAGGAGTGCATGTACATGTTCCCTGTGTGGTGCCTAACTGTCTCACTGAGGCTCTGCTAACCAGAACCTCAGTGGTTATGCTCTCTCATTACTTTCAAATTGTCACTAACAGGCTAGTGACCATTTTTACCAATTTACATTGGCTTACTGGAACACCCTTATAATTCCCTAGTATATGGTACTGAGGTACCCAGGGTATTGGGGTTCCAGGAGATCCCTATGGGCTGCAGCATTTCTTTTGCCACCCATAGGGAGCTCTGACAATTCTTACACAGGCCTGCCACTGCAGCCTGAGTGAAATAACGTCCACGTTATTTCACAGCCATTTTACACTGCACTTAAGTAACTTATAAGTCACCTATATGTCTAACCTTTACCTGGTAAAGGTTGGGTGCAAAGTTACTTAGTGTGAGGGCACCCTGGCACTAGCCAAGGTGCCCCCACATTGTTCAGAGCCAATTCACTGAACTTTGTGAGTGCGGGGACACCATTACACGCGTGCACTACATATAGGTCACTACCTATATGTAGCTTCACCATGGTAACTCCGAATATGGCCATGTAACATGTCTATGATCATGGAATTGCCCCCTCTATGCCATCCTGGCATAGTTGGCACAATCCCATGATCCCAGTGGTCTGTAGCACAGACCCTGGCACTGCCAGACTGCCCTTCCTGGGGTTTCACTGCAGCTGCTGCTGCTGCCAACCCCTCAGACAGGCAGCTGCCCTCCTGGGGCCCAGCCAGGCCTGGCCCAGGATGGCAGAACAAAGAACTTCCTCTGAGAGAGGGTGTGACACCCTCTCCCTTTGGAAAATGGTGTGAAGGCAGGGGAGGAGTAGCCTCCCCCAGCCTCTGGAAATGCTTTGTTGGGCACAGATGTGCCCAATTCTGCATAAGCCAGTCTACACCGGTTCAGGGACCCCTTAGATCCTGCTCTGGCGCGAAACTGGACAAAGGAAAGGGGAGTGACCACTCCCCTGACCTGCACCTCCCCTGGGAGGTGTCCAGAGCTCCTCCAGTGTGCTCCAGACCTCTGCCATCTTGGAAACAGAGGTGCTGCTGGCACACTGGACTGCTCTGAGTGGCCAGTGCCACCAGGTGACGTCAGAGACTCCTTGTGATAGGCTCCTTCAGGTGTTAGTAGCCTTTCCTCTCTCCTAGGTAGCCAAACCCTCTTTTCTGGCTATTTAGGGTCTCTGTCTCTGGGGAAACTTCAGATAACGAATGCATGAGCTCAGCCGAGTTCCTCTGCATCTCCCTCTTCACCTTCTGATAAGGAATCGACCGCTGACCGCGCTGGAAGCCTGCAAACCTGCAACATAGTAGCAAAGACGACTACTGCAACTCTGTAACGCTGATCCTGCCGCCTTCTCGACTGTTTTCCTGCTTGTGCATGCTGTGGGGGTAGTCTGCCTCCTCTCTGCACCAGAAGCTCCGAAGAAATCTCCCGTGGGTCGACGGAATCTTCCCCCTGCAACCGCAGGCACCAAAAAGCTGCATTACCGGTCCCTTGGGTCTCCTCTCAGCACGACGAGCGAGGTCCCTCGAATCCAGCGACACCGTCCAAGTGACCCCCACAGTCCAGTGACTCTTCAGCCCAAGTTTGGTGGAGGTAAGTCCTTGCCTCACCTCGCTGGGCTGCATTGCTGGGAACCGCGACTTTGCAAGCTACTCCGGCCCCTGTGCACTTCCGGCGGAAATCCTTCGTGCACAGCCAAGCCTGGGTCCACGGCACTCTAACCTGCATTGCACGACTTTCTAAGTTGGTCTCCGGCGACGTGGGACTCCTTTGTGCAACTTCGGCGAGCACCGTTTCACGCATCCTCGTAGTGCCTGTTTCTGGCACTTCCCCGGGTGCTACCTGCTTCAGTGAGGGCTCTTTGTCTTGCTCGACGTCCCCTCTCTCTGCAGGTCCAATTTGCGACCTCCTGGTCCCTCCTGGGCCCCAGCAGCGTCCAAAAACGCCAAACGCACGATTTGCGTGTAGCAAGGCTTGTTGGCGTCCATCCGGCGGGAAAACACTTCTGCACGACTCTCCAAGGCGTGGGGGATCCATCCTCCAAAGGGGAAGTCTCTAGCCCTTGTCGTTCCTGCAGTATTCACAGTTCTTCAGCCTAGTAAGAGCTTCTTTGCACCAACCGCTGGCATTTCTTGGGCATCTGCCCATCTCCGAGCTGCTTGTGACTTTTGGACTTGGTCCCCTTGTTCCACAGGTACTCTCAGACAGGAATCCATCGTTGTTGCATTGCTGATTTGTGTTTTCCTTGCATTCTCCCTCTAACACGACTATTTTGTCCTTAGGGGAACTTTAGTGCACTTTGCACTCACTTTTCAGGGTCTTGGGGAGGGTTATTTTTCTAACTCTCACTATTTTCTAATAGTCCCAGCGACCCTCTACAAGGTCACATAGGTTTGGGGTCCATTCGTGGTTCGCATTCCACTTTTGGAGTATATGGTTTGTGTTGCCCCTATCCCTATGTTTCCCCATTGCATCCTATTGTAACTATACATTGTTTGCACTGTTTTCTAAGACTATACTGCATATTTTTGCTATTGTGTATATATATCTTGTGTATATTTCCTATCCTCTCACTGAGGGTACACTCTAAGATACTTTGGCATATTGTCATAAAAATAAAGTACCTTTATTTTTAGTATAACTGTGTATTGTGTTTTCTTATGATATTGTGCATATGACACTAAGTGGTACTGTAGTAGCTTCACACGTCTCCTAGTTCAGCCTGAGCTGCTCTGCTAAGCTACCATTATCTATCAGCCTAAGCTGCTAGACACCCTATACACTAATAAGGGATAACTGGGCCTGGTGCAAGGTGCAAGTACCCCTTGGTACTCACTACAAGCCAGTCCAGCCTCCTACATTGGTTGTGCAGCGGTGGGATAAGTGCTTTGAGACTACTTACCACTCTTGTCATTGTACTTTTCATAAGAGAAAAATATACAAAACAAGGTCAGTGTATATACACATAGCCAAAAAGTTTTGCATTTCCTCTTTTCACTCTTTTCTAAGTGCTGAAAAGTACTTCTAAACTTTCAAAAAGTTCTTAAAAGTTTAAAAAGTTTTTTCTGTCTTTCCAAAAAGTTCTGAAAACTTTTTTCTCTTTGTCTATCACTTTAACTCTCTCTAAAAATGTCTGGCACAGGCCAAAAAGTTGAACTGTCCAAACTTGCATATGATCACCTTAGCTGGAAAGGAGCAAGGAGTCTCTGCATAGAGAGAGGTTTGAGTGTAGGGAAGAATCCTTCCTTAGAACTGTCAATTAATATGCTTAGAGTACAGGATAAAGCCATAAGTGCCCAATCTGTAGAAAAAGTAGCTAATGGTTCTCAATCTGATCCAGGGACTCCCCCAGGAAAAGGTTCAGGAAAGAAACTTCTCAGCCTGCTCATTACTAGACAGTCTAGCATAGTTGGTACAGAGGTTGAATCACATCATACTGATGATGTGCTCTCACATTATGCTGGTAGCCAAGCTGTTAGGGTGCCCTTGGTAAGGGACAGGTCTCCTTCTGTTCATTCCCATCATACCTCTGTATCTAGAAATGTCCCTCCCACCCACCCTGATGACAGATTGTTAGAAAGGGAGCTCAATAGATTGAGAGTGGAGCAAACCAGACTGAAGCTCAAGAAGCAACAGCTGGATTTGGATAGACAGTCTTTAGAAATAGAGAGGGAAAGACAGAAGATGGGTTTAGATACCCATGGTGGCAGCAGCAGTATTCCCCATAGTCATCCTGCAAAAGAGCATGATTCCAGGAATCTGCATAAGATAGTTCCCCCTTACAAGGAGGGGGATGACATTAACAAGTGGTTTGCTGCACTTGAGAGGGCCTGTGCTGTACAGGATGTCCCTCAAAAGCAGTGGGCTGCTATCCTATGGCTATCATTTAGTGGAAAAGGTAGGGATAGGCTCCTTACTGTGAAAGAAAATGATGCCAATAATTTTACAGTTCTTAAGAATGCACTCCTGGATGGTTATGGCTTAACCACTGAACAGTACAGGATAAAGTTCAGAGAGACCAAAAAGGAGTCTTCACAAGACTGGGTTGATTTCATTGACCAGGCAGTGAAGGCCTTGGAGGGGTGGTTACATGGCAGTAAAGTTACTGATTATGAAAGCCTGTATAACACTATCCTGAGAGAGCATATACTTAATAATTGTGTGTCTGATTTGTTGCACCAGTACCTGGTAGACTCTGATCTGACCTCTCCCCAAGAATTGGGAAAGAAGGCAGACAAATGGGTCAGAACAAGGGTGAACAGAAAAGTTCATACAGGGGGTGACAAAGATGGCAATAAGAAGAAAGATGGTGAAAAATCTCAAGATAAGCATGGGGATAAGGGTAAAACCAAAGATCCCACTTCAAATCTTAAACACTCTTCAGAGGGTGGGGATAAAACAAATTCTTCCTCTTCTTCCCAACCTGCACACATTAAAAAGCCTTGGTGCTTTGTGTGTAAAAACAGAGGCCATAGGCCAGGGGATAAGTCCTGTCCAGGTAAACCCCCTGAGCCTACCACCACTAATACATCAAGCTCCAGTGCCCCTAGCAGTAGTGGTACTAGTGGTGGGACTGCTGGCAACAGTCAAGCAAAGGGTGTAGTTGGGTTCACTTATGGGTCCATAGTGGAAACTGATGTAATCAGTCCCAAGACAGTTTCTGTCACACCTAGTGGCATTGGCCTTGCCACACTGGCTGCTTGTCCCCTTACAATGGATAAGTACAGGCAGACAGTTTCAATAAATGGTGTTGAGGCCTTGGCCTACAGGGACACAGGTGCCAGTTTCACTTTGGTGACTGAAAACCTAGTGCCTCCTGAACAACACATCATTGGACAACAGTATAAGATTATTGATGTCCATAACTCCACTAAGTTTCTTCCCTTAGCTATAATTCAGTTTAGTTGGGGTGGAGTTACTGGCCCTAAGCAGGTGGTGGTATCACCTAGCTTACCTGTAGACTGTCTCTTAGGTAATGACCTAGAGGCCTCAGGTTGGGCTGATGTAGAGTTTTATGCCCATGCAGCCATGCTGGGCATCCCTGAGGAATTGTTCCCTCTCATTTCAAGTGAAATGAAAAAGCAAAGGAGAGAAGGCCTGAAAACTCAGGATCCCTCTCCATCAACAGGTAAAAAGGGTATCACAGTATCCCCTAACCACCCTACCATTCAGGATACTATTCCTGTGGTGGGAGAAACCTCTCCTGGGGTGGCACCTGTTCCAAGGGAATCATCAGCTGGCAAAGCTGGACTCCCTGAGGTGGAAGTACCTCTCTGTGGGATAACTAACATTGGTGAGAAAAACAGCACCATATTAGTTAACATGGAGCATCCCTCCAACCCTCCCAGAGAAACTTGAGTGCAGAAACCCTGCACTACCTCACAACACTTAGGACAGCATCCCTGCCCTAGTGTGGAGCTCATAGGACAGCATCCCTGCCCTGCTCCAACTCAAGAGAAACAGCATCCCTGTTCTCTCTTTCAGCCAAATGGACAAAGTTTTTGCCCAGCTATGGCTTTTCTGAGACAGCATCCCTGTCTGGCATTTCCATCACTACAAATAGGTTCAGTGGACAATTCCCACTGCTCTAAACTAAAACTTACTGATAGAAACTCTGAAAATACATCTTCACATTGTTGCTTAGCTAAAAAACTTCAAACAGGGTGGTTTACATCCCCACAGGGAAGTAACCATATAGTGGATGATAAAGGGAGTAACCAGTCTATTGCAGAGCTACTCTCTACTTATCACCACTTAGACAATAAAGTCTCAACTGGCCAAGGTTAGCCTTATTGTCCTTCGTTTGGGGGGGGGTTGTGTGAGAAGGTAGCCTCTTTCTAGCCTTGTTACCCCCACTTTTGGCCTGTTTGTGAGTGTATGTCAGGGTGTTTGTCACTGTTTTCACTGTCTCACTGGGATCCTGATAGCCAGGCCCCAGTGCTCATAGTGAAGACACTATGGGCCTGATTCTAACTTTGGAGGACGGTGTTAAACCGTCCCAAAAGTGGCGGATATACCACCTACCGTATTACGAGTTCCATAGGATATAATGGACTCGTAATACGGTAGGTGGTATATCCGCCACTTTTGGGACGGTTTAACACCGTCCTCCAAAGTTAGAATCAGGCCCTATGTTTTCAGTATGGTTGTTATGTGTCACTGGGATCCTGCTGGTCAGGACCCCAGTGCTCATAGGTTTGTGGCCTATATGTATGTGTCACTGGGACCCTGTCACACAGGGCCCCAGTGCTCATAGGAGTGCATGTACATGTTCCCTGTGTGGTGCCTAACTGTCTCACGGAGGCTCTGCTAACCAGAACCTCAGTGGTTATGCTCTCTCATTACTTTCAAATTGTCACTAACAGGCTAGTGACCATTTTTACCAATTTACATTGGCTTACTGGAACACCCTTATAATTCCCTAGTATATGGTACTGAGGTACCCAGGGTATTGGGGTTCCAGGAGATCCCTATGGGCTGCAGCATTTCTTTTGCCACCCATAGGGAGCTCTGACAATTCTTACACAGGCCTGCCACTGCAGCCTGAGTGAAATAACGTCCACGTTATTTCACAGCCATTTTACACTGCACTTAAGTAACTTATAAGTCACCTATATGTCTAACCTTTACCTGGTAAAGGTTGGGTGCAAAGTTACTTAGTGTGAGGGCACCCTGGCACTAGCCAAGGTGCCCCCACATTGTTCAGAGCCAATTCACTGAACTTTGTGAGTGCGGGGACACCATTACACGCGTGCACTACATATAGGTCACTACCTATATGTAGCTTCACCATGGTAACTCCGAATATGGCCATGTAACATGTCTATGATCATGGAATTGCCCCCTCTATGCCATCCTGGCATAGTTGGCACAATCCCATGATCCCAGTGGTCTGTAGCACAGACCCTGGCACTGCCAGACTGCCCTTCCTGGGGTTTCACTGCAGCTGCTGCTGCTGCCAACCCCTCAGACAGGCAGCTGCCCTCCTGGGGCCCAGCCAGGCCTGGCCCAGGATGGCAGAACAAAGAACTTCCTCTGAGAGAGGGTGTGACACCCTCTCCCTTTGGAAAATGGTGTGAAGGCAGGGGAGGAGTAGCCTCCCCCAGCCTCTGGAAATGCTTTGTTGGGCACAGATGTGCCCAATTCTGCATAAGCCAGTCTACACCGGTTCAGGGACCCCTTAGATCCTGCTCTGGCGCGAAACTGGACAAAGGAAAGGGGAGTGACCACTCCCCTGACCTGCACCTCCCCTGGGAGGTGTCCAGAGCTCCTCCAGTGTGCTCCAGACCTCTGCCATCTTGGAAACAGAGGTGCTGCTGGCACACTGGACTGCTCTGAGTGGCCAGTGCCACCAGGTGACGTCAGAGACTCCTTGTGATAGGCTCCTTCAGGTGTTAGTAGCCTTTCCTCTCTCCTAGGTAGCCAAACCCTCTTTTCTGGCTATTTAGGGTCTCTGTCTCTGGGGAAACTTCAGATAACGAATGCATGAGCTCAGCCGAGTTCCTCTGCATCTCCCTCTTCACCTTCTGATAAGGAATCGACCGCTGACCGCGCTGGAAGCCTGCAAACCTGCAACATAGTAGCAAAGACGACTACTGCAACTCTGTAACGCTGATCCTGCCGCCTTCTCGACTGTTTTCCTGCTTGTGCATGCTGTGGGGGTAGTCTGCCTCCTCTCTGCACCAGAAGCTCCGAAGAAATCTCCCGTGGGTCGACGGAATCTTCCCCCTGCAACCGCAGGCACCAAAAAGCTGCATTACCGGTCCCTTGGGTCTCCTCTCAGCACGACGAGCGAGGTCCCTCGAATCCAGCGACACCGTCCAAGTGACCCCCACAGTCCAGTGACTCTTCAGCCCAAGTTTGGTGGAGGTAAGTCCTTGCCTCACCTCGCTGGGCTGCATTGCTGGGAACCGCGACTTTGCAAGCTACTCCGGCCCCTGTGCACTTCCGGCGGAAATCCTTCGTGCACAGCCAAGCCTGGGTCCACGGCACTCTAACCTGCATTGCACGACTTTCTAAGTTGGTCTCCGGCGACGTGGGACTCCTTTGTGCAACTTCGGCGAGCACCGTTTCACGCATCCTCGTAGTGCCTGTTTCTGGCACTTCCCCGGGTGCTACCTGCTTCAGTGAGGGCTCTTTGTCTTGCTCGACGTCCCCTCTCTCTGCAGGTCCAATTTGCGACCTCCTGGTCCCTCCTGGGCCCCAGCAGCGTCCAAAAACGCCAAACGCACGATTTGCGTGTAGCAAGGCTTGTTGGCGTCCATCCGGCGGGAAAACACTTCTGCACGACTCTCCAAGGCGTGGGGGATCCATCCTCCAAAGGGGAAGTCTCTAGCCCTTGTCGTTCCTGCAGTATTCACAGTTCTTCAGCCTAGTAAGAGCTTCTTTGCACCAACCGCTGGCATTTCTTGGGCATCTGCCCATCTCCGAGCTGCTTGTGACTTTTGGACTTGGTCCCCTTGTTCCACAGGTACTCTCAGACAGGAATCCATCGTTGTTGCATTGCTGATTTGTGTTTTCCTTGCATTCTCCCTCTAACACGACTATTTTGTCCTTAGGGGAACTTTAGTGCACTTTGCACTCACTTTTCAGGGTCTTGGGGAGGGTTATTTTTCTAACTCTCACTATTTTCTAATAGTCCCAGCGACCCTCTACAAGGTCACATAGGTTTGGGGTCCATTCGTGGTTCGCATTCCACTTTTGGAGTATATGGTTTGTGTTGCCCCTATCCCTATGTTTCCCCATTGCATCCTATTGTAACTATACATTGTTTGCACTGTTTTCTAAGACTATACTGCATATTTTTGCTATTGTGTATATATATCTTGTGTATATTTCCTATCCTCTCACTGAGGGTACACTCTAAGATACTTTGGCATATTGTCATAAAAATAAAGTACCTTTATTTTTAGTATAACTGTGTATTGTGTTTTCTTATGATATTGTGCATATGACACTAAGTGGTACTGTAGTAGCTTCACACGTCTCCTAGTTCAGCCTGAGCTGCTCTGCTAAGCTACCATTATCTATCAGCCTAAGCTGCTAGACACCCTATACACTAATAAGGGATAACTGGGCCTGGTGCAAGGTGCAAGTACCCCTTGGTACTCACTACAAGCCAGTCCAGCCTCCTACAGGAAGGCATGGAAACTGGGCACAATAACATTAATTGCCGGGTGGCTGTTTTATGTGTTTCCTTGATCCCTCTGATTCCCAGAGTGTTGGAGAAAATTAGGCAGGGCAAGACTCTCATAATCCTGGTGGTTCAAGGGTGGCAGAGGTGACCAAGGTTTCCCCTGTTGTTGAACCGCCGCTGAACCACCAAATCAATGCAGTTTCATCCTCCTGCTTCCAAATGCTCCACCTGCTTCGAAAGATCTTCAAGTGGATCCCCAGCAAATCCAGGAAATGTTCACCCATGTGCTTGTCAGCAGCACACTTGACTATGGCAACACACTGTACGCTGGCATCACCCAGAAACTCCCAAAGAAGCGACAGAATATCCAGAACACCTCCGTCAGGCTCATCCTGAACATCCTATGCTGCAGCCACATCACCAGCCACCTGGGAAACCTTCACTCAAGTCTCTCAAGTGGGTGGCTTGCCCACTGTTCAATCCTGGGGAGTGCAAAGCCGCAGTCTCACAAGTCTTTACAGTGGGTGGTTTGCCCACTGTTCAATCCTGGGGAGTGAAAAGCCACAGTCTCTCAAGTGGATAACAGTCCCCACTGGTTCTGGAGGGGGCATTGTGCCCATAGTGCTTCATCCTGCCAAGGACAGAGGTAGTGGATGTGAATTTCCACTGGTTCTGGAGGGGGCTTTGTGCTCAGAGTGCTTCATCCTGCCAAGGACAGAGGTAGTGGATGCCTTTCTCCACTGGTTCTGGAGGGGGCTTTGTGTCCAGAGTGCTTCATCCTGCCCGTGGCGGCCTCAGTAGCGTCGGAATCATTGGCGCTCACTGGCCTGCGGTGCTGCTGGCGGCAGTGTCCTGGGCAGCGGTGCTGCTGGCGGCGGTGTCCTGGGCAGTGGTTCTGCTGTCGGTGGTGCTTCTGGCGGCGGTGTCCTGGGCAGCGGTGCTGCTTGCGGCGGTGTCCTGGGCAGCGGTGCTACTGGCGGCGGTGTCCTGGGTAGCAGTGCTGCTTGCGGCGGTGTCCTGGGCAGCGGTTCTGCTGGCGGCGTTGTCCTGGGCAGCGGTTCTGCTGGCGGCGGTGTCCTGGGCAGCGGTTCTGCTGACGGCGGTGTCCTGGGCAGCGGTGCTGCTTGCCGCGGTGTCCTGGGCAGCGGGGCTGGTGGCGGTGGTGTACTGGGCAGCGGGACTGGTGGCGGTCTTGTCCGCCGTGCAGATTTTCCCAGACTTGCCGGTTTTACTGTGCCCCTTCCCCACCTTGGATGGTGGAGCAGCTGTCTCCACACTCCCAACTGTATCCCTGGGAGCGGCTTTGGTGGCTGATTTCTTTCCCCTCTCCCGCCGGGCACTGGCCAACTTTTTATGCTTTACAGGTGGGACACTGTCCATGCTCTGGCTCCTTGCTACACTGGCTGCCCTGCTGCCTGGCGCACTCCAGAACCGGTTACTACTGGCACCACTGGTCCCGCCAATGTTGTGGCTGAGGTGCTGGGTTGGGACCTGGAGAGGCGGGCCCTAGGAGACCAAAGGGGTGGGGGAGGTGAGGGAAAGAGGTCAAGTTTGGACAGGAAAAGTTTCTTAGGAACACTGGTGACGGGTTTGGGAGTGGAGGAAGAGGTAGTGGTTGTAGGAGGTGTACGTTGGGTGACTTTGGGTGAAGGTGCATGGGCTGGTGGCTGTTGTGAGGTGGATGGCTGTTGGGTGGGTGTGTGGCTGCGTTTGTGTACCTTGGGAGGTGGCCTCACAGACACACTGGGAGAGGACTCAGGGGACGTGTGAATGGTAGTGGGGGTGGTGACTGCATGTGAGCGGGGTGTGGTAGTGGGTGTGCTGGTGATGGACATAGTGGCTGAGGATGTAGTGCATGCAGGTGTGAGTGGAGACGAAACAGGGAGGGAGGAGGGAGATGAGGAGGAGGGGGACACAGTGGAGGCAGTGGATGTTGGTGTGTCTGCATGTGTCTGATGCTTTCGTGAATGCCTGTGGGATGTGTGGTGCTTATGTTTGCCAGAGCTTCCCTTGTGTGTTGAAGTGTGTGCATGCTGGTCTGATGGTGTGCTTGGGATAGGCTGAGGTACAGGAGTTTGGGTCTGGGTGGAGGAAGATGGAGGGGGGAGGCTAGAGATGGGGACAATGGCTGCCATCAGTGCTGAGGCCAGAGTCTGAAAAGCTCGCTGATGGGCTGCCTGACCAGAGTGAATGCCCTCCAGGTATGTATTGGTTTGTTGCAACTGCCTCTCTACACCCTGGATGGCATTCAAAATAGTAGACTGTCCAACAGTGAGGGACCTGAGGAGGCCAATGGCTCCTCACTGAGGGCAGCAGGGGTGACAGGGGCATGGGCTGAGGTGCCTGGGGCAAAAGAGATGCCCACCCTCCTGGGTGAGCGGGCACGGGGCAAAGGCTGAGGGGCTGCTGGGAGGGCGGTGCTATTAGGGGGGGTGGCGGCTGTACCAGTAGATGCAGGGGGCACAGATGGGCCCGCCACCGCAAGGGAGCTCCCATCAGAGGAGGAGTCTGTATCGCTGGTGTCAGCTCCTGTCCCCGCCGTGGAGCTCCCCTCGCCCTCCGTCCCACTGGTGAATTCAGACTCTGTAGTGTCGCCCTCCAGGGCCATGTGGGATGCAGCTCCCTCCTGCTCCGGTGCCGCTGCTCCTCCGCCTGATGATGCTAATGGACACAGGAGCAGGGAGACCTCAAAAAGGGGGGGAAAACAGAAGAAAGACGTGTTGAGTGCATGTAATAAGGCTACCGTTGGCGGACACTACAGACACAGAAGCCCCCTGCACTACGCCGCGCACTTGGAGTTCCCTATTGAATCCTAGGGACATGGGTTAGAAGGCTATGGCCGATTGCTGCACACATGGATGTCACAGGAGCCTGAATAGGTGTAGTTGGCACTGTACACAGGTGGGGTGGGGTGCCACAGGGCCTGCCTTAAGAAGGGTCCTTGCCTACTAAACTCACCCTGGCCTAGGGGAACCCACAGCCCACCTCTCCCACCCAGACACCTACAATGCGTGCTGAATCAGCAGAATGAGAGTGTACTCACCCCCTGGTGGCTGCTGTGATGCCCTCAAGCGCCCATCCAACTCCGGGTACGCCACAGCCAGGATGCTGAACATCAGGGGGGTCATGGTGCGACAGACACCCCTCCCACGTTGGGAGGCCATCCCCAGCTGGGCCTTCGCCGTCTTCTTGCTCCATCGGCGAATGTCCTCCCATCTTTTCCGGCAGTGGGTGCTCCGTCTGTGGTAGACCCCCAGGGTCCGGACTTCCTTGGCGATGGCACGCCAAATGTCCTTCTTCTGGTGGGCGCTGATCTACAGGAATAGTACAGGGGAAAAAGAGAAGTTATTACCGTCCGCACCGTCACAGTCATTGGCCCGCATCCCTACCCTTGCAATGACGCACATGCACTCACCGTCATTTCATGCACGCCTCATTCTCACCCCCCCATATCTTTCATCCACACCACTCCACACAGGCATTGCCCATAAAGCATGCTTACCTGTTTGTCTGGAGGACCGTAGAGTAGCGTGTACTGGGGGAGGACCCCATCTACGAGCTTCTCAAACTCCTCCATGCTGAAGGCAGGGGCCCTTTCTCCAGACACACGAGCCATTGTCTCTTCCAGACTGAGGTCATAGCAGCACTTGCAGTGTAGGTCCTCTCCTGTCGAAGATCAGGTATCAAGTGATTGAACAGAGAGAAAATGGCGGTCACGTCCACGGCGGTGCGTACCGTCACTGCCGGCATACATCATCATTGGCTCCTGGGACCTATAGGGTGCAATGTTAAGCAATGCAGGATTGCGCCGCGGTCTTCGACCGCCTACTGCGACGGTGTACAACGCCAGCGCAGTTAACTCATATCCCCTTGTCCCACTTTACAGGTCAGGCAGCCGCCATTTCAGGGGGCCACATGGCATTATTTTGGACTGCGTCACACATATTTAGGCCTTGCCTAAGCACTCATACAGGCATATGTCGATTTGCTAATATTTTCAGAGTAAACTGTGTTTACGTACCTCAGAGTTGGTTGACTCTCTGCTCGCTGTTCTCCTCCATAGGCACCGTCCGCTGGGGCATGTGAGGAGATGGCGGCATCCTCCGGTGTACAGACCGCTGGTGGACCTGTCGAGAATGGAGGAGCGACATGTGATCATCACCTACAGACTTGATTGTGCCACAATCAAGGAACTGTGTGCCCAGTTGGAGCCAGACCTGATGTCAGCTATCCGCCATCCCACAGGAATCCCCCCTCAAGTGCAGGTGCTGTCAGTACTCCATTTCCTATCAAGTGGTTCTTTTCAAACTACCGTGGCCATTGCATCAGGGATGTCCCAGCCTATGTTTTCCAACGTGTTGTCCAGAGTGTTGTCTGCCCTGCTGAAACACATGAGGAGCTACATCGTTTTCCCTAAGGTGGAGGATTTGCCTACAGTGAAAGGTGATTTCTAATCCCTGGGACATATCCCCAACGTCATAGGTGCCATTGATGGGACACATGTGGCCTTGGTCCCCCCGCAGGAGTGAACAGGTGTACAGAAACCGGAAGAGTTACCATTCGATGAATGTGCAGATGGTGTGTTTGGCAGACCAGTACATCTCCCATGGGAATGCCAAATTCCCTGGCTCAGTGCATGACGCTTACATTTTGAGGAATAGCAGCATCCCTTATGTGATGGGGCAACTCCAGAGGCACTGTGTGTGGCTATTAGGTGAGGACATGGACCCAATACATTGTGAATAGTTGTCTGGGTCTTGGGATGTCCATATGAGTTAGTGTGTGTCTAACAGTTGTCCCTCAACATTTGCAGGTGATTCTGGTTACCCCAACCTGCCATGGCTACTGACCCCAGTGAGGAATCCCAGGACAATGGCAGAGGAATGCTACCATGGGCGAACTAGGAGGATTATAGAGCGGACCTTCGGCCTCCTGAAGGCCAGGTTCCGGTGCCTCCATATGACAGGTGGTTCCCTATTCTACTCACCAAAGAAGTTATGCCAGATCATCGTAACCTGCTGTATGCTTCACAACTTGGCTTTGCGATGACAGGTGCCTTTTCTGCAGGAGGATGGTCCAGATGGAGGTGTTGTGGCAGCTGTGGAGCCTGTGGACAGTGAAGACGAGGAAGCAGAAGAAGAGGACATAGACAACAGGAACACGGTGATCTTGCAATACTTCCAGTGAGACACAGGTAAGAAGACAACACTGCCTGCTACATGTTATTTAATTCTACAGCCTTTCTACTGTCTGTCACTTTCACCCAGTGTATGGTCACTGAGTTGTCACTTTCCCTTACGATTTCACAGATGTGGGTCCCACTGTGTGACATCTGCTTTGTTTCCGCATGGACTGGAGCTGTGTGACGTAGGTATGTTGACATTATATTTGATATAGCATTTTGCCACTGTAATTGCTAATACACAATTTCAAAATCACAGACAGACTCCTGATTGTTTTGTGATTTAAGGGTGTTTATTTAAGTGCTCAATATTGGAGGGTATTGTAAAATGGTCAGGGGTGATTGTGGAAGAATATCCATGGCAGAGTCCAGTCTATTAGTCTCACAGGTGCATTGTCCAAAGGGGCATAGGAAGTGGAGCTGGGGCAGTTTAAGGATGGACAGGGTGACAAAGTGGGACAGAAGGATGACAATTAGAGTGGTTTCATTTCTTGGCGGGGGTCTTGGCATTGTTCTCTGTCTTTGTCCTGGATCTCAGGGACCGTTTGCGGGGTGGTTCTCCATCTGCTGGGGGTGAGGTGCTGGTGTCGTGGTCCTGTGGGGGTGCCTCCTGTCCACTAGCGCCGGCAGAGGTGGTGGGCATTTCATCGTCCAGGCTAATGTCAGGGGCCCCTTGTTGTGCCACAGTGTCCCTCCTGGTGTTGATGAGTTCCTTCAGCTCCCCTACAATGGTGCCCAGGGTGGTATTGATGGATTTGAGTTTCTCCCTGAACCCCAAATACTGGAGAAGTGTGGCACAATGGTTAGAGTGGCAGACCCGGAAGCAGAGATCTGGCTCAAGACCAGGGTTCAAGTCCCGCTTCGGCAGGTCTTGGGCTCAATTCCCTTGGACCAGATAATTCTTGCCTCGGTGCCTAATCTTATTAATGGGTCCCACTCTGCAACTCTGGGCAATAGCTTGCTTAATCTCCACAACGGCCTCACCAGCGCTTGGATGCCTGGCTTCACCCTGGGGGTGCCCAGGAGTGAGCACCTCACAGGGAAAAGCCAGGAGGGGTTCCATAGCGGTATGAGTACAGCGCCTTGAGACCCTAACGGGTGAGTAGTGCGCTATACAAGTGCAAAGTTTACAGTTTACAGTTTTCCTCCTGCAGCCGCTGGGTCTCCTGAAACTTGGCCAGTACCGTTGCCATTGTCTCCTGGGAATGGTGGTAGGCTCCTATGATGTTGGAGAGTGTCTCATGGAGAGTGGGTTCCCTGGGCCTGTCCTCCCCCTGTTGCACAGCAGCCCTCCTAGTTCCCCAGTGTTCCTGTGCCTCTATCCCCTGAACCGTGTGCCCACTACCACTGCCCCCAGGTCCCTGGTGTTGTTGGGGTGGTGGGTTGGCCTGGGTTCCCTGTAGTGGTGGACACACTGCTGATTGACGTGTCCTGGGGACAGAGGTATGGGCCAGCTGGGTGGGTGCTGTGCTGGTGTTTCCAGAGGGGGAAAGCTCTGTAGTGGCCTGTGCCAGTGTGAGGGGAACCGATTGTCCTGAGGTCCCAGATGGGCCGGGCTGGTCATCCAGATCCAGTTGGACAGAGCTGCTGTCATCACTGTGGGCCTCTTCTGTGGGTGGAGTGGACATATCTGGACCCTCCTGTCAGGGGTGTAAAAGCATGATTATTGAATCTGTGTGTGCCATGGTGTGCAATGGGTGGGTGACCGTATACCCCAGTGCTTGCATTCCTGTGTAGGACCCTGTGTGATGATGGTTTAGGGGGGTGTATGGGTATGTGCAGTGGCCATGATTTGGTGATGGGTGTCCATGCTTTGGTGTTACATGCAGGGCTTGGGTTTGTGATGTGTGGTTTGTGATATTGGGACATCTGTGAGGAGTTGGAGTGATGGGGTGAGGTTGAGGGTGGGGGTATGTGATGGCATGCAGGTGGGGGGGTGAAAGTAGTGAAGAGTGACTTACCAGAGTCCATTCCTCCAGCTACTCCTGCGAGTCCCTCAGGAGGCAGTATAGCCAAGACCTGCTCCTCCCATGTAGTGAGTTCTGGGGGAGGAGGTAGGGGTCCGCCGCCAGTGCTCTGAACCGCAATCTGGTGTTTTGAGACCACGGAACTCACCTTCCCCCGTAGGTCGTTCCACCTCTTCCTGATGTCATCCCTAGTTCTTGGGTGCTGTCCCACTGCGTTGACCCTGTCCACGATTCTTCGCCATAGCTCCATCTTCCTAGCTATGGTGGTGTGCTGCACCCGTGATCCGAATAGCTGTGGCTCTACCCGGATGATTTCCTCCACCATGACCCTGAGCTCCTCCTCAGAGAACCTGGGGTGTCTTTGCGGGGCCATGGGGTGGTGTGGGTGATGTGTGGGGTGGTGTGTGTTGTGATGTGTGGGGTGATATTTAGAGGTGTGTTGTGTGAGGTGCTTGGATGTTGTGTGCGTGATGGTGTTGAGTGCCTATGAATGCTAGTGTTGTTTCTGGTGGTGTCTCTCTCTGGCCTTCAGTCGCAATTGTGGTCGTAAGGGTTTGTGGGTGATGTGGGTGTGTGTTTTATATTGTATTGGATGTGTGGGAGTGGTGTGTGTATGTGTATCAGGTGTGTGTATTTCGATTTCTCCAATGTGGATGTGTTTTGTAAATGGTGTGTATTTTGTGGATTTGTGGGCCGTGATAGTGTGGGCGTATTCCTGCTGGCGTGACGGTTTTGTTATCGCCAGTTTATCACTGATCTTTGGTGTGGCGGACTTGTGTGGGTGTCTGGATTTTGGCGGATTCCGGGCTGTGGGTCATAATGACCGTGGCGGAATTCCGCGGCCGCGGCGGTGTATTGGCGGTCTTCTGCACGGCGGTAAGCAGCTTTTACCGCCAATGTTGGAATTACCCCCATTGTGTCCTAAATATCGTTTATAAAAACATTGCTGCACTCAACTGAATAATAGAACATCTACATTACTCTGGAGCATTGTCTTTGTAAATAATATTCAGGCCACAATATTTTTGTCAGTATTTTTGTTATTGTTATCTTGAGATACCACATTTGTGATGCATAGAGCTACTTCTTACTGTGTTCCAGGACACTTGATGCACGTGTGGTCACTGTTTGACAATACTTTCCAGAGCCAGCCCACCCACACCTACTCTACTCTACATGTCTCTGATTAGTACTTCACAGCTGTTTCCTCGAAGTCACCTTCAGTGACATCAGTCATGGGGAGAAGAGAACCTTGCACCCTTATAATGACCTCTTGAAAGCTTTAAACATGGAGTCTGGACATTTGATCTTGCTTTACACAAAGATGTCTTGCACAGGAGGTCTGTGCAGGGTGCCATTATAGGGGGTCCTTGATTGTGGGTGGAGGATTAGACTAGGTCCTTACACAGAAGGCACAGGGCTCCTCCCTGTAATGTAGGGGAATATACTTAGAGCTATCTGAGCATGAAATAATGTTTCTTCAGTGAAGACAGTACAACCGCCTTTAAAATCACCTTTTAAAATCTAAGCACCTAAGCACCTTGAAACAATATGTTGGGCTCTGGTGCTTGTGTATCACACGAATAAAAACATTATATTATATTTTGAAATAAATAGATTTCAGGAGATTGTGACACTTTTACTTTTCCACAATTGTTATTTATCCTTATCATTTTATTTGCAATATATACGTAGCCCACACCCAAAACTATAACGCACTTTTTGGCTTTTTAGGAAATGTTTGTGAGTACCCAAGAGTTAAACTATCCGGTTTAGCCTTGCACCGTCCCTTCTGACTTTAAATTGGTATAGGGCGCATCAAAACATATTATTCAAAGCCTTTTGTACCAGTCCTGTTGATTGGACTCTGCAGTGCCACCTGTATTTCACACCATAAAAAGCAGTATTCACTATCCTCATTAATACATATTTCTTTTTGTATTGTATTCCAAGGCTGCCCAACTAGATGATGCATCTTAAAACAGTCCTGTCTATTCCTACCGTCTTCACCATGGCAACCAAACCATCCCTCTGCGAATACATTACTTGGGGCGTGACATCATTTATTAGGATACAGAGAATGCAATTCATGAGTCATATCATTGCAGGGAGAAATGGTCTTCTATTCAATGTTTTTTTTCATTTTCAGAAACTAAATTTTCCTTTGCACGTCTCCCTGAACAATGCTAAGAGCCTGATTAAATGTTAATTTACTCTATTTAAGCATAAAGGGTACTCGCCTCTGGTACAGGAGCTTGTGTGTAGGTGGGAGATGCCACGTAGGCTCACTTACATTTCTGTATTATGATTCCAAAATTAGCGGGTTGAGGAAGAATCATTCATTTATCAACTGAGAAAAACAAGTGATTCAAGTCTTGCATATTAATCTGAATTCCACCAGTGTGGTGAACCCAGTTCAGGGAGATGAAAGGACAGTTATCACTCTATGATCATACATCCCTTGGCACCCTAGCTGAGATTCAAAGTAACAGTTCAAAGGACCGAGGATTGTAATGCCAGAGCGCAACTGCAGGTTCCGCAAGGAAATTCAAAAGGCAAAGCTGGAATCACTGGATAATGCTGCTCAAATAAATGTGTGTTGTATTGTGTTGAAGCATTTGTATAGTGCCTACTACACATATGTGGGGCTCTGAATCACTTATGTACACAAATAGCAAGCTACACCACGTGCTGGAAGAGGGCTGTTTTCTGTATTGAGCCAATGTGGGAAGTGATTTAATATGACCACCAAGATGTGGTTATTTTGCTGGGAGAACGCAGTACCTGGTGGTTTGATGGGTGAGGGTATGTGAGAGAAAGAAACACAAATTATAATTATAATATAATTATTATAAGTTCTCACCATCTCAACCACAGGGCCAGTGGGATGGTGTGTGACTGAACACCAAAGAGTTAGAGTAACCAGAAAAGACCCAGAAAGCTATATGGCGACGCGTACCAGGCAGAGATGATTTCAAATGCGTAAAAGGATACCAAAAGCAGAAAAATGGGAATTGGTGACATAAGCAGAAGCTATGCTCCACTTTATTTTATCATTTACTTAAATATTTATGTTATTATTTATTTATTAAAGGCAGAGGTGCGTCCTTATCTTCAGTAAACGTAACCATGAAGGAAGAAAGAAGTGGAAGAGCAATCAAGGCTGGAAACCTGAGCTGAAACTACACACACTACCACCTGCTACTACTATACTGAAGTTAGCAAACATTTTGAGCAGAGCTTCACACCTGGTGCACCTGAGATTTGGCTGTCACCTTTGACTTCACAATGCTGATCTAAACATGACCCTATTGACATTATACTATGTGAAGAAATAACAATTTAACTGTAAAGTGGTGCACTAAAAGTCAGTATCACAGTTCATTCACTGTAGACTAGTATTTAATGTATATAGTATGCCCACAATAGCCAAGATATTATCATTTATTTTGATTTCATATGTTTCCTTATAATGTTAAAAAATAGTTATCATCGAAAAGATAATTAATTTCTGGATGAATATGCTTTAAATGTTATATGCTAATGTTGAAAATGTTCTTCCCCATCATATTTACTATATTTAACAAGTTATTTTACAATTTATTGTAACATGAAATTAGATGAGACTACTTAATGGTGATTTACACTTAGAACGTTTGTATGTGTTTGCTTAACATGAATAAAGTGTGCCATTTAAATTTGACTTTGCTTTAGTTTAGCCATATTGATCTTCTACACCTCAGACTTTGTAGAATATGGGAAAGCTGTTTTCTTTTTGCTGACATGCCATACCTTTCCAGATGACGTTCCCATAAAATATTAGCTTGGAAATAGATGTGCTACTGTTTTACTCATAGAGAGCCTAAGAAAGTAACCTTGAGGATGGTATACGAAGAAACAGAGAATGTGAAGACAAACCCAATTCATAATTTGTTGCAATGTTGTACAGGAGAACAAAGATGGATACCTTCCCATGACGGTCTTGGGAACTTGTCTGGATGTTGCAGATGCTTGTCACATGATGTGCTATGATTGGACAAATGAAATCTTTCGATCCATATGGTGTTACCAATGGACAAATGATCATTCACTTTGGACTTTAATTTCCCATTTCCAGTAAGCTGGAGTAGGAGCAACCCCATTGACTTTGAGAGGCACAGACCTCTTTGCCCTTGCCCGGCACTTTCCCAAAAGGCTTAGGCCTTCATTATGACATTGACGGTAAATCCCGCTTACCGCCACCCTGACGGCCGCCAACTTACTGCAGCAGTGGCGGATATCCGTTCACAATATTATGACACACACACACCAATCTGACAGAATTCAGCCACATACACTAATACACCAGTCCAAAGGTCAGTGATAAAGTGGCAGAATCAAAACCCACACTGCTATGCCAACAGAACAATACCCATCACATTACGACCCACGAATCACCACAGCAGACATTCAATGACGGTAAACCATTGGCGGCACATACCGCCGCGCTCACAATTGACACCCACATACAAAACAACACCACATTGGACAATTCAAACAATACACACCTGACACCCATCCACACACCACACCCACACACCACTATAAAACACACACCCACATTACCCACAACCCTCTACAATTACAAATAATTGCCACCAGAGAGACACCAAGACCACTGAGACAACTGGAGCCACACACTACTCACACCTATACACCACTCACGGACTCCACATCACACACCCCAACACATTACCCCACACACCCACACCAATACACCTCACATAACACCCATGGCACCACAAAGACACTCCCGTTTCACAGAGGAGGAGCTAAGGGTCATGGTGAAGGAAATTGTCAGGGTACAGCCACAGTTATTTGGAGCACAGATGCAGCAGATGTCAATAGCCAGGAAGATGGAGCTATGGCGGATGATGGTGGACAGGGTCAATGCAGTGGGACAGCACCCCAGAGCTAGGGATGTAATCAGGAAGAGGTGGAACGACCTACGGGAGAAGGTACGTTCCATAGTAGCAAGACACCAGCTCGCTATCCAGAGGACTGGCGGTGGACCCCGACCTCCTCTCCCACAACTCTCATCATTGGAGGAGCAAGTCTTGTCAATACTGCATCCTGAGGGATTGGCCGGAGTCAGAGGAGGACTGGACTCTGGTAAGTCAACTCTTTACTATTATCACCTCCCTACCTGCATGCCATCACATACCCTCACCCTCACTTCCCTCACTCCACTACATCCCACACACTCCACCATCACATCTCTTCAATCCCAATGTCAAGTCCTGCATGCTGTACCAATGCATGGACACCCCTCACAGCCCTGCTTGGACACTCATCACTAAAGCATGCACGGCATAGAGATCTAACAATCCCACCAAACACTAACAGACACAAGTGAAAGCTGGCAGGGCAAATCCAACCATAGAGGGGAAGCCAGGGATGTACAACATGTCATACACATAAACCATAAACATAATTTACATCCCCACAGGTACCCCAGCCAATGTCACTGGAGAGGAGGTGCCAGCACTATCCAGACCCTAACAGAAGAGGCCCACAGTGGTGACAGTAACTATGGACTTCAGGATCTGGATGATCTACCTGGCCCATCAGGGACCACTGGGCAGCCGGTTACTCAAGGCCAGTCACATACCACCACAGAGCCTCCCCCATCAGGAAACAACACCACAGCATCCACCCAGCGTACCCACACCTCTGTCCCCAGGACACGTCAATCAGCAGTGTGTCCACCTCTACAGGGACCCCAGGCCACACCTCGTGCACAAGACAATTAGGGACCTAGGGTCAGTGGGAGTGGGCACACGGTTCAGGGGAGAGAGGCACAGGCCATAAGGGACACTGGGAGGAGTGCTGTGCACCAGGGGGAGGTCAGGCCCAGGGAACCGACTCTCCAGGAGGCACTCTCCGAGATCCTGGGAGCCTATCAACATTCCCAGGATACGATGGACCAGATCCTGGACAACATGCAGGAGAACAGGCGGCTGCAGGAGGGACAGCACCAGGGGATCAGGGAGGACTTGCATCAACAACACCCTGATCTCCATAGCAGGGGTGCTGTCAGACATTGCCAACATTATGAGGGAGGCAGTCTCATACCAGCGTGCCCCTGCTACTAGCCAGACATCTGAAAAGCCTTCCACTTCTGCTGCCGCTAGTGGCCATGAGGCCCCGCCACAGGACTCACAGGCCACCAGCACCCCTCCCCCTGCAGGAGATGAACCACCCCACAAACATTCCCTGCAATCCAGACAGAAGCCAGAGACACATGCCAAGACCCCTGCCAGAAAATGAGACTCTCCTGATTGTCCCCCTTGTGTCGCACCCAGTCACCCTGTCTACCTTGAACTTCCATTGCTCCCCTTCCTATGTCCCCATGGACAATGCACCTGTGCTACAAACAGACTGGAATAATACCCTGGAGTTTCCTCCATCATCACCCCATCCCATTGCACTTTCCCCCTATATGTTAGCACTTCAATAAACACCCTTTGAAAAAAATCAATTTGGAGTATGTCATGTATATCAAATATGTATTTTTTGAAACAGGTACAAACATTGCAATTAAACTGTACATAGAATGAGCATAGATTAATGACCTGTAGTTGGATGTAGTGATCACACCAGGAGTATTTGTCAAATCACCAACATCTGCAAAAATATATTGCCAGAGGGAACAGTAAGTGGGCATAGAAGTGGGAAATATCAGCATGCCAGTGCCACACAGATAACAACCAAAGTCATTGAAACACTGTCCTACCTGTGTGTCATTGGAAATATCGACGGATCACAGATGTTCTGTTGTCCTCATCCTCATCCTCTGCCTCCTCATCCTCACTGTCACAGGGTCTACTGCTGCCACAGGAACATCTCCAGTCTCCTCCTCCTGCAGAAAAGGGACATGGTGTCCGAGGGCCAGGTTGTGCAACATGCAGCATGCCACTACTATCTGGCAGACCTTCCCGGGTGAATAACACAGGGATCCACCTGTTAGATGGAGGCACAGGAACCTGGCCTTCAGGAGGCCAAAGATTCTCTCAATTATTCTTCTGGTTCACCCATGTGCCTCATTATAACGTTCTTCTGCCCTTGTCCTGGCATTCCTCACAGGGGTCAGCAGCCATGATAGGTTTGGGTAACCAGAGTCACCTGCAACATTTAACCACACACTAACCTATATGGCCAACACCACAGGCATACACCAACATATACTGGGTGGGAACCAGGGCTCACCTATTAGCCACACCCTGTGCCTCTGTAGTTGGGACATCACATTTGGGATGCTGCTATTCCTCAGGACAAAGGCATCATGCACCGACCCAGGATACTTAGCATTGACATGGGAGATGTACTGGTCCGCCAAACACACCATCTGAACATTCATGGAGTGGAAACTCTTACAATTCCTGAACACCTGTTCATTTTGCCGGTGGGGGACACAAATGCAATATGTGCACCATCAATTGTCTCAAATTTTATTGGGGATATGTCCCATTGCATAAAACTCGGCCTTTACTGTGGCCAAATCCTCAACCTGGGGGAAAACAATGTAGCTGCACATGTGTTTTATCAGGGCAGACAACACCCTTGTCAGCATTATTGAGAACATTGGCTGTGACATTCCTGCTGTGAAGCCCACTGTCAGTTGGAAAGAACCAGTTGCCAGGAAATGGAGTACAGATAGCACTTGCACAAGAGGGGGGGATCCCAGTGGGGTGACGGATAGCAGATATCAGGTCAGGCTCCAACTGGGCACACAGCTCTGTGATTGTGGCCCTGTCCAGTCTTTAGGTAAGGATAATGTGCCTGTCCTCCAGTGTTGCCAAGTCCACCAGGGGTCTGTAAAGGGGGGATGTCTCCAT
Source organism: Pleurodeles waltl (assembly GCF_031143425.1). Classification (NCBI taxonomy): domain Eukaryota; kingdom Metazoa; phylum Chordata; class Amphibia; order Caudata; family Salamandridae; genus Pleurodeles; species Pleurodeles waltl. The sequence goes on from NC_090446.1 coordinate 1,191,952,394, forward strand.
CTCCTATTCATCCCAGCTATGGGTATCTAAGGGACACAGGAGTGAGGAGGCTGTCACAAACTGAACATTGGAGCCACAACAGTAGTTTGCATTCTGTAAACATGTAATGGGTCAGTGTGATTTGTCCAGTATGTGCCTATTTATCCTGTGACGCAGCATGATTCCATAGGCCTGACCCCCCCCCACTGAAATGGTGTCCACCTGTCCTGTGTGGAGGGACAGGTGGAATTGAGGTAATTCCGCTGATGTTCTGCGCAGTGGCGGGAGGCAGGAGGGAACCGCCGTGCAATTCCTCATTGATTAAAATTGGGCCCTATGGAGTACAGTGGCCAATGGTGATCTATGCCGGACGTGACCACCATTTTCTATCTGATTCCTCACTTGCTACCTGACCTTCCATAGGAGAGGACGTACACTGCATGTGTTGCTGTGACCTGTGTCTGGAACCTACCATGGCCCATGAGACCGGGGAAAGGCCCCAGCCTTCACTTCGGAGGAGTTGGAGAGACTGGTGGATGGGGTCCTACCCCAGTACGGACTTCTGTATGGGCCTCCAGACCAACAGGTGAGTACACTGTGGGCACGATGCATGTGTCATGAATGCATGGAGTTGTGTGTGTGAAGGCCTTGTGTAAGGGGGGTGGGTGGATGTCCTCTTTGCGGTGTAGACGTTGTGTGCTAGGCTATGTGTGTGACAATGGTGATGGAAACGGGTATGGTGGGCCATATGTGTAACTGGCTGGACTGTTTTTCTAATGGTGTTTTCCTGTGTATATTGTCTCTGCAGGTCAGCGCCCATCAAAAGAAGGGTATATGGAGTGCCTTTGCCAAGGACGTGTGAACACTGAGCGGCTATGGTAGGCGGAGCACCCACTGGCACAAACGGTGGGAGGACCTGAGACGCTGGGCACGAAAGGTGGTTGAGGCCCAGCTGGGGTGGCCTCCAAACGAGGAAGGGGTGCCCGTCGGACCCTGACCCCCCTGATAGCCTGCATACTGGCGGTGGCCTATCCAGATGGATGGGCGCTTGAGGGCATCACAACAGCCACAAGAGGGTGAGTACAGTGGCTATCATTACAACTTACCCCTGCTGGGTGTTAGTGGGTGCCTCTAGGCCAGGCCGGACATAGCAGCGTAGGTCCTCTGGTGGTTAGGGTTCTGAAGGGATAATCCTGCCTACCTAGCTTTTAAGGATCCACTACTGGTGAGGAAGGGCAAGGAGCCTGCAGCAGCAGGCAAGACGGGGAAGGAGACTGCACCAGCAGGCAAGAAGGGCAAGGAGCTTGCACCAGCAGCTGTCACAAAGCCCCCACCACCAACTGTGGTTGTGCAGCCATTGCATGGTGCAGGCACTGTGCTGGAGCCTTCCACCACCGCAACCACCATAGTGTAGCCATCCGAGGGTACAGGGGCTGTGCAGGAGCCTCCCACCACCACCACCAGCAACAACACAGTGCAGCCATCCGAGGATGCAGGGGCTGTGCAGGAGCCTCCCACCACCACCACCACCAGCACCACCACAGTGCAGCCATCCGAGGGTGCAGGGGCTGTGCAGGAGCCTCCCACCACCACCACCAGCACCACCACCACAGTGCAGCCATCCGAGGGTGCAGGGGCTGTGAAGGAGCTTCCACCACCAGCACCACGACAGTACAGCCATCCGAGGGTGCAGGGGCTGTTCAGAAGCCTCCCACCACCACCACCAGCAACAACACAGTGCAGCTGTTACAGCCGGCGGACGCAATGTGATTCTGCCTCCATGGGCTGCTGTGCGACCTGTCCACTCCAGAACCAGTGGGGAAGATACCCACTCAAGAGACTGTGGCCTTGCACTCCCCAGGACCAAGCACAGGGCATGTTGCCCCCTCCAGAACCAGTGGGGAAGACACCCACTTGAGAGACTATGGCCTTGCACTCCCCAGGACCAAACACAGGGCATGTTGCCCCCTCCAGAACCAGTGGTCTTGTTTCCACTTCTGGCTGAGGTGCCCCTATCTCCCCCTGAGGTGCCTGCCTATTTGCCAACTGATGCCCCTGCAGTGTTCTCTCTGTATTGATACAGGTAACAAGTGGGGCCTTGGACTTTGCCCTGTGGCCATGTGGCCCACGCGAACTGAGGACTGGGCAATGTCCCTTTTTCTGTACATTTGTAAATATCTGTAGAAGTGGCTAAATTATTATTTTTACTGTGCTGATCTTATTACAATCACTTTGGTACATTCCTGTTGTCATTGCATTATTCACCTGCTTTAGGTGGATTAACTTGTTTTCTTGGGCAGCTGGTTGTGTGTATCGTGTGTGTGTGTGGGGTGTGTATGGTGCGTGTGTGTGTCACTCTCATTTTCCTCCTCCCCCTCCCTTGTGTGCTAGGTGGCTGTAGTCACCAGCGTTGGTGTTCGTGGTGGAGCAGAACGTAGAATATCATCGGCAATACTTGCAGTTCAGGTTCCATGGTGGCGTGGTTCTTCCCTGCTTCTCCAATGGTGAGTCCTTTCACTTCTGTGCAGTGTTTCCGCCAGGCTTTTGATGTCGTTGGTACTGCCCCGGAAATGGTGGTGGATTGTCTGGTCACAATATGTTGTGCGGAACATTGACTTCCGCCTGGCTGTAGGTGGCTCCCGCCATGGTGACTGTTGTTTCCACCCTGGCGGTCGGTGTGGTACATTGGCTGTCTTTCAGAGATCTTTCTACCATGGTCATAATTTGGCGGTAATTACCACCGGCCTGTTGGTGGTATTACCGTCACTTTATCACCAACCGCCAGGGTCGTAATGAGAGCCTTAGACTTTTCCTTTGACCAATGAGAATACTCTTGACCAAGCTTCTGACATGCTGACACTTTCCCTTTTTACTTACTTTTGCCAACTTTAGTTTGCTTCATTTTTCCCCAGATACAATATTTCCAGCTTTGTTTTGTATTTTATTTCCTTTTTGCTTTTTGTCCCCATGTTTTGTAGCCCAGCACTTCATTTAGTGACCTGTTGTCTTCAAGGGATCTCCATTGCTTAAATAGCTATTTAGATTATTTCAGTCTGCACTAATGCCTAGATGAATTGGACAACATTTATTGTCCAAACCTCAAGTCTTGCTGTTGATATTTTGTATTGCACTTATTGAATGTTTAGCTTGTCTCATGTTAGTCTGCCTAAACTTTTTCCACTGTTTTGGTCACCCTATGGTAGCACTGCATCTTTATAGTTTGGCTTTGAGAAATATTTACATTGACCTTCGTATTATTTTGTAATAAAAACTTTCAACTTTATTTCAGATTTTGGTTTTCCTTGTGTGGCCAGATTGGTCATACTGTACATATAATGTTGGCTGATTGTGATGTTAACCGCTGTAACCCCCTGCTTAGGGTGAAAAGATGTATTGACCTAATTTAGGAGCATACCTAAAAATGCTCCACCAAATCTGGTAGCAGAGGATGGTATCTTCCCCGACGGGAGGGGGAGTGGGGATATCATACTAGTGAATCAGTAATAGGGAGATAATATTAGGGACTCACGGAGCCCTATTATGACATTGCCTAGTCCCAGCTGAAATTCTAAGCCCATGGTTCGTTCAGAGGATTAATGGAGTTCCAGTTTCATTCCTATATAGCGGATGTGTGAATATTAATAGGGTTGCGCTTTGCAGTGCTTTGGCTTGAGATTGCTGTGAAGTGTGATGTTTGTGAAGTGGTTTGCAGAGTTTTCAAAGTTGTTGTGTGAATGTGGCACTTAATGCTAAGAAGTTGAGTTGATTAACTGGTCCGTTGTGGCCTTAGCACCCGGGATAATGCGCAAGTGTAGACAACACTTGGTTAGTTTATCTTTGCCGTGTAAGAGGTGCTGGTTGTGAGATGTCGTCAACAGTATTAGCAGTATTCTTTGTGTGAGTGTGAGGGGTTGATATGAGTGATTCCTGAGTGTGCATGGAGGAACTTTATCAATTTGAGGAAGATCCACTGGTCGAGTCTCATTCAAAAGTGAGCGAATGTGGAGCTAGGTTTGGAAAGTGTAGCATTATACTGTTGAAGTGAACGATTGACCTGAACCTTTAGTGGAGCAGGCAAGTTTGTTGCATTATTGATTTGTGCATTTAGATTTGAGAGAAAGAGTGGTTGCGAGAGAAATTATAAAGGAGGGTGAGCTGCTGTAAAGGGTGAGATTGACGTCATAGTGTGCCACGCTGGTATCGGTTGGTTGGTGTGAAATCGCCTGGTGTTGGTGGACTGTGTCATAGAGTATGGTGCTGCTGTTGGTTGTGAACATCAAAAAAGAGGATTGTGGGAAAAGAATTACTTCCTGACTGCAAGCGAAAAGTCAATTGTGGATTATTGAAATTTGATTAAAAATTAAGTTATTTAAGGCATTCAAAAGTTTGATAAAAGGTGATGTATTTATCCTGGTACTAGAGGGAATAGACACTTCACCCGAAGGCATGTTAGTAGTACTAACCAGGCCTGACCCTGCTTAGTGGTTCCAAGAGCGGGCGCTTTCACACCAGGGTGGTATGTCATAGGCAGCAAAACTGCTGTTTCGGGACTCTTGTGACACAGACCACTGGCCTGGAACCTGCTGTTCTCAACCACACCTGCACACTTCCCTTCACCAACTGCCCTCCTTCACAAACTTGCCATGAAGGGCCAAGCACACCCTCTGTCCTACACAAGCCTTGCAATTGCTTCCTCTGCACTTACATACAGCCTCAGACAGCTTAGCTAGGGGTCTCCTGGCCTGTCGTTGGGCAAATATTGTCTTCATTTGGGGCCAAGTGTATAGTGCAGCCCAGTTATGGACCACACAGCTGAAGCACAGACTGCGCTTGCACTGTGTGGCCCATAACTGGGCTGTGGTATTCACGCCAGTGATCTCCGCTCCGCTGCCAGGCCAGCGGAGTTTTTGGCCAAACTCCACTCTCCAAGCAGAGCATGGAGTGCCAAAAACTCTGTTAACTCAGCCAGTGGAGCAGAGCTCACCTCCCACCCCTAACCTTTGACATACCTACTGCACCCACATAACTGAGCCACATTCAGACAGTGCAAAGTTAAAATCTGAATCATATGACACAGAGTTTTAATTCAAATCAGACAGGACAGGGTTGAAATACTAACTTGAAAGGACAGCGCTTAGTGATGACAATTCCTTCAAATCCAACAAATTACGGTAATCCAAATGCATTTACAGTTCCAGTGACAATAGGTCCAGTTGTTCCTTTATCTGGTCCAGGTATGCCAGGAAATAATGCAAATGCATTAAATGTTCCAAATGTTTAAACTATTTCAAAACACCCGAATGTTTTGAATACCCCATTTGCTCCGACTGTTCCTTTACCAACAAATGCCCAGGTATTTGTTAGCCTAAGTGGTCCAGAATTAGAAAATGTTCTTTCACTTCTGAGACCATTGACCCCTACACGCACTCCCATGACAAGTCAGACAGGCTTTACCCTTGATGTGAGGTTTCCTCAGAGATCCTCACCATATTTTGTGTCCAGACCAGAACCTATTATGAACATTGGTTGCAGTCCACCAAATAGGAGATTACCCTTTAACTCTTCGGAAGAAGAAATGTCTTTTGCGAATACTCGATATCAAGAAAACTTGTGTTCTTCAAGAGGAGAGGTATGGTTGAATCCTCCAATAACTTTGTGAGGTTTTAATGCCCAGGATTTAAATGATTGGTTTAACAGTCTGAGCACTACAAATGCAGCAGGAAACGCAAATTATCCCAGAAATATAACATTAATTTGGAAAAGTTGAAGCCTTTACAGAAAAGTTACAGTTTAGGATTCGGTGTCAAGGATATCATGATATGAGACCTCCAGGAATGAGATTAGGGAATTAGGGCCTGATTTAGATCTTGGTGGTGGTACCGCCAAGCGGCATCAATTGTGGACCCGAGAAGACCATCAAGTCGACGGCATTCCGCCAACCGTATTTAGATGTTACAGCTCTGCAAATGGAGGACTGGCAACAGATTTCTGATGGAGGGTGACAGCGTTGGGAACAAAATGGACCTCGCACAATGGCATTACAATTCCAACACAACCCAACCCAAACATGCCGTAAATACACATTGACATACATTCATCATGACACATATACACACACCATTGACACTACACCCACACACGACACAACCACAATAACCAACACAACTACACACTTAGCAACACAAACACAAACACACACGCACCACCTTACACATCACAACAAGGTCTGCCATACAACTATAACACTCGCCTGAATATGTCACACGGCAACACAACATACACAAGCCATGTCAATAGTGGACCCGAGAAGACCGTCAAGTAGATGGCGTTCCATCAGCCATATTTAGATGTAACAGCCCTGCAAGGGGAGGACTGGCGACAGATTATTGATAGAGGGAGCCAGTGGTGGGACCCAATGGACCTCGTACAATGGCAGGGGCTATGGAATAGAGGTAAGTGACCCACACACACGCAGTGTACCTTAGCCATATGTGCCCCCCTGCGCTACACAACACACCACCACACATCACATACACACCATCATGCATGACAATTCCAACACAACACAACCTCTACATACCATAAGCACATGTTGACATACCTGCATGACACAACATACACACACCATTGACACTCACCCACACATAACACAACCGACACAACCAACACAACTACATACTCAGCTACACAAACACACTAGCACCACTACACACATCACAATAACGTCCGCCACACAACAACACTTACCTGAATATTTCACACGGCAACACAACATACACAACAACATCAATCTCACATGCAAGTAGCACACGTACAGACTCAACCACATCATCCACTCTCACTCCCTCCACCTCATTCAGCGACTCCACACACACACACACACACACACTGACGCACATACACAACAGATAGCACAATCATAACCGTACAGGTCCCCTTGCACTGCGTACACATGGACACCGTCGGACAGTGTGTCTACCGTCATTGTGGTGCCAGCATTCATCTGACAATGAATGATGACTACAAAATGAAAGTTGTGTATGTGTGTGATGTATGTGTTGTGCCAGTGTGTCCCCAGCCATGTGTGACACCATTGTGTACCCCACATATGCATGACACAGTGATTAAAAAAGTACTGTGACATGTATATGCCTGCAGTGGTCCCGACCACCCATGCAGTGCCGACCCAACGTACCCTGGCAATGCGGTGTCCCTACATTTGAGTCTGGTGACGGGGTTATGTTTTCTCCCTGGGTCCATGGCAGCAGTGAATACAGGTGTTGTCCAAAAGTGTTCAGCTAAACAAGGATTTGGATTGGGGAAAAAAAGGTGAGTTTTCACCCCTTCCCCCAATCCGCCAACTCAGACTTGGAGGTCGGACTGCCACTTTTTTCTTGGCGGTAAGGCATATCCAAACTTACAGGGTAGGAAGTGTGGCTGGAGTCTCGGCAGCATCTACTTTTCCCTTTCCTGCCATCAACATGGGTGGTGTTTCTTGGAGGAGGCAGCGGTTCCAATATGGGTTTTCGACTACGGGTTTTCAGTCAAAAAGTCGACGGTGGGACCATTTCCACCAACATCTAAATGGGGCCCTTAATTTATTTTTTCAAGTTGTCATATGCGACAACAGGCAGGAGGTGTAGTCCAGGATCCGCATGACTCCATGAGACCACAAAGGGTTCAACCTCCTTTATTTTGCCTCCTTCAAGCAGATGAAAGAGGGGGTTTGCAGTAACCACTGCTATGCTCCTCTACCGTTGAAGTTTGTCTTTATCCTTTGACTACCAATGTAAAAGATACTCATTATAGCCTGAAGGACCACCCCTCTGAGCAGGCTGGTTATCTGGGATAAGAGGAATTGAAGTCTTGAGTGTAGATTACTAAATCATCTGCATAAAGAGCTTCTTTTTTAATCCAGTTGAGATAATGAAAGGTGGAGAATCTTCTGTTGAGCCCTAATTCTTCTGACCAATGGCTCTACATAGAGGTTAAATAATACCGGGGACAATGGGCACCCTCGTCGAGTGCCCCTTTCTATTTGAAATTTTGGAGAGAGAAGATCGTTGACTAATATCTTGCCTGTCGGAGAGATATAAATAAATCTTATTGCTATCAAGAGGTTTTCCCCTAGACCAAATTGGGAAATCACTTATATAGGAAGGGCCAACTAACTCTATCAGAGGCCTCGGCCCTGTCTACCATTTTAAGGGACAGGGGACTTTAATCGTACTAGCTACATCAATTGCACTCACCAAATCATGCGTCAACTCATAGAGTTGTGTATTGTTCATAAAGCCCTTTTGGTTTTCATGCACAATTTCTCCTAAAACATTGTCTAATCTGTTGGCTGGTGTATGAGTCTATATCTTGTAATCGTTATTAAGCAAGGATATTGGTCTGTACGATTCACACTTTTTAGTGTCTTTATTGGGTTTTAGGATCAGTGTAATTATTGCTTCATTCCATGACGCTGGAAGGGGCAGATGATTTATGTACATAGTATTTATGAGGCAGGATAGAACAGGGATAAGTTCTTCCCTTAAGATCTTATATAACTCATTTGGAATGCCAGCAGGACCTGGCACCTTACTTAACCCTCTTAGTACACTGTCTACTTCAGATATAGTAATTTATTGATTAAGGGAGAGTTGTGTCTCCTGAATGATCCTATCCTGCTTCAACCAGCCCTTGACCTCTGCCTCAGTTGCATTCATTTCATCAGTATACAGGTCATAAAAGAAACCCTTAAAGGCCCTCCCAATGTCATGGTTCTCTACACAGTGTTCTTTTTTTTTTTTTTTTTAAGTTTCAAAAGTTTTAATAAGAATATATAAGGCGGTACATACAGCATATAAACAAACTGTTTAGCTTTCAAAACATTGTTTTTGTTCGTTTACCACAATTATTTCCATTGTAAGCATATATACATGTACTGTCAGGTAGGTAAAAATTCCCAGTTGCATAGTTGAGTTGTGTACCCTTATTTTGAAGAAGAGTGGAAAACAGGTGGGGGGGGGTGGTAAGGGGAGGGGGAGCGAGGATAGGGTTGTGTAGGAGGGGTTGGTCTTGGTATAGGGGAGAGACAAAATAGTCATATGAAATGGGGAGGGGGAGAGAAGGGAACGAAAGAGGGAGAAAGAGGAAGGGTAATCGCGGGGGAATGTAGAATGAAGAGACTCGGGGTAGGCAGGGGGTCTTTGTATCCTGAGACTAGCTTGTTCAGGCCTAAGAGTAGATCGTTCTGTACTTCTCCGTCTGTAGCAAGTTATTATCTAGGGGTAGATAATATGTATGATAGATATGGTAAGGTCGGTTAGAGAGTGTCTACGTCTTATATGAGTTGATTTCTCAGTCCTTGTTTGTGTTAGGAAGCGACTTGTATTACTATGTTGGGTAGTTCAGGGTCTCGGGCATGTGACAAAATTAGAGGCCTGTGGATTGATAGAGAGAGAGAAAAAAGAGAGAGAGAAGAGAGGATAGCGTAGCTAGGGAGAGAGAGAGGGGGCAGTAGGAGATTAAATGTGTTTCCGGAGTCTAGGATTCTCAGAGGGTGATTGGTAATTAATATTCGCTAATCATTGATCATTGAACATTGATCATCCGTTGGTCATCCACCAGCCGCTTCATGGTCTCTTCAAGAATGGGCGCCAGACCTCCTCAAATTGTTCTGCTTGGTCCTGTAGGTTATAAATCACTCGTTCATGGGTATCCGTTTGATACATGGCCGTCATCCATTCCATGGGTGTGGGGGCAATGCTAGATCTCCAGTGCCGGAGTATGCATATTTTGGCCGTGGCTAGCGCCGTGTGGATTAATCGTTTATGTGCCCGCGATAGGGAGGGATACAGGCGAATGTCATGTAGAATGATAAATGCTGGTGGGGTCGGTTTTGGTATCTGTATGAAGTCCGATAAGGCGAGGCGTACCGCGTCCCATAGTGACTGTACCGTGGGGCAGTGGCATAAAATATGAAGTTGGTCGCAATATGGCTCTGTGCATCTCCAACAGTTCGCGTGAGGTATCAACCCTGCCCTGAAGAGTTTAACGGGGGTCCAGTACCATCCCTGAAGGATTTTAAATAGGCAAAATTTCAGGCGTGCTTCACGTACGCCCCTGTCGAGGGCTTCTAGTATGTCTGGCCATTCTTCGTCCGTGTAGGTTATCTCTAGTATGTCCTGCCACTTTAAGCGTAGTCGTTCAAGTAAAGGCTGAGAGTAAAGGTGGTTAGTTAATTCGGCATAGAGGCCAGCCAAGACGCCTTTTTTTCGGCCCCATTTCTGAAGATAGGTGACGATGGGTGAGGTTGTGAGCAGCCACGGGGGGGTTCCTAATGTTCTCCGCATACAGTGTTTGAGCTGTAGATATCGCCACTCCTGGTTACTTTGGATACCGAATTCTTCCTGGAGGGAGGCGAATGTGCGGAAGCTATCTCCATCTATTATGTGAGATATATTGTGGATACCTGCCTCGGACCATTGGGGCCATGTGAAAATAGTCCCTCCTATTTTAATGCTTTTATTCCCTGCTATGGGAGCCTGAGTATGCAGGGAGGGGTGTACTCCTAGTAGTCGATGGGCTCTGCACCACGCTGTGTTTGTAGCCTTGAGGATGGGGTTAGTTAAGGGAACGTGGTCGGCGTATGTTCCTCCCATCTCCGTATACTGTCCATATAGGAGTTTCTCTGTGATCACCCATTGCGGTGGATCGGCTATATCCGGAAGCGTATATATTAGCTGTGAGAGTTGTAGGGCCAGAGAGTATTGTTCTACCGAGGGTAGTCCTAATCCTCCGTAGAGCTGTCGTGCCAGTATTATTGCAGGTTTCAGTCTTGGGCGTGAGGAGCCCCAGACGAAGGCCCTTATGGATGCGTCTATTAATCGGAGTGAGGAAAGAGGTATCTGTAGGGGAAGCATGCCTAACACGTATGTGAAGCGTGGTAAAGTGACCATACTGACCGCCTGTGTCCTGCCCCACATGGACAGGCCTAGTAGGGACCATTTGGCAAAGTCTTGTTTCATTTTAGATATAAGGGGGTCTATGTTGTCCCTGACCATATGTTCTAGACCTCTGTTAATAAACGTTCCTAAATATTTAAGGCGGGTCGGGGTCCATTTGAATTGAAGGCCATGTATCGCTGCCCTCGTCGTTATGCGGGATAATGGTAGTGCCTCACTTTTATCCCAGTTTACCCGATATCCGGATAGGGATGCAAAGTCTTCTATAGTGGAAAGTAGTGCTGGGAGCGAGGTTTCTAGATCGGACATTGTTAACAGAATGTCGTCTGCGTAGAGATATATTTTGGATATGCCCCCGGTGATATGGATCCCTTTTATTTGGTGAGAATTTCGTATGGTGGCAGCTAGGGGTTCCATGGCCAATAAAAATAGAAGTGGCGACAAGGGGCATCCCTGGCGTGTGCCCCTTCCGATAGGGAATGGGTCTGACATGATGCCCCCACAGTTAACCTGTGCTGTGGGGTGGTCATATAATAAACGTACTTTAGAGATAAATTGTTCCCCCAGGCCAAAATGCTTCATGGTTGTGAATAGGTAGGGCCACTCAATGCGGTCGAATGCTTTCTCCGCGTCTAGGGACAGGGCTAGGGCTTCGTCAGGTAATTGTATGGATTCTAACAGTGTATGGCAAAGAGTTCGCATATGATTTCTGGAGGTACGGCCTGGTACAAATCCTACTTGGGTATTGTGAATCAATGATGGTATCACCTTGCGGAGCCGCGCTGCTAGAACACTGGCTAGGAGTTTGACATCCCCATTCAAAAGGGAGATAGGACGGTAACTGCCGCAAAGAAGGGGGTCTCTCCCTGGCTTAGGCAAGATGACAATCGTGGCTTTATTGGATAGAGCGCCCAGGGAGCCTTCTTGACATGCTTCCGTCAGTGCTTCATGTACTGCGGTTATTGCCTCCTCCCCAGCCCATTTATAGAATTCCGCAGGGAATCCGTCCTCTCCTGGTGATTTATGGTAGGGGAGGCTTGTTATAACTTGGGTTATCTCTTCTTTGCTTATGTTACCGTCCAAGAGGGCCCTGCCTGCCTCAGACAGACGGGGTAGATTGGCCGCGGCAAGGAATGTCTCCATTTGTGTTTGATCTGTCGTTGTTTCAGGAGTGTACAAATGTCGGTAGTACTTGGCGAACTCGTTTACAATGTCTTGTGGGCGAGTTAGCACTGCTCCTGAAGAAGATGTTATGGCCGCAATGGCAGAGGCTGCCTCTCTTTGTCGGAGCTGCGCCGCTAGGAGGCGACCTGCTTTTTCCCCTTGTTCGTAATGGCGGCCTCGCAATTTTTGCAGTGCGTATTCCGCCTGAGATGTATAGAGTTCATTGTGTGCCATCCGGGCCTGTTCTAAGGCGTGTCGCAGCCTAGGGGATGGTTGGGCGGTATATTGTTTAGTGAGGTCCTGTATCGTGGTCTCTAAGGTGGTTTGGCGGGCTATTCTGTCTTTGTTGGCCAGTGCTGCATCTCGCATCATATTCCCTCTTAGGGTTGCTTTTGCTGCCGCCCATAGGATCCTTTTTGAGGATACAGTGCCTGAATTCTCGGCCATGTATGTGGTTACATGAGCTTTTAATTGTTCCTTCCCTTGTGGAGAGCGATATCTGTGTACAGCCAATCGCCATGGTTTACGACCAGAGAAGGAGAGTCCCACCTGGATCCGGATTAGTATTGGGGAGTGATCTGAGAGCCGCTGTCTAGGATACAGGTGTCTTGTATATGAGGGATTACAGTGTGTGATACTAAGAAATAATCCAGACGCGATTGGGTGCCATGGACGGTGGATAAGAAAGTATATTCCTTATCTTTCGGGTGTTGTATTCTCCAGCAGTCCACCAGACCGACGTCAGTGGTCAGGTCTGTCAGAAGCGCTCTGTCGTGATTGTTACATACATCGACAGGGCCTGTCCTATCCATTATGGCGTCTTGGACGAGATTCCAGTCTCCCCCGATTATGTATTGAGTAGTTCCGATTTCTGTCAGGAGGCGATTTAGCTGTAGAAGGAATGGGCGTTTTGGGCCGGTTGGTGCGTAAACGGATCCCACGCATAAAACAGTGTCCCCTAGTTTTAATTTAGCAAATATATACCTTCCTTCCGTATCATTCCAGGTTTTAATGATAGTGACCGGAAGGGATTTACGCATTAGTATCGCCACTCCACATTTGCGGGGTCTGTTACTTCCAGATTCCTGACTCGTTGGACGGCAGCTGAAGGCAACCCTCCCTACCCAATCCCGTTTAAGTTTACTGGATTCCAGAGTGTCAAGGTGAGTCTCTTGAATCAGAGCTATATCTGTTTTTTTGGATTGAAGATAGGACAGTATCTTTTTCCGCTTAACATAGCTCGTCATGCCGTGTACATTCCAAGAGAGTATGCGTAATGGTCGCGTCGCTTGAGGGTGGGGCTTCGACATATTGGATAGTTGTGAGTAAGTAAGCACCCTCGATCCGGGGTTGGTGTTGGTGGGGGGGGGAGGGAGGGTGGGAGATATTGACTTAGTAGTTAGAGTGGGAGTTGTGTTTCGATATGATACGGTGTTTTATTTTATTTTATTTTATTTTATACGGGGGTTAGTAGCTGGTGGAGGCCAAGGGAATCCTCTGGAGAAGAAAGAGAAGAGAGAGGAGAGGGTGAAGGAAGAGAGGTAATATAAGTAGGACGAGAGCCAGATGGAGGGGAAATATGAGGGAAAAAGAAGGCAAGGAGAAATGAAAGGGAGAAGAAAAGAGGGAGAAGGGGGGGAAGGGATGGATGCGTGTGCTGAAGTTGAGATTGAGAGTATAGCAAGAGAGCGTGCAATTTGGGGGAAGAAGTGGAGAAGGGTAGGGATGAGGGAGGTTAGGAGTCCAACCTCCTTCGTTCGTTAGGTCTGTAAACGGCGGGACCGATTTCTCTCGGAGCTCTCGTGCCGTCGGGCGGTCTCGATCGGGGGGGGGCAAAGGGGGGAAACAGCAGACAGCCAGTTATCGATATGTCAGTGATAAGGAGGGGTGGGGGGGGGGGCACACAGCAGTGCTTATGTTTATGTATCGGGAAGTGGGTCTGTTCATCGGTGGTTAGTGGCTAGTGTATTAGTTATATAACTAAAGTGTATATTGGCAGAAGTAATGATCGGTTAATAACTATAGTACCTGAGCGGCGCTGGAGAGGAGGGAGAGGGTGTCGGGTGTTGATGGGGTATGGTGTTTAGGATGTTGTGCCTAGTACTTGATGTTGTATGGTATCGTAGGGTGTTTAGGAGTTCATAAGATAGGGTCGTGAATTAAAGTAGGGACTGGGCAGACAGAAAGACCGAGACCGGCTGGCGAGGGGAGGGGGGGGGGCAGGGCAGAGGAGGGGGGGGAGAGAGCTCAAACAGAGTATTATAGTTCTCGCGTATGCATGGGTACATAAAGATACCAATATACAGTATAATATAATACTTCCTGAGCATTTCTTTTCAACTATAACACTGCCTCGTCTCGTCTCGCCTTACAACTGTTCAATGACATATTAGGTTGATCAACATAACATATCCTGGCATCTTATCACATTATCATGTTAGGAGCCATTATGCCAAACGTCTCTATATTAATCGTAGGATAGGTAATGAGTGTAGCTGAGCCCCGGGTTACGCGAGGATAGTGCGTATCTCATCCTATTACTAACTCCTTGCCGTGTATTATTACATCATAATACTGACCTACTAAGGTCTTGCTTGGTATGTGCCACCATCATAGTCGTTCTGTTGTTGATGATAGTTTAAGATAGTAATAATGATTAGGATGGGGTAGGTACGAACATCTGGGGAAAAGAATAGCTAATAGTTTATAGTTTACATTGTGATGTTATAATGTGGTGTGGAGTGGCAGTGTAGAATGTCATAATATTACGCTTTGTTATGCGGTATTATGTTGTATTATGTCCTCGTGTTCTATTTTTTTTTTTTTTTCCCCAGTTTCTTATTGTAGAATAAGGTAAAGTCAAGTAGTGGGAGCTTTGATATGTTTCAGGTTATATCGTATTGTGTGTCCCTGTATTGGAATTAATTTATCTTTACGTGGTCTAGTCCCATCCCTTGGGGTGATAATGGGGGCTAAACGGTTCTAATGTCGGCGCTGGTCGAGTGTGGTGTGTATTAGGAAAGTTTCACATACTTTGTTGTTTACTACCATGAGATACTTTGTAGTGTGTGGAATGTAAGGTAAGTTCCATGATAGTTAATTAGTGTTTATTTTTTGTTATCTGTTTAATGCCCCTGTTACCTTGTTACCTTGTTATAGGGTTATAGGGTCGGGACCGGGCCCTTATTCAACATACAGTGGGTTGGTGGGGTCTGATCCCTGTTCTAGTAATCATCATCTGTTGTGTACTGAGGGCAAATAACGATTTACTGGTAGTTTCCATTATAGGGCCTCGGCTCTAGTCATAAAGAGCATCGATTTTTCATGTATCTGGTTTTAACATTGATACTAGCAGTCTTAGACAATTACAATAGTAATACACATATGATCTGGAAAGGTACTCATCCTTCCGCGGAGTCTATAGTTGTTATTTTCGACTCTCTGGCGATAGTCCCATAAGTCGTCTTGTCGCGTTACCTTCTCAAGAAGACCCAGTTGTAGGCTTTAAAGGGGAGCGGGATTTGTCTCTTTCCGATAATTGGGTGTGGGTTACTACTGCGTGTAAAATCTGACCCCTGTCTTCATATGATCTAGTTAGTCTCTCCATGTCTCTACCTCTATGACTGGCTCCGGTGTCGTGTAGAGCCGTCTTCACCTCTTCTATTCCCGAGTGGGGGGTTTCGGCCCTATCACTGCCTCCTACAATGTCATGCTCACTGTCTGTGTTGTAAGAGTCAATAGGCTGGGATTGGAAAGAGTCAAGGAAGAGTCTCAATTCGTCGGGGTTATAAAAGTCCTTGGATACTCCATTTTTTGTAACCCACATTCTTGCAGGGTCAAAGAGACCGTATTTCATCTCTAGTTTGCGAAGCCGGGGTCGTAGGGCTAGGAAAGCCTTTCTACGTTCGTTGGTTTCCTTGGAGTAATCGGCGGTTATTCGGATCTCGTGCTGGTCTATTCGGAAAGGGCCGTGGTTGCGTGCTACTTGGAGTATTTGTCGGGTTTGATTATGCCGCAGCAAGCATGCGATGATTGGGCGGGGCCTTGAGGAGTTGTCAGAGCGTTTTGGGCCTATCCTGTGTGCCCGTTGGAATTCTAGCGGCGGGTCAAAGTCCAATGAAATCATTTTTGGAAGAGTGGAGGTCAGAAAAGTCTGCATATCCGAGCCTTCTTCGTTTTCCGGGATCCCAAGTATGCGGATATTGTCTCTCCGGCTCCTGTCCATGACCCAACTTCACAAGCTTCTTAGGCGACCAATGTGCGCTGTACATGATAAAAAGGTGGATTCTCCTTAAGATTGCAGATCTCAGCATACTCCATATTGTAGCCATGGATACATGCCACAAAAGAAGAATCTCTGACATCGACAGGTCCACCTTTTATATCTCCTCTGGCAATGTGAAAGGGCCATCTTCACCTTGAACCAAAGTCCAGTGCCACTTAGACACTTCCTTCCTGTATATTTGACCGATCTGTAGATCTTCCTCCCATTTTGTTCTACTCCCAATATTTAGTTGATCTCAAGACCAACTTACAAGTTGGTAGTATTTGAATTTAGAGAGCTTGTTATTTGTACCTTCTGATACAGAATCCCAAGAGATCAGTGATCCCCCTTCAAATAGCTGACCTCATCTTACTATGCCAGCAGACTGCAATGGAATGGCTAGGGCATCTTGTAAGCACTGCGGTGTCTGTGGAGATTGCCATATCGGAGCCAGACTGCTATAATATGGGATTCACAACACTCTACAAACCTGAATCCATACTTTACATGCTGTAATTAAAACTCTAAATTGAATATTCATAGAGTATTTAGGATGTCCGAACTTGAATAGAATGTGACTACCTTCTTCCGAAAGATCCTTCATTAATGCTCTATGTCTCAGAGATAACTGTTGGAAACTATTAGCTAACAGGAGTCTTATATTCTTCAGAAAGAAGGCCCAATAGTTCTGTTGATTTACTGGGAATGCTATCCCTCCCTCTATCTTTTTTTTGTAAAGTTTTTTCAGGCTATCCTTACACTTTTATACATCAATATAAAACTTCTTAGTTCTCTGTGGAGTTTTTTGAACACTCTGTTTTAAAATGTAAGGAAAGTGCATTACAAATGAAGGTAAATTGTGGAAGAATCATCATCTTCACAAGATTCGTTCTTCCTAAGATACAAATGGGAAGATATGCCCACATTCGCAACAACTACTTAGTTTCCAGCATGAGGTTGCTGAAATGAATGTGAGGCATTCTCTCTAAGTCTTTTACCAAACATACTAGTCTAATTCCGGACTTTTCTGATGGGCTACCCAATGACCTATTCCAAGACATGACCTCTATTTTCTCCTTATTCACCAGGTTGCCTGAAAGTCTCCCGAAGCCATTAAAAGGTCAAATATTATGGGATAAGAGGAATTGAAGTCTTGAGTGTAGATTACTAAATCATCTGCATAAAGAGATTCTTTTTTAATCCAGTTGAGATAATGAAAGGTGGAGAATCTTCTGTTGAGCCCTAATTCTTCTGACCAATGGCTCTACATAGAGGTTAAATAATACCGGGGACAATGGGCACCCTCGTCGATTGCCCCTTTCTATTTGAAATTTTGGAGAGAGAAGATCGTTGACTAATATCTTGCCTGTCGGAGAGATATAAATAAATCTTATTGCTATCAAGAGGTTTTCCCCTAGACCAAATTGTGAAATCACTTATATAGGAAGGGCCAACTAACTCTATCAGAGGCCTCGGCCCTGTCTACCATTTTAAGGGACAAGGGACTTTAATCGTACTAGCTACATCAATTGCACTCACCAAATCATGCGTCAACTCATAGAGTTGTGTATTGTTCATAAAGCCCTTTTGGTTTTCATGCACAATTTCTCCTAAAACATTGTCTAATCTGTTGGCTGGTGTATGAGTCTATATCTTGTAATCATTATTAAGCAAGGATATTGGTCTGTACGATTCACACTTTTTAGTGTCTTTATTGGGTTTTAGGATCAGTGTAATTATTGCTTCATTCCATGACGCTGGAAGGGGCAGATGATTTATGTACATAGTATTTATGAGGCAGGATAGAACAGGGATAAGTTCTTCCCTTAAGATCTTATATAACTCATTTGGAATGCCAGCAGGACCTGGCACCTTACTTAACCCTCTTAGTACACTGTCTACTTCAGATATAGTAATTTATTGATTAAGGGAGAGTTGTGTCTCCTGAATGATCCTATCCTGCTTCAACCAGCCCTTGACCTCTGCCTCAGTTGCATTCATTTCATCAGTATACAGGTCATAAAAGAAACCCTTAAAGGCCCTCCCAATGTCATGGTTCTCTACACAGTGTTCTTTTTTTTTTTTTTTTAAGTTTCAAAAGTTTTAATAAGAATATATAAGGCGGTACATACAGCATATAAACAAACTGTTTAGCTTTCAAAACATTGTTTTTGTTCGTTTACCACAATTATTTCCATTGTAAGCATATATACATGTACTGTCAGGTAGGTAAAAATTCCCAGTTGCATAGTTGAGTTGTGTACCCTTATTTTGAAGAAGAGTGGAAAACAGGTGGGGGGGGGGGTGGTAAGGGGAGGGGGAGCGAGGATAGGGTTGTGTAGGAGGGGTTGGTCTTGGTATAGGGGAGAGACAAAATAGTCATATGAAATGGGGAGGGGGAGAGAAGGGAAAGAAAGAGGGAGAAAGAGGAAGGGTAATCGCGGGGGAATGTAGAATGAAGAGACTCGGGGTAGGCAGGGGGTCTTTGTATCCTGAGACTAGCTTGTTCAGGCCTAAGAGTAGATCGTTCTGTACTTCTCCGTCTGTAGCAAGTTATTATCTAGGGGTAGATAATATGTATGATAGATATGGTAAGGTCGGTTAGAGAGTGTCTACGTCTTATATGAGTTGATTTCTCAGTCCTTGTTTGTGTTAGGAAGCGACTTGTATTACTATGTTGGGTAGTTCAGGGTCTCGGGCATGTGACAAAATTAGAGGCCTGTGGATTGATAGAGAGAGAGAAAAAAGAGAGAGAGAAGAGAGGATAGCGTAGCTAGGGAGAGAGAGAGGGGGCAGTAGGAGATTAAATGTGTTTCCGGAGTCTAGGATTCTCAGAGGGTGATTGGTAATTAATATTCGCTAATCATTGATCATTGAACATTGATCATCCGTTGGTCATCCACCAGCCGCTTCATGGTCTCTTCAAGAATGGGCGCCAGACCTCCTCAAATTGTTCTGCTTGGTCCTGTAGGTTATAAATCACTCGTTCATGGGTATCCGTTTGATACATGGCCGTCATCCATTCCATGGGTGTGGGGGCAATGCTAGATCTCCAGTGCCGGAGTATGCATATTTTGGCCGTGGCTAGCGCCGTGTGGATTAATCGTTTATGTGCCCGCGATAGGGAGGGATACGGGCGAATGTCATGTAGAATGATAAATGCTGGTGGGGTCGGTTTTGGTATCTGTATGAAGTCCGATAAGGCGAGGCGTACCGCGTCCCATAGTGACTGTACCGTGGGGCAGTGGCATAAAATATGAAGTTGGTCGCAATATGGCTCTGTGCATCTCCAACAGTTCGCGTGAGGTATCAACCCTGCCCTGAAGAGTTTAACGGGGGTCCAGTACCATCCCTGAAGGATTTTAAATAGGCAAAATTTCAGGCGTGCTTCACGTACGCCCCTGTCGAGGGCTTCTAGTATGTCTGGCCATTCTTCGTCCGTGTAGGTTATCTCTAGTATGTCCTGCCACTTTAAGCGTAGTCGTTCAAGTAAAGGCTGAGAGTAAAGGTGGTTAGTTAATTCGGCATAGAGGCCAGCCAAGACGCCTTTTTGTCGGCCCCATTTCTGAAGATAGGTGACGATGGGTGAGGTTGTGAGCAGCCACGGGGGGGTTCCTAATGTTCTCCGCATACAGTGTTTGAGCTGTAGATATCGCCACTCCTGGTTACTTTGGATACCGAATTCTTCCTGGAGGGAGGCGAATGTGCGGAAGCTATCTCCATCTATTATGTGAGATATATTGTGGATACCTGCCTCGGACCATTGGGGCCATGTGAAAATAGTCCCTCCTATTTTAATGCTTTTATTCCCTGCTATGGGAGCCTGAGTATGCAGGGAGGGGTGTACTCCTAGTAGTCGATGGGCTCTGCACCACGCTGTGTTTGTAGCCTTGAGGATGGGGTTAGTTAAGGGAACGTGGTCGGCGTATGTTCCTCCCATCTCCGTATACTGTCCATATAGGAGTTTCTCTGTGATCACCCATTGCGGTGGATCGGCTATATCCGGAAGCGTATATATTAGCTGTGAGAGTTGTAGGGCCAGAGAGTATTATTCTACCGAGGGTAGTCCTAATCCTCCGTAGAGCCGTCGTGCCAGTATTATTGCAGGTTTCAGTCTTGGGCGTGAGGAGCCCCAGACGAAGGCCCTTATGGATGCGTCTATTAATCGGAGTGAGGAAAGAGGTATCTGTAGGGGAAGCATGCCTAACACGTATGTGAAGCGTGGTAAAGTGACCATACTGACCGCCTGTGTCCTGCCCCACATGGACAGGCCTAGTAGGGACCATTTGGCAAAGTCTTGTTTCATTTTAGATATAAGGGGGTCTATGTTGTCCCTGACCATATGTTCTAGACCTCTGTTAATAAACGTTCCTAAATATTTAAGGCGGGTCGGGGTCCATTTGAATTGAAGGCCATGTATCGCTGCCCTCGTCGTTATGCGGGATAATGGTAGTGCCTCACTTTTATCCCAGTTTACCCGATATCCGGATAGGGATGCAAAGTCTTCTATAGTGGAAAGTAGTGCTGGGAGCGAGGTTTCTAGATCGGACATTGTTAACAGAATGTCGTCTGCGTAGAGATATATTTTGGATATGCCCCCGGTGATATGGATCCCTTTTATTTGGTGAGAATTTCGTATGGTGGCAGCTAGGGGTTCCATGGCCAATAAAAATAGAAGTGGCGACAAGGGGCATCCCTGGCGTGTGCCCCTTCCGATAGGGAATGGGTCTGACATGATGCCCCCACAGTTAACCTGTGCTGTGGGGTGGTCATATAATAAACGTACTTTAGAGATAAATTGTTCCCCCAGGCCAAAATGCTTCATGGTTGTGAATAGGTAGGGCCACTCAATGCGGTCGAATGCTTTCTCCGCGTCTAGGGACAGGGCTAGGGCTTCGTCAGGTAATTGTATGGATTCTAACAGTGTATGGCAAAGAGTTCGCATATGATTTCTGGAGGTACGGCCTGGTACAAATCCTACTTGGGTATTGTGAATCAATGATGGTATCACCTTGCGGAGCCGCGCTGCTAGAACACTGGCTAGGAGTTTGACATCCCCATTCAAAAGGGAGATAGGACGGTAACTGCCGCAAAGAAGGGGGTCTCTCCCTGGCTTAGGCAAGATGACAATCGTGGCTTTATTGGATAGAGCGCCCAGGGAGCCTTCTTGACATGCTTCCGTCAGTGCTTCATGTACTGCGGTTATTGCCTCCTCCCCAGCCCATTTATAGAATTCCGCAGGGAATCCGTCCTCTCCTGGTGATTTATGGTAGGGGAGGCTTGTTATAACTTGGGTTATCTCTTCTTTGCTTATGTTACCGTCCAAGAGGGCCCTGCCTGCCTCAGACAGACGGGGTAGATTGGCCGCGGCAAGGAATGTCTCCATTTGTGTTTGATCTGTCGTTGTTTCAGGAGTGTACAAATGTCGGTAGTACTTGGCGAACTCGTTTACAATGTCTTGTGGGCGAGTTAGCACTGCTCCTGAAGAAGATGTTATGGCCGCAATGGCAGAGGCTGCCTCTCTTTGTCGGAGCTGCGCCGCTAGGAGGCGACCTGCTTTTTCCCCTTGTTCGTAATGGCGGCCTCGCAATTTTTGCAGTGCGTATTCCGCCTGAGATGTATAGAGTTCATTGTGTGCCATCCGGGCCTGTTCTAAGGCGTGTCGCAGCCTAGGGGATGGTTGGGCGGTATATTGTTTAGTGAGGTCCTGTATCGTGGTCTCTAAGGTGGTTTGGCGGGCTATTCTGTCTTTGTTGGCCAGTGCTGCATCTCGCATCATATTCCCTCTTAGGGTTGCTTTTGCTGCCGCCCATAGGATCCTTTTTGAGGATACAGTGCCTGAATTCTCGGCCATGTATGTGGTTACATGAGCTTTTAATTGTTCCTTCCCTTGTGGAGAGCGATATCTGTGTACAGCCAATCGCCATGGTTTACGACCAGAGAAGGAGAGTCCCACCTGGATCCGGATTAGTATTGGGGAGTGATCTGAGAGCCCGCTGTCTAGGATACAGGTGTCTTGTATATGAGGGATTACAGTGTGTGATACTAAGAAATAATCCAGACGCGATTGGGTGCCATGGACGGTGGATAAGAAAGTATATTCCTTATCTTTCGGGTGTTGTATTCTCCAGCAGTCCACCAGACCGACGTCAGTGGTCAGGTCTGTCAGAAGCGCTCTGTCGTGATTGTTACATACATCGACAGGGCCTGTCCTATCCATTATGGCGTCTTGGACGAGATTCCAGTCTCCCCCGATTATGTATTGAGTAGTTCCGATTTCTGTCAGGAGGCGATTTAGCTGTAGAAGGAATGGGCGTTTTGGGCCGGTTGGTGCGTAAACGGATCCCACGCATAAAACAGTGTCCCCTAGTTTTAATTTAGCAAATATATACCTTCCTTCCGTATCATTCCAGGTTTTAATGATAGTGACCGGAAGGGATTTACGCATTAGTATCGCCACTCCACATTTGCGGGGTCTGTTACTTCCAGATTCCTGACTCGTTGGACGGCAGCTGAAGGCAACCCTCCCTACCCAATCCCGTTTAAGTTTACTGGATTCCAGAGTGTCAAGGTGAGTCTCTTGAATCAGAGCTATATCTGTTTTTTTGGATTGAAGATAGGACAGTATCTTTTTCCGCTTAACATAGCTCGTCATGCCGTGTACATTCCAAGAGAGTATGCGTAATGGTCGCGTCGCTTGAGGGTGGGGCTTCGACATATTGGATAGTTGTGAGTAAGTAAGCACCCTCGATCCGGGGTTGGTGTTGGTGGGGGGGGGGAGGGAGGGTGGGAGATATTGACTTAGTAGTTAGAGTGGGAGTTGTGTTTCGATATGATACGGTGTTTTATTTTATTTTATTTTATTTTATACGGGGGTTAGTAGCTGGTGGAGGCCAAGGGAATCCTCTGGAGAAGAAAGAGAAGAGAGAGGAGAGGGTGAAGGAAGAGAGGTAATATAAGTAGGACGAGAGCCAGATGGAGGGGAAATATGAGGGAAAAAGAAGGCAAGGAGAAATGAAAGGGAGAAGAAAAGAGGGAGAAGGGGGGGAAGGGATGGATGCGTGTGCTGAAGTTGAGATTGAGAGTATAGCAAGAGAGCGTGCAATTTGGGGGAAGAAGTGGAGAAGGGTAGGGATGAGGGAGGTTAGGAGTCCAACCTCCTTCGTTCGTTAGGTCTGTAAACGGCAGGACCGATTTCTCTCGGAGCTCTCGTGCCGTTGGGCGGTCTCGATCGGGGGGGGGCGAAGGGGGGAAACAGCAGACAGCCAGTTATCGATATGTCGGTGATAAGGAGGGGTGGGGGGGGGGCACACAGCAGTGCTTATGTTTATGTATCGGGAAGTGGGTCTGTTCATCGGTGGTTAGTGGCTAGTGTATTAGTTATATAACTAAAGTGTATATTGGCAGAAGTAATGATCGGTTAATAACTACAGTACCTGAGCGGCGCTGGAGAGGAGGGAGAGGGTGTCGGGTGTTGATGGGGTATGGTGTTTAGGATGTTGTGCCTAGTACTTGATGTTGTATGGTATCGTAGGGTGTTTAGGAGTTCATAAGATAGGGTCGTGAATTAAAGTAGGGACTGGGCAGACAGAAAGACCGAGACCGGCTGGCGAGGGGAGGGGGGGGGGCAGGGCAGAGCAGGGGGGGGAGAGAGCTCAAACAGAGTATTATAGTTCTCGCGTATGCATGGGTACATAAAGATACCAATATACAGTATAATATAATACTTCCTGAGCATTTCTTTTCAACTATAACACTGCCTCGTCTCGTCTCGCCTTACAACTGTTCAATGACATATTAGGTTGATCAACATAACATATCCTGGCATCTTATCACATTATCATGTTAGGAGCCATTATGCCAAACGTCTCTATATTAATCGTAGGATAGGTAATGAGTGTAGCTGAGCCCCGGGTTCTGCGAGGATAGTACGTATCTCATCCTATTACTAACTCCTTGCCGTGTATTATTACATCATAATACTGACCTACTAAGGTCTTGCTTGGTATGTGCCACCATCATAGTCGTTCTGTTGTTGATGATAGTTTAAGATAGTAATAATGATTAGGATGGGGGTAGGTACGAACATCTGGGGAAAAGAATAGCTAATAGTTTATAGTTTACATTGTGATGTTATAATGTGGTGTGGAGTGGCAGTGTAGAATGTCATAATATTACGCTTTGTTATGCGGTATTATGTTGTATTATGTCCTCGTGTTCTATTTTTTTTTTTTTCCCCCAGTTTCTTATTGTAGAATAAGGTAAAGTCAAGTAGTGGGAGCTTTGATATGTTTCAGGTTATATCGTATTGTGTGTCCCTGTATTGGAATTAATTTATCTTTACGTGGTCTAGTCCCATCCCTTGGGGTGATAATGGGGGCTAAACGGTTCTAATGTCGGCGCTGGTCGAGTGTGGTGTGTATTAGGAAAGTTTCACATACTTTGTTGTTTACTACCATGAGATACTTTGTAGTGTGTGGAATGTAAGGTAAGTTCCATGATAGTTAATTAGTGTTTATTTTTTGTTATCTGTTTAATGCCCCTGTTACCTTGTTACCTTGTTATAGGGTTATAGGGTCGGGACCGGGCCCTTATTCAACATACAGTGGGTTGGTGGGGTCTGATCCCTGTTCTAGTAATCATCATCTGTTGTGTACTGAGGGCAAATAACGATTTACTGGTAGTTTCCATTATAGGGCCTCGGCTCTAGTCATAAAGAGCATAGATTTTTCATGTATCTGGTTTTAACATTGATACTAGCAGTCTTAGACAATTACAATAGTAATACACATATGATCTGGAAAGGTACTCATCCTTCCGCGGAGTCTATAGTTGTTATTTTCGACTCTCTGGCGATAGTCCCATAAGTCGTCTTGTCGCGTTACCTTCTCAAGAAGACCCAGTTGTAGGCTTTAAAGGGGAGCGGGATTTGTCTCTTTCCGATAATTGGGTGTGGGTTACTACTGCGTGTAAAATCTGACCCCTGTCATCATATGATCTAGTTAGTCTCTCCATGTCTCTACCTCTATGACTGGCTCCGGTGTCGTGTAGAGCCGTCTTCACCTTTTCTATTCCCGAGTGGGGGGTTTCGGCCCTATCACTGCTTCCTACAATGTCATGCTCACTGTCTGTGTTGTAAGAGTCCATAGGCTGGGATTGGAAAGAGTCAAGGAAGAGTCTCAATTCGTCGGGGTTATAAAAGTCCTTGGATACTCCATTTTTTGTAACCCACATTCTTGCAGGGTCAAAGAGACCGTATTTCATCTCTAGTTTGCGAAGCCGGGGTCGTAGGGCTAGGAAAGCCTTTCTACGTTCGTTGGTTTCCTTGGAGTAATCGGCGGTTATTCGGATCTCGTGCTGGTCTATTCGGAAAGGGCCGTGGTTGCGTGCTACTTGGAGTATTTGTCGGGTTTGATTATGCCGCAGCAAGCATGCGATGATTGGGCGGGGCCTTGAGGAGTTGTCACAGCGTTTTGGGCCTATCCTGTGTGCCCGTTGGAATTCTAGCGGCGGGTCAAAGTCCAATGAAATCATTTTTGGAAGAGTGGAGGTCAGAAAAGTCTGCATATCCGAGCCTTCTTCGTTTTCCGGGATCCCAAGTATGCGGATATTGTCTCTCCGGCTCCTGTCCTCCATGTCCGTTAGTTTGCTCCTGAGGTAGATGAAGTCTTGTTCTCGCACCTGAGACGTGTTGATCTGCGTCTCTAGTGATCCCATGCGTTGTTCTAGCCCTGTCACTCTAGATTGAAAGCCAGCAATGTCAGATCGCATGGATTTGGTTTCTAGTGTCAATGAAGTTATAGAGGCGTCCATCCCCTCTATGCGGCGGCTGACGGTGGTGATCTCTTGTAGTATCCTGTCCATAGTCGTGGATTGATCTTTATCAGGCATCGTGGTGGACTCGTTTAAAGGTGGCGATGTTTGAGGGTTTATCTTCGTGGGGGTTAGGCGTTTGTGTTGTAGCGCTTCTGAGAATAATAGTTGTCGTGCAGGCTTGCTGACAGGTTTATGGTTCGGTTTGTTGCCGGGCATCGCCTCAATTGTCTACAGAGTCTGACCACGTGGGGCCCGAGATTCCCTTCGTAGATTCCGATAAGGATATAGATGTTCGGTGGCTTACACTTACACCGGTGTCAGTCCACTCCCTTCTCCTGTATCTCTGTTCTCTTGGCTCACTCTGGCTCTCCTCATCTCCGGTGCCCCCCCAGTCGCTCACCCCTCTCGTCCCCTCGCCTCCACGTGCCTCCCGTCGTGCCCCTCTGCCCATCTCAGTATTAGTTGTCTGGAGGGGGGGGGAGAAAGTTTATTATTTCAGCGGGAGGGTTTTTGTTGTCCCTCTGTGATGGAAAAGAGGGGAGAAGTCGTGCCTCTGTCTCCGGCGATGCCGTTCTTATTTTGAAGAGATTCGATCCTACCTCTCTTTGGGTTTCTCTCCCGGCTGTCGAAGGGGCCGCACCCCTTTGCTGTGTCTTCCCGTCTCCCTGTGGGGGGGGGAAGGTCCACGGGTGTTTGTTGGCGTTGTAGGGAGATGGATGCGGGTCGTCACGGCTCCCGCAGTCCCTGCGGCCTGTTCAGCTTGCTCCTTGCCGCTACGGGCACGCCGTCCGCGTTCTTCCGAAGACGCGACTCCGCCCCTTTTTCCAGGCCTTATCGGCCTGGGGCGAGTCGCGAGTTTCCTGCCTTGCGTCCCGCACCCACGGGGTCCCCGGACATGGTTCCGTGTCGCCGCTGTTGTAGGGGTGGAGGAGCACCGAACCCGGTGTGTTGTCCGGCTGTCTTCTCGCCCCCGTCGCCCCTCCGGGACCGCCTCGGCGCGGAGCTCTCGCTCTAAGCGGCCATCTTGTTTCGTGGCCCGGCCACGCCCCTCTACACAGTGTTCTGTAATGATGTCAGTCTCTATTTCCTTAATGACATTACTAACACCCCCTTTTCAGTACTCATAATGCGCCCACTTACTGGCCATCCATCGACTCTGCACCCTTCCCTCCAAGTAGCATGGGTGGGTTGCCCACTTCACCATCCTGGGGAGTGCAAAGCCACAGTCCATCTGGTGGATGACAGTGTCCACTGCTCAAGGAGGAGGCATGGTGGGCACAGTGAACCATAAACAGTGCTTGACAGGAAGGGCCCAGCGGAGCGGTGCTTGACAGGAAGGGCCCAGCGGAGCGGTGCTTGAGACGGCGGGGCCCAGCGGAGCGGTGCTTGAGAGGAAGGGCCCAGCGGAGCGCTGCTTGAGACGGCGGGGCCCAGCGGAGCGGTGCTTGAGAGGAAGGGCCCAGCGGAGCGGTGCTTGAGAGGAAGGGCCCAGCGGAGCGGTGCTTGAGACGGCGGGGCCCAGCGGAGCGGTGCTTGACAGGAAGGGCCCAGCGGAGCGGTGCTTGAGACGGCGGGGCCCAGCGGAGCGGTGCTTGAGAGGAAGGGCCCAGGGGAGCGGTGCTTGAGACGGCGGGGCCCAGCGGAGCAGTGCTTGAGAGGAAGGGCCCAGCGGAGCGATGCTTGAGACGGCGGGGCCCAGCGGAGCGGTGCTTGACAGGAAGGGCCCAGCGGAGCGGTGCTTGAGACGGCGGGGCCCAGCGGAGCGGTGCTTGAGAGGAAGGGCCCAGCGGAGCGGTGCTTGACAGGAAGGGCCCAGCGGAGCGGTGCTTGAGACGGCGGGGCCCAGCGGAGCGGTGCTTGAGAGGAAGGGCCCAGCGGAGCGGTGCTTGAGATGGCGGGGCCCAGCGGAGCGGTGCTTGAGAGGAAGGGCCCAGCGGAGCGGTGCTTGAGAGGAAGGGCCCAGCGGAGCGGTGCTTGAGACGACGGGGCCCAGCGGAGCGGTGCTTGACAGGAAGGGCCAAGCGGAGCGGTGCTTGAGACGGTAGGGCCCAGCAGAGCGGTGCTTGAGAGGAAGGGCCCAGCGGAGCGGTGCTTGACAGGAAGGGCCCAGCGGAGCGGTGCTCTTCTGCACGGCGGGGCCCTGTTCAGCGGTGCCTATCTTCACGGCGGGGCCCTGTTCAGCGGTGCTCTTCTGCACGGCGGGGCCCTGTTCAGCGGTGCCTATCTTCACGGCGGGGCCCTGTTCAGCGGTGCTCTTCTGCACGGCGGGGCCCTGTTCAGCGGTGCCTATCTTCACGGCGGGCCCTGTTCAGCGGTGCTCTTCTGCACGGCGGGCCCTGTTCAGCGGTGCTCTTCTCCACGGCGGGCCCTGTTCAGCGGTGCTCTTCTCCACGGCGGGCCCTGTTCAGCGGTGCTCTTCTCCACGGCGGGCCCTGTTCAGCGGTGCCTATCTTCACGGCGGGCCCTGTTCAGCGGTGCTCTTCTCCACGGCGGGCCCTGTTCAGCGGTGCTCTTCTCCACGGCGGGCCCTGTTCAGCGGTGCTCTTCTCCACGGCGGGCCCTGTTCAGCGGTGCCTATCTTCACGGAGGGCCCTGTTCAGCGGTGCTCTTCTCCACGGCGGGCCCTGTTCAGCGGTGCCTATCTTCACGGAGGGCCCTGTTCAGCGGTGCTCTTCTCCACGGCGGGCCCTGTTCAGCGGTGCACATCCAGTAGGTCAAGGGAGCCAGACCTGGCCTGGACTCCCTGCTCAGTCGCCCTCCGACCGTGATGCTTCTGGACGCTTCGGGGACGGAGTCCTGGGCCCTTTGGTGTCCTCCTTTCCAGCTGGGATGTGGCATGTGGGGCCCACCTGCTCCGCGCTCCTGCTGCCTGACTTCTCCGCCCTGCTGCCCTTACGCTCCTTAGATGGGGCTCTCGGGCCCTTGCCTCCCCTAGATGATGTGGCTGGTGAAGTGGGCGTAGTTTGCTCCTTGGGGGCAGCCGTGTCAGTCCTCGCACGGCGGCCCTTGTGTTTCCTGGTCTTCTTGCCGGGGGGG